>NW_012114364.1:6119391-6135540 GCF_000951035.1 Colobus angolensis palliatus | reverse complement strand
CTATCTATCTATCTATCTATCTATCTATCTATCTATCTATCTATCTATCTACTCTTTTTTCCTTTCATTCTTTTAAATGTAGCATGTCATGATTTGCATTTGTTAAACAAGCCTTGCATCCAAGGGATAAATCTAACTTGGTCATAGTATCTGATCATTTTAACGTCCTATTGAATTGTTTGCTTGTAGTTTGTTGAAGATTTTTGTTCAATAAAATACAAACCAATGTTCATCATGAAGCCCATGTTCAACATGAAGACCCATGTTCATCAGGGATATTGGTTTGCAATTTTATTTTCTTGTTTGCCTTTGTCTGGCTTTAGTGTTAGGGTGATGCTGGTCACATTAAAGGAGATTAGAAGTATTTCTGTTTTTATTTTTTGGAAGAGTTTAAGGAGGATTGACATGATTTCTTCTTTGACTATCGGGTAGAATTCACCTGTTAAGTCACCTTTTCCTGTGCTTTTCTTTGTTGGGAGGTTTTTAATTACTGATCCAATCTCCTTATTTGACATTGGTGTGAAAGGCTTTCTATTTTTTCTTGATTCAGTGTTGATAGGTTGTGTCCAATTTGTTGGCATATAATTTTTTCATAATAGTCTGTTATGAACCTTTCTGCCACATTTGTTATATTATCTCCTTTTTGATACCTGATTTTATTTATTTGAGTCTTCCCTTTATTTTCTTAGTTGGTCTAGCTAAGGATTTGTCAACTTTATCTCTGTAAAATCCTTTTATATCATTAGTCTGTTCTCTGTGTCATTTATTTCTACTCCTATCTTTATTATTTCCTTTCTTTTGTTCTAATTATGGACATAGTTTGTTCTTTTTTTGCAGTTTCTTGAGGTGTAAGTTTAGTTATTATTATTATTATTTTTCTGGTAACCCTTCTTCTTTTTTACTCTAGGCATTTATTGCTATAAACTTTCCTCTTAGTATTGCTTTTGCTGTATCCCATAAGTTTTGGTTTATTGTGTTGTTACTTTCATTTCTGTTGAGAAATTTTAAAAATTCCCTTTTGATTTTCTTTTTGATCTTCTTGACCCAATGGTGGTTAAAGAATTTGTTGTTTAGTTTCCAGCTACTTGTGAATTTTCTGATTTTCTTCCTGTGATTTTTTTGCCAGGTTCATTCCATTGTGGTCAGAAAAGATACTTGGAATGACTTTGATCTTCTTAAATTTGTTATGCAACTTATTTTGTGACCTAACGTGTGCTCTGTCCTAGAGAATGTTCCATGTTCACTTTAGAATAATGCGTATTCTTCTGCTATTGGGTGGGAAGTTTGGTGTGTGTTTGTTAGGTCCATTTGGTCTATAGAATTGTTAAAGTCTGCTATTTGTTTTTTTCTGAACATTCTATCTATTATTAAAAATGATGTTTTAAAGTCTCTTACTATTACTTTATGGTTGTCAATTTTTCCTTCTGATCTGTAAATATTTGCTTCATATTTTTAGGTGCTCTCATGTTGGGCACATAAATATATTTGTAATTGTTATATCTTCTTTGTCCCTAGAGACAGTTTTTAACTTAACGTCTACATTGTCCAATATGAGTGTAGCTGCCTCTGCTTTCTTTGGCTGCCATTTGCGTGGAATATGTTTCCCATCCTTTCATTTTCAGACTACGTGAATTCTTAAACCTAAGTTAAGTCTCTTATAAACAGTACGTTGTTGAATCTTGTTCCTTTAAAATCCATTCAGCCATTTCATGTCTTTTGATTGGGGAGTTTAATATATTTACATTTAAAGTAATTATTGATAGGTGAGGATTTACTGTTGCCATCTTGTTACTGATTTTCTGTTGGCTTTGTGGCTTTCTTCCTCTCTCTTCCTCTCTTACTGTCTTCCTTTGTTTTCTGATATTTTTGTAGTGATCTGTTCTGCTGCTTTTCTCATTATATTTTGTGTATCTATTATAACTTTTTCTTTGTAGGTGCCTTGAGAATTGCATAAAATATGTTAAAGTATTGCCATCTATTTTAAGTTGGTATCAGCTTCCTTTAATCTCACACAAAATCTCTGTACTTTTACTCCCTCGCTTTGTGTTCTTTTAGTCAGAGTTTGCATCTTTTTATTTTGTTTATCCAGTAGCAAACTTCTATCTGTGTTAGGATTCAAAATAATTTACACACTACCATTACATTGTTACATTATGCTTAATTTGTCCATATATTTACCTTTACCAGTGAGATATATGCTTTTTTATTGCTGTTCAGTGTATTTTCAACCTGAAAAACTTTTTTACGCATTTTTTGTAAGGCATGTTTAGTGGTGATTAATTTGTTCAGGTTTTGTTTGGATAGAAAAAAAATTGTTTTTCCTTAATGTTTAAAAGATAGTTTTGCTGAGTATAGTGTTCTTGTTTGGTAATTTTTGCTTTTAGTACTTTGAATATATCATCTTACTTTCTCTCTGCCTGTGAGATTTCTGCTGAGAAATCTGTTGATAGTCTTGCAGGTTTCCCCTTCAGTGTGATGCATTGCTTTTCTCTTGTTCCCTTTAAAATTCTTTCTTTGCCTTTAATTTTCGATAATTTAATTATAATGTGTCTCAGTGTAGACCTCTTTATGTTCAACCTATTTGGGACCTCTTGTACTTCTTGAATCTGGATGTCTATCCTCTTCCCCAAATTTGGGAAATTTTTGATTATACCTTTAAATAAGCATTTTTCCCAGTTTGCTCTCTTGTCTCCTGAAAATTCCATAACGCCTGTATTGGTTTGCTTGGTGGTATCCCTTCATCCCATTCTTTACTCTCTTTCATTCTCTCTTTTTTAACTTTTATTTTAAGTTCAGGGGTACAAGTGCAAGTTTGTTACACAAGATAGATTAAAGACTTAAATGTAAAACTCAGAACTATAAAAACCCTGGAAGACAACCTAGGCAATATCATTCAGGGCATAGGCATGGGCAAAGATTTTATAATGAAGATGCCAAAAGCAATTTCAACAAAAGCAAAACTCGATGAATGGGATCTAATTACACTAAAGAGCTTCTGCACAGCAGAAGAAACTACCAACAGAATAAACAGACAACCTACAGAATGGGAGGAAATTTTTGCAAACTATGCATCTGATAAAGGTTTATATTCATTCTCTTTTCTCCTCTGACTGCATAATTTTAAAAAACAAGTCTTAAAGTTTGTTGATTTTTGTCTTTTGCTTTATTGAATCTGCTGTTGAATTTATTTCATTTTCATTGATTTCACTGTATTCTTGGGCTCCAGAATTTTTTTTTATGATGTCTATTTTTTTATTGAACTCCTTTTGTCCATACATTGTTTTTCTGATTTCATTTGGTAGTTTATTTGCATTCTTTTGTACCTCATTGATCTTTTTAGAAACAATTAAAAAAAACATTCGTCAGATAATTAACAGATCTCCATTTCTTTAGGGTTGATTCTGTGTTCCTTTGGTGGCGGTGTGTTTGTTTTGTGTGTGTATGTGTTCCTTGTAGCTTTGCATTGGTGTTTGAGCACTTACAAGAGTAGTCTTCTATTCCTGGCTTTATGGACTGGCTTTAGTAGGGAAACACTTTCACTTGTGGGTGGGTGCAAGTGTGCTAGCTGGGTAGGGTGATGGTAGTTCCATGTCTGGGACATGGTTTTGGATGGTGTTGTGGTGCTGGCACTGCAGATGTGGTGCAGTGACAGCTCCAGCCTGGGGTGACAGTTTGCAGTAGCTGCTCCAACTCTAGGGATGGTGGAGTGGCAGCTCTGATTCTGGCGGGAGCTCAGTGATGGCTCCAATTTGGGGCAGTGTAGCAGCATAAGCTTCAGGCAGCTCCATTAGCCAAGACATAGAAAATTGTATGTATTTATTCCATTCTCATTAATACTTGGTTAAGATGGAAGGACCTGTCTATCAGAAATACATTTCATAAAGCAGAATATATGAATCATAAATATTCCAGACATTGTTTTCCTTTAATTGATGGCATTTAAGTAGAAAATAACATAAAATTTCTCTTTGTAGGCCAAAACTCTGTAGCAGTATGGTGAATAGCAAGTAAATCCATTTGTGAAATCAAATATTTCATGAATCCTGACAATAATTTTTAAAAACGTGATCAATTGAGAAAAGGCTGAATTATCTTTCTACATTCTCTATAGACAATCCTGTTAAAGTATCATTATAATATGAAGAGACACGCAAAAAGTAGGCAACTAAAATGTAGGGGGATGGAATTAAAGTTATTTTTAGACAATTGATTAATAAATATTTATCTAGATTTGGTGACATTTGTCAGATTTTTAAAGTTTTTAATTTAGTGAGATTGTTTTCTCATTCTAAATAATTGTAATTTTTCACATATAATTTTATAGTCAAAATTTTGTGTTCTTTTTCTTAAAAGGGCCCCAGAAGATTATATAAACTTTAAACCTATAAAAGCTCATTTATGGCCAAGGTTGATTGACGGGCTAATTTTTGCATCCAAGCCATTTTATTTTTCACAGAATCTTCAGTGCTTCTCCAATAATGCTGTGCTAAGTTGGATATCGACTTGTTGACTATATGCTTTCTGGTTATGCCTTTAGATTTTGGAGATCCAAAGTGTTAATTCACACATTGAGGGGTACTCAGTATCCATGCTGATAAAAAGGTGAAAGAGAACAGGGGCTTTTCTTAGAAAGAGACATGGCATCTTTTCGCGTTAAAGCAGGGAAACAAACTCAATAAAATGATTAACCCAACTAAGAGTCTTCTGTCTGTGATTTTCTGGTTCTAGGAATTATTTTTGCTCATGAAATCAAGGAGCAAACCAGAGTAGTTTTAAAAGTAGTTTTAAAAATATCCTTCAGTCTTATCATCAGAAGGGGTCAGCGGAAAGATAAGAACAAAAATAGAATTAAGCTAGAGGATACTAGAGAAATATGAATGGAAAAATGAGATCATGAAGGCTAGCATAGAGGGAGATGTAAGCTGAAAGGACATAGATCTAGTTCTAACTGTTCTTAAAATATCTTTTAAAAATGGGGCTGTTAATTTACTTACTGTCTATTGAAAACTGTGCAGAGTTCTGATGGGATCTAGCAGGAAAAGAGAGGCAACTTCTCAAGCAGCTTCCTGGAAAAAACTTCCTGAGAAGCAATAGAGTTTCCAAAATATACAGTATTGACAGAAACTCTGTTAAAGTAATAATTATCATGCATAGAGTTATCTGGAAATCATCCCTTAAGGATTATGACAACTGTTCAAAATGGTTGAAATAAATTGAAATGGTCTGTAAGAGGAGGTCCAGAGGATCATCATAAAATGTTCAAATCATCACTGAGTATCAAAGTGAAATGAAACTCTTAATGTGTATGGGGAAGGAACAGCTATGGCTTGTGTCCTGAGGGAACCTAATTAAGGAATTTATTCAATTGAGATTCCAAGAGAAATTGCAACAAACACTTTAAAGGGAAGCTGGGCAGGAGAATAATAGATCAAGGTCTGGCCCAGGACAGATGTTTTTCTGATGGGAGAATTTCTCCTGGGTGAGAATATCCTATTTACAGACATGGAGGTAAACAAGATTCAGTTTTAAAATACAGTCATACATCACTTAATGATGTGGATATGTTCTGAGAAATGAATCTTTAGGCGATTTCATCATCATGAGAACATCAGCGTGAACTTACACAAAGCTAGATGGTATAGCCTAATATATACATAGGCTATATGATATAGCCTAATGCTCCTAGGCTACAAACTTGTAAAGCATGTTACTGTACTGAACACTGTAGGCAACTGTAACACAATGGTAACTATTTGTGAGTCTAAGCATAGAAAAGATATAGTAAAAATACAATATAAAAGATAAAATTGGTATACCTTTATAGGGCAGTTACCATGAATGAAGGTTACAGGACTGGAAGTTATTCTGGGTGAGTCAGTAAGTGGTAAAAGAATGAGAAGTCTCAAGACATTACTCTATACTAGTGTAGACTCTATGAACACTGTACACTTAGGCTACACTAAATTTAAAAATATTTTTCTTTCTTCTAAAATAAATTATCCTTGGTTTACTGTAACGTTTTTTCTTTGTAAACTTTTTATTTTTTTTTAGAACTTTTTAGTCTTTAGTAATATTTAGCATAAAACACAAACACCTTTTACAACTGTACAAAAATATTTTCTTTATATCCTTATTCTATAAGCTTAATTTTTTTTCAATTTTTAAAACTTTTAAGACACAAATATACATATTAGCCTTAGTCTACACAAGGTCAGGATCATTAATGTCACCTTCATATCTCGTCCCACTGGAAGGTCTTCAGGGAAAATAACATACATGGAGCTATCATCTCCTATGATAACCATAGTTTCTTCTGCAGTACCTCCTGAAGGACCTGCCTGGGGCTATTGTACAGCTACTTTTTTTCTGTAAGTAGAAAGAGTACACTCTAAAGTAAGGACAAAAAGGACCATAAATACATCAACCAGTAACATAGTCATTTATTATCAATATAAAATATTACATATTGTACATAATTGTATTGCTATGCCATTATACAACTGGCAGTGCAGTAGCTTTGTTTACACCTGCATCACTACAAACACATGAGTAATATGTTGTGCTACAACATTATGACAGCTACAATGTCACTAGGTGATAGGACTTTTTCAGCTCCATTTTAATCTTATGGGATCATTGTTGTATATGTTGTCCTTCATTGACCAAAAAACCATTATGTGGCGCATGACTGTAGTTGTTTTAGCAGACCCAGATGTCACTCATTTTCTATTTCTCAATATGAAAGTTTCACACTGGAGCAGATTTTTGAAAAATCAGTAGGCAAATAAATCTCTGTTCAGAAAACAAAGTAAAAGTGAGAGAAAATAAGGTCTTGAAATCTTATAATTGGTACTAATTTTACATTGGGTGGAGAGGGAAAGGGCCAATTTAAGAAGCAGACTCAACTTCCTGAAAAGAATTGAGAGATGATTGATTGAGGTAGAAAAGATATAACAAGAAAAATGCTATTTATGGCCAGGACATTAAAAATGTGAGAAAATCTCACATCTTAGGGGCACAAAGCCAAGATGAATCAACCCTAGACCACCAGATATACAAACAAAAGAAGCCTCAAGAGAAGCTTTGGTTTTTCTGAATCTCTTGAAGGTGACTTTTCTGCTGAAACAAATATGGGTATGAAGAAGTTTTCACAAGAGGCAGATTTCTTTGACTTAAGCAACTCTATAGCAAGAGAGATTGTCAAAGCCTTCTGCAGCAGGACTGAAAATATTGAAACAGCACATATAATGGAGACTATGTCACTAGGTATGGGTTATACTCAACTTAGCATTAGAGGGCAGGAAACACCAGGATTAATGAGGAAATATAAATTAAGGTGTATTAAATTTGCAGAAAAGACACCTCATTTTAAGGCCTAATAAGTCGGGTTACCGCCACTGGAAATTTCTAAACTTTGAAAACGGCAGTGATGTCAAAAATATCAATGTCTAAGAGAGAAAACCATATAAGGAGTTGGATGTTCTTTCCAGTTGGGGTATAATCATATTGTAAAAATTAACCTCTTGACAGGATTTTTTTTCTAACTAAGTTGAAAGACCCAGGTCATATAGACCCTCTTCCATAGATTGATTAGCAGCCAGGTACAGGTAAAATCTAGATGGCGTTTTCCATTTCTCCTCTTTCCCTCCTAAGTGACTGAATTTCTGCTATGGTTTTTGATAACACTAAAGACTTGGTTTGGGGAACTACATCAAGTCTAGAGACTGGATTACATTCAAAATTTTGTGGGTCCAAAACAGTTGGACTATTCTGCATTATGTTAATTTTTTGGACTTTTCCTTCTGAGGTCCTGAAGGAACTTTGTCAATTCCAGTGAGAGAATGCATTAGCTTTGGCTGCTAAATGATAACCGTGAGAAACTTACTGGCTGAAACCGAGTAGAAAAAAGCTGGGGCGAATGAATTGTGGACTTTAACTTATTTAAATTTTAATTCATAATGACAAGTAAATTTGACTTCAAATTTTAATTCCTTTGGACTATAACTTGCAGATGTTTGCCTTCATTTCTTCTGAAATTTAGCTTATAAGGGAAGACAATTTGATTTCTGAGTTTGTCTTTAGACTATTACTTCCAGCAATACTTAATCTTAGAAATTTAATTTTTTCCCAGGATATTTATAATGGTAGAGTTTATATTGAAATTCAAGTCAGCTTTATGTTGTTAGCAATTTTATTTCATACTGTCTTTTTTATCTCATTGTAGAATCTTTGATTAGTTCATTGGAAATTACAGTTTGACAAAATTTGGGACAGACTTATTTAGTTGAAAATACATTTCTGCTCTTGGGAGAGAATGTCCTTGGAGTTATTGAATTAATATATTGTTCTGACAAATTTCAGAACATCAAAGGACCAAATATACTTTGGCTACCAGCATCCCTAGTGGTCACTCCAAGAAGCAGTGGTGCTATTGAGACAGTGGTCACTTGAAATTGAGAACAGGACTTTCTGGATAAATTCCTCCCCTGTGGGAAATACAGACACTACTACTTGGTCATAGGCTCCATGCAAATGGAGGAGAGCACAGAATTCTGAGCAATATTGCAAGGGAAATACTTCTTGCCCCTTCCCTCTTGTATCCCTCTAAGAGGAGGGACATCCATTAGTGTAATATGTGTGACAACTTTCTATGCTGTTGGTCATTCTTCCACAGTGGAGGTGAAGTGACCAGGTAAATTGATAATTTGGGATTAGGATCTGTATCTCATCCTGTTTCTGTCTTCTTCCTAGGAGCTGGGTGTTCTTATGCTGGCTCCTACACACATTAAGTTTTTTAAAGTTAGCTTCAGAAATCCCCACAAACCCTCTATAGGTGACTTGCAGTGTTCACATACTGGCAGTGTCTGGGTGGCTAAGTTTGTCTATGTGTGGTGTGCCACGTAAGGTTTGTTCCAACAAACCTATACCATGTTCTCCAATGTCACCTTTATCAGTAAGAAACACTGGGCGGGTATTCAGCAGACACACACTAGTATGACTATAACAGTCATTAAAATAACAAAATACTTGTGTATATGTTTTGTAAACAGTATAGTGGTAACTACAATAAGTTGAAATATTAATAATATAAATAAAATGAACTCAATAATTCAAGCTGATGAGTCATGTTTCTTTCATAGTGATATCTGAAAATTCTTTGTAGCCAGTTCAGCCCAAGTGAGGGTAGGCATTGCAGCTGTGTTGCAAAATCTTCAACAAAGTACTCTGTATAAGTTCTCATTATCTTTACATTAATTGCTGCTGCTTTCAAATAGTCTAATTTTTACTTTGTTTTTATTGTTATTGTGGTGCAATTCTAATGTAAGTAGAAAGTGTTTAGGTTTTCGATATACTGAAATTCAACAATTTGCAATAAAATAATTTAAGTGAACACCAAAATTTAAGAGATCCCAAAGTTTAAACTTCTCAATGCAAATTTTACTTTTTATAAACCTACATTCTCTGAATCTGTTTGACAACCAAGAAGAAATGACATTAATATTGAATCACAACCTGAAACTACAAAAATTAGAACACCCTGGAATATCTTTAATACTATGTAAGAAGTAGTACAAAATTAAGCAAATAATATACATACCCAACAGAAAAAAACCAATTTGCTTTTAAATTATTGTTAGCGATGTAAATTTTGAGGCAAATGGTGGTCAAGATTGTGTTATTTCAGTTAAAAGTGTTCAATACTACATTTCCCAAAAACCACATGCATATTTGGTTAAAGCTTCTGATTCAAATAAAGAAAGTTAAACTTGCAATTATCTATAAAGAACATTGAAATGCACATCAGTTTCACACAATAAAACATTTGAAACACTGAAAAACAAACTGCGGAAACTTTGTTAAATAGTATCAAAAAAGCAAATGAAAAATCTTAGAGTGTCATAAGAATTTTTAACACCAGCTACTATAAAGTTTAAAAAGTCAAATATTTTCAAATATAAACTATTGATGATGTTGGCATGGATGTGGTGAAAAGGGAACATTTTTACATTGCTGGTGGAAAAGTAAACTAGTACAACCACTATGGAAAACAGTATGGAGATTCCTTAAAGAGCTAAAAGTAGAGCTACCATTTGATACAGCAATCCCACTACTGGGTATCTCCTCAGAGGAAAAGAAGTCATTATATGAAAAAGACACTTGCACGTGCATGTTTAGAGCAGCACGATTCACGATTCATAACTGCAAAAATACGGAACCAACCCAAATGCCCATCAATCAATGGGTGGATAAAGAAAATGTGTATATACATATATGTGTACACACACACACACACACACACATACCATGGAATACTACTCAGCCATTAAAAAAGAACGAAATAACAGCATTTGCAGCAACTGGATATAGTCGGAGACAATTATTCTAAGTAAAGTAACTCAGGAATGGAAAACCAAACATCGTATGTTCTCACTTCTAAGTGGGAGCTAAGCTATCAGGACACAAAGGCATAAGAATGATACAACGGACTCTGGGGACTTGAGGGGAAGAGCAGGAGGAGTGTAAGGGATAAAAGACTATATATTGGGTACAGTGTACAATGCTTGGGTGATGAGTGTACCAAAATCTCAGAAATCACCACTAAAGAACTTATCCATGTAACCAAACACCATCTGTTCCCCAAACTAATGAAATAAAAAAATAAATAAACGATTTAATAGAGCTTTATGAAAAGAAAAATTTCAAACAGAGCTTAAGATTGCAATCTAGCTTTATGGTCTCTCCGGGTACAAAGCATTCATCTATAGAAATGAGTTAATACTTTTCAAAAACATATATTAAGTCAATAAAGTTACAAAATTCTGAAATTAGTAAGGAAGCTTAAACTATTTTAAATAAAACTTTTACTAGTTTAACTAAAGTTTAAGGTTTATGAATTAGATCGTTGTGCATTTGTTGATCTTATAGAGCTATAAAGAACAACCACTAAAATAACACACCTGATTTTATTGCTATTGTTTGAGAAAAATAGTTTCAATTAGAAAAATTACAGAAAAATCTCGTTGGATTTTGTGCGGCTAATGTTAGAAGAATGCTACAGAGAAATCTGAGTATTTCAGGCAAAATTTTAGAAACATTTCCAGATGTTTTAATTTAGCACTGTGTCAGTCACTGTATTCAATTATCACTAGATGATGCAAATCACTGAGTATTTTCTTGATAAACTTTAATTTACTCCCATATATAAAATAAACTTTGGAGAAAAATTCCTGGAGTTAAAATAATGAAAATTGGAAGAATATTTGGACTTCAATAGGCAATGTTTGGTGTGGAGACTGCAAAAGTCTTGTTTATTTATTTAATGGAAATTGTGCAATGGGACTGTTAGAACTTTTGTCAAATAAAATGTTTATAAGGATTTGGCTTTAATAAATGATAGTCTAACAGAAATCAAAGTGTGATCTGTTGCTTTATGAGAAAGAATATATTACAGTTATAAAAGCTGACTGATAAATAATAAAAATGATTGAAAATATAAAATTAAATACAGAAAACTTTGAAAGTGAAGCTAATGATATAATAAAAATATAAAAAATTATACCACTTGAAATAAAAACTATCATCTTAATACAGATTAGTGATGTCCATAAATAGTATGAAAATACAACTGTTATTTTTATAAGTAAAGAAAAACAAGATTTAATTTATTGAATCCTAAAATTTGTCCACATAAATTTTGCAAAACTCTTTGGATTGATATGGAAAAAATGAATAAAATTAAGCCTACTAAATAAATATTTTAATAAATTATTTTGTGACTCAGCCAATAGTAGAGATATTGTATATATATAACTTTCAGATAAATTTACATAATAAAGGGAATATATTTTCACATTTATTTATATATTAATTTATATTTCCATCCAGATTATTTAAAGCTTTTCACAGCATTCAGAGACTAAAATTTTGTAAAAAATTAATGGCAATTATTTCAACAGAAGAGAATCTGACAGAGCAGTACCATGAAAAATACAATAGATATTAAGAGATACTTTCTACTTATTAAATTACATTTCACCTATTGAATATACCTTTAATAGAGAAATCAAAGAGGTTGATGGCACTCCAAGATTATAGCTTAGTTGCTAAGCTTAAATACTTAGCTTTTTACAACTCTGTTAAACATAAGATTACATCAATTTATAAAAAACAAACTATAATTTGGAAATTATTAGAATTAGTTGATTAATGATTTGCATTACAGGTTATCATTAGTTAGCATTTTACAACATATTGTTTATTTAGAAAATATAAGAAGTGCTATTTTAAACTCTGATTTATAAATTAATTTATATCATGATAGAGATTATTAAATATTTTGAATCTTACTCCTGAATAAAGGAGACATCTATTTTCTTTATCTGCCAATTCTTTATTTTATTTTTAATTTGTATTTGTATTTTTTTTTGAGATGGAGTTTTGCTCTTGTTGCCCAGGCTGGAGCGCAATGGCACAATCTTGGCTCACCACAACCTCCGCCTCCTGGGTTCAAGCAATTCTCCTGCCTCAGCCTCCCGAGAAGCTGGGATTACAGGCATGCGCCACCACACCCAGCTAATTTTGTATTTTTAGTAGAGTTAGGGTTTCTCCATGTTGGTCAGTCTGGTCTCAAACTCCTAACCTCAGGTGATCCACCCACCTCGGCCTCCCAAAGTGCTGGGATTATAGGTGTGAGCCTCCGCGCCCGGCCCCAGTTCTTTATTTCTTAAGAGATTCAAGACTTAGGTTGAGAAAGTGAGCAGTCACATCTTTTCACTTTCCAGCCAGAGCCACCCAATTCTGGCCAGTCCATCTCATGACTTCGTAGGATAGAATAAACTACCTTTCCACCCATTTTTTGTTAGGTGCATGGGAAAGAGAGTCAGAGGGAGTGAAGCAAGAAATCCAGAGTGAGAACAGAGAAGGGGCCTGGCCTTATTGCAGGAAGTGGAACTTCACTGCATAATCTGTCTGTAAGAAGAGACAGAGTCTGACACGGTTTGGCTGTGTCCCCACCCAGGTTTCATCTTGAATTCCCATGTTGTGGGCAGAACCCAGTGAGAAGTAATTGAGTCATGGGGCCAGGTCTTTCCCAGGCTATTCTTTTGATAGTAAGTATCGCAAGATTTGATGGTTTTATAAAAAGAAGTTCCCCTGCACAAGCTCACTTTGCCTGCTGCCATTCATGTAAAACGTGACTTGCCCTCCTCGCCTCCCACTATACTGTGAGGCCTCCCAGCCATGCGGAACTGTAAGTCCATTACACCTCTTTCTTATGGAAATTGCTCAGTGGCAGATATGTCTTTATTACCAGCATGAAAACGGATTAATACAGACTCCAACAAAATAGAGAGATTCTGAGCTCAGTTCCATGATCTAATGAAATGTTCTTGAAGCTGGCTGTATACATTTTTCATTGCTGTTGTAACAATGAAACAAACATAGAGGCTATTGATATCCATTTGAGGGGCCTTCAAAAAGTTCATGGAAAATATATACTATTTTAAAAACAACTACACATGGATTTCAAAATTGGTTTATACTAAAATAAACTTGTACAAACGTGTTATAAGATGTCTGAGCAACGTCTAGTTTGAGGTACTAAGAAGGATAAAACATCGGTTTGAAAATAGCCTCTATTCTAGTCTGCTAAAGTTGTAACAAGAACAAAAAACAAATTTGTGGTGAAGCTTGTGTGGAAAAATGGTGAAATCATTGATGCTTCATAAAAAGTTTGTGGGGGCAATGCCCAATAAGACGTGGCCACCTGTGCCCAGTTGTGGAATAGAGGTGGGTGGGGACATGGTTTGCTCACGAGATCAGTTCCATGGCATGTTGTTGATGCTGGTTTCCAAGTCTCACTCTCCATCTTTCTGGAGACTGTATGAACTACTCAATATCCTTTAATAATTAATTTTCTGATCAGATTATCCAGTGTTTGTGTTTCTTTCAGTGAAAATATTTACACCAACCTAACTGATTGATCATATTTGCCACTTTCCAGCTTCCAAAGTTTATTTTTTGTGTATATATGCATACACACACATACACACACATATATAATATATATAATTATATATATGTGTGTATATAATTATGTGTGTGTATATATAGACACACATATATAATAAATATTTTATATAATATATATTTTATATATGTATATATTTGGTGGGGGGCAGGGAGCCTGAAATGCACTCTATGACACCTATTAAAAATGGCCTTGCTCATAACATCTTTCATTTTCTCAAAGAATGAGCTTTCTTTTTCTACCCTGGACTCAGCTCCTTTAAAATAAATTGTTATTTAGTACTTATCACAATTTACCTTGATTTCATATTTAATGTGTTATGTATTATATCACCCTTGAAATCTATTATATAAAGTTAAAAGCCTTTAAGGAAATGATAGTGGGTTGAATGGTGAACCCAGAAAGATAAAACCTTGTCCTAATCTCTGGAAACTGTGAATGTGGCCTTATTTTGAAAACATAACCTTTGTGTTATAATTAAGGATCTCAAGATGAGATCACCCTGGATTTAGGGTTCACCCTCAATCCAATGACAAGTTCCCTTATGAGAGAAAAGCAGAGGGGCATTTGAGATAGAGACACACGGAAGCAGGGGAGAAGGTCATGTGTGATGGAGCCAGAGATTGGAGTTATGCAGTTCTATGTGAAAGAAGGCCTCTAGTCCCTAGCAGCTGGAAGAGGTAAGCAGGGATTCTTCCCTAGAGGCTTTGGAGGAAGCACAGCCCTGCCTATATCTTGATTTTAGACTCCTGGCTTCCAGAACCATGAGAGAGTAATTTCTGTTGTTCTAAGCAGCAACTTTGCAGTCACTTGTTATGGCAGCCCTCAGAAGCCAGTATAGACATCATCATTAAATCTCTCATGGCAATTTCTGATCATGTTATTATCATTATCACATCTGAGTTACCCAGATACTATGATGAACAACTGTGGTTTTTCTTCCCTATCATCAAATCTTCATTTTTCTGGTAATAGCTCTTACTTTCAGTTTGCGGAGCTACCTTTCCCCTTTGATGGGGCTGCCAGGCAAGTCTGTTGTCTTGGCTTCTTCTGGCATATGACCCAAATTTGGCCTATCAGATGTTATCTTCCTGCAGCATGAATCTTCAGAAACTGATATGAGACTGAATAGAAGTGTAATTTAATTATTTGTTTACTGATTCCTGATACTTAGATTACTTGAATTTCTTAGTGTTTGTTGTTTATACAACCTAGTCCTTCAGTTTATTTAAAAATTCTATGAACTATTTCCAATCTGTCTAAAACTCTTTTTGTGCTTAGATTGGTAGAGTTTGTTCCTTTCTTTGTAAAACTACTATATGAGACAGCTACTTTTTAATATAAACATTCCTGAGGTCATCCTAGACTCACTGATTCCAGATCTTTGAGGATAAGGTCAAGAAACCTTCATTTTCATAAGCTCCATAGGTGATTCTTTTCTCCTTTATTTATTTCCTTTAAAAATGTTAATAATTGCTGCATCTTTTATTAAACAACACCTGTTGATTCAGATTACAATGTTTAGAATGTACAAAATCTAAAATTCACTTTAAACTTAATCTTCACGTGCTGCTGAATATATCAGAATTGGAGATAAAAAACTGTTGTCATGACAACGATTTATGGGTCTTATATATTTACATGAAAAGAATATAGCCTCACAGCCACTGGTAAACTCCATGGACAAACTAATTGATGTACTTTGGTCATGTTCTGACTTTACTTTTTATCTTAGACTTCAGGCTAGAAAATGGGACAAGGAATAGTTAGGCTACAAATCTCAAACTCTGTTATACCTCTGTTTCTAACCTGAAACCGGAACAAGAATTTCCAGTGAAAAGTACTTATAAAAAATTATTTTGGAAAACATTCAGGTGTGAGAAGAATATCTTTTAAAGTTTCTCCATACACAACACAATGCAGCTCTGTTTATAAGACCTGTGTCTGCTAAAGGTAGATAATAAAAATCTTGCCAATTCAGGAGAACTCAATCACTGTGAAATGTTACCTTGAGGTTACACAGTCAATTCAGACCTTGTTTCTCACCTCTATTCTCTTCTCCTGGTCTCTGTAGAGGTACTTAATTTCCTGATAGCTTATTTATAGTAGCAATGACAGGA
>NW_012114364.1:6113688-6118503 GCF_000951035.1 Colobus angolensis palliatus | reverse complement strand
GTATTTTTAGTAGAGATGAGGTTTCACCATGTTGGCCAGGCTGTTCTCAAACTCCTGACCTCAGGTCATCCACCCATCTCGGCCTTGCAAAGTGCTGGGATTACAGGCATGAGCCACTGTACCTGGCCCCAATTGTGACAGCTTTCTCTGGCTGCTTCTCATCCCATTCCTGAAATGTGGGACCCTTCAGCCTTCGCCAAGCCTCTAACCATGTCTTTAAAGTGATTCTCCCTTACTAATAATTGTCAAACTTTCCTATCTTTTTGAGATGGGAAATTGCTCTTACATCATCATATATTTTCTTCATTCTCTGATTAATGAATAAATACTGTGCTCTGGTAACTTTAAGAATCTCAGACTTTGAAGATTATTAAAACCTTTTATCATTCAGAAAAGCCTGGCTTCTATTAATAATATCCTAGGAAGCCTTGCTTTGAAGACTATTGCTTATACCATGGACTTGGTCAAAGTCTAATTTGAACCTCAAAGATAAGCAATGACTTCTCTGTTATATTCTCTCTGGCCCTGAGGGCATTTATAAGCAGAACTGTTGTGGCTGCCTGGATGGTGTGAGATGAATAATCCATGTAAGCAAAAATGAAGAAACTGAAGTTGGTTTATATCAAAATATTAACCGCAATACTCTACTCAAAGAATTGGTTAAAAGGAAGTACTATTAATGATTTCTTCTGTATATTTTTCTTCTCCTAGTATGTCTAAAGTTGTAATGAGAGTCAACTCCTACTAGAAAAGCTGTAACTAATAACCAAAATCTAACATGAACTACATACTTAATGAGAAGGAGAGAGAGAGAGAAGAATATATATAGAGAGGTTGAGAGGAAAAAAGGGATTTATGATAAAGACACTCAGCTACTCAAGTATTTCAAGTACTAAAATAGGGTTGCTGGGCTTCAGAGGCAACTAAAACCAAGCATGGATATTCCATCAGGACAATTGTTATGCAAGAACTAGCCCTACCAGCTGACCAGAGTCACTTGTTAAATTAATAAATCTTGTGAGCTGGTTGTAAAACATAGCCATTATTAAAAATTAAATCATACAAACTTACAGTTAAGTAAATAATATTATTTAGGTATTAAATAATCAAGGCTCACCATTTCCAAATTACTTTCCTATTACTAATGTTAATCTTATCTATTTTATACTGACTATTATCTGTACTCTGTGCTCTTCATATTTATTTACATTTATTGCATTCGTTTGTTGGCAATGCTACATAATGATGTGCTAATGGGAATCCCTTCCCAAATTATGTTCAGTGACATCATGATAGTAGTTTCAAATTAGTCATGGTAGTAAAACTTCCACCAAAGAAATTAGCAAATGCAACTATCGGATCTTTTTTTTAAAAAAAACTGGAGAACTGCTTGTTAAATATTTTCCAGAATACCTTTGCTCAGGACTCGCTCTGTTTTCTATGTCTTTCATTTCACATTTGTATGCCTTTGCTCTTCTCTCTCAATCAGTTCGCTATGTCTGTGTTTTTACACATGCAGCTAGAAACACAAGCACTGAGAAGTTTTAAGATTCACAGTTTAAAGTTAGGGCAGTCAAAGACAATACAATCATAATAGCTCCTGTGCTAACCAAAGTGATCTGAGATAAGAAGAAATTCCCAGAACAGGGATGCTGTGTAGACAGTCCCCAAATTATCCACTATATTATCTCCCTCACATTCTGTTTTTAGAGTTTTCTTGTGAAAGATTTTCCATGAAAATGCTCAGAGTACCTTGTCAGTTCCTCTCTTGGTGTCCTAGTTGTCCTCTCTGTTTCTAGTTTCTTACCACTGTCCTCAAAGCAATTCAGTCTTTTTATGCCAAACACAAATGGCTAGCTTGGTCTCTCCCTTCAAAAGCAGGACTTTGATACAAGTTTAAGGGCATAAGTAGTCTTTCAGGCTGCTCATAGAAAGCCAGTAAAACAGAAATATTCCTTTTAAAGCAAATTAAACTCTCACTAACCCCAGGAAGTTCGAAGGAATTATTTTCCCAAACTCTCACAACTCCAGTTTATTGGTTGTAAAATGTATTCTTTAAAATATGAAGAGTTCTTTTTCAGGTTATTTCAAAGGCTAGCAACTCTCCTGAGCTTTTTTCCCCAGCTAAGATGACAGAAAAATGCTTACCATCCAGAAGGATGCAACTAAAATTTCTCCACAAAAGTGATGCATTATTCTAATTACATTACAAACCTGGATATACTCTCTGTGCTTGATATGGAAAAGGTAACCACTGCAGGGATTCCCTGTTAGATTTTGTCATATGAGAATAAAATTCCAGAGCTTTCATTCTTCTTCTTTTTAAAATTTTAAGAATCAACTGACTCACGTAAAAACTCATTGGTGACTGATCACACAAAATATTCATTGTTTTCCTGGCTGACTTCCATCCTAAAGTTAATTTTCTGCAACAGTTTTTTTTTTTTTTTTAAAGAAAACAGATCTGTAACATAAATATCTGCTAACCAAATAATAAAAAGCAAAAATTGAAGGGTTTTCTGATTTCAACAGTTATATATATATATAAATATATATACACAATAAGTATATAGATAAATATATATACAAGTGTATACATATATACACAAGTATATAATATCTATCTATCTATCTATCTATCTATCTACTTTCTTTTCAAATTGAAGAAACCATGAGTAAATTGAGAATAAACCATATCAGGCAATCAAAAATTTACATTTTAATATGTCCCTGATCATATCTAATATCTACTTTATCAGCTATTAGATGTTCAGCTAACTAGGCCAGAGCTCTTTCTCCCTATTCCATTCCTAATATTTCTGCATACTTACTTCATCTAAAAGAATGAAGTCCCAGTTTTTGGGGAAATTATGATAAAATCCAGAACAGAGACTCCAATGTGCATTTCTGAATCTATAGTACTAAATGCAGTGCTGGACCTCCAGTAGACAGCCAATAAATCTCTGTGGAATATGTGAATGAATGAACATCAGATACCCTTCCTGAGATCATTTTGAACTTCAGTGACACTGTGTTTGTAATCTTTGAGAATAACTGTTCACATGGTAGTTCGAACTCAAATTCTTTTTACATGAAGAAAGAGAAAACAGAAATTTGGACTAATTCAATGTGGGTTTCATTTTGTATTGTTGCTTAATGTATGGGTCTCTAAATACTTGCTATAAAACTGGTAGGTAGATCAATAGGCTTAATAACTTCACATTTTAAATACTTTTTTTGCAATAATATTTCATGTAGGTACTATGTAATTCCTATCGCATCACATCAGAAGAGGCATCAGGTCCAGTTGTTCCACTTTTACTCTGGAGAAGCTTAAGTAGTAGGTTCAAGGAACGTCAGCCCAATGTATCTATTACAAAGTTCCCCATCAACATTTTACACATTGGTTTTAGAAACCACTGATGATCTTCCTTCAGATCACTAAGGATTGCAAAATAATGACTTCCCTAATTTTACTATGTCTTTTAAATTATCTGTTCTACTACAAAGATTTTTTCACATTAACTATTTGTTATCCTGACATACAGTTTGCATAAAAAGGAAAAAAATTAAAAGTTTGATTATTTCCTTTACCAATTTTCAGGATCTGTGCCCTAGCAATCCAAAGAGGCTTTTAAAATTTTTTAGTATCATAAGGAATTCATAGATTTTTACGTATTTGTAAAAACATGTAAAACTCCTTCAAGTTGACTTCTGAGACATTTTTATTTGACCCCAGTTAGTCTTGGATGGCTTCCTTGCTTTTAGTTGAGAAAGATATACCATGATCACATTGTTGTTTCCTGCCACAGCTCTGGACTCAGTTTGAAAAGAATCCTTGAATGCTTTCAGTGTTAAATGATGTTCAGAGAGCAGACTCTGGGCGTTAAGATTGCTCATTGACAGCACGTTGTCATTGTTTCTAAATCTTTTCAGTACAGACAGGAAGAAAATAACGTGTTTTTCAGCAAGACAAAAATAAATATGCTGTACTTATATGTCGATTGAAAGTACATGACTTTTACTTAATTTTATTAATTTTGCATTTTTCTCTCTTATTTTCTAAACACTAGTTCCTAAAGATATTAACAGAATTGTTTCATCCTCCAACATATAATAGTTTTGATATAACAATATCAATACTATTATAAAAATACCATTTCTAAATCCTGTTCACTGTTTTATTTTTAATTTTCTGTGACTCTTAGGATAAGTCCTGCTAGGAATGTACAATCAAATCACTATGTGTTAAAATCACTTGAAGTGATTCTTTTCAATGCTCATTTATTTCATACTTTTTGATCATCAATGTCTCAAATCCCCACTATGTAAAGTGAGGATATGAATGTCTCTACCTTTTCTTTGATCTCTTCAAATCTTTATGTTAGCCTAACTTCTAACAGTTATACTTTCACTTTCATATTTTCAAGTTTATTCACATGTATAATTAGCTTTACAACCACAAATCATTTTTGCTTTGTTCATAGGTGGACTACAAATGTTGGAAACCAAGAAGCAGCATTTACATGACTATAGCTATATAAATATTATTTGAATCTGCACCAAATGTGCAGTCTTAATATCATGAATATCTTTGGTGTATACAAGTAGAATGTCTCGAGAATCAAAGGTGATTTTTTTTTCTTATGCTACATATAAATCAATTAAGATTATTCCACAATTAGTTTTCTTTCTTCCTTTTTGTTCTTTAAAAAAGCTACCTATATGGCTCTAAAAATTAGTTTTCTATCTTGTGTACTTTCTCATAACATTTTTTTTTTTATTATACTTTAAGTTCTAGGGTACATGTGCATA
>NW_012114364.1:6100066-6108659 GCF_000951035.1 Colobus angolensis palliatus | reverse complement strand
CAGACTGCTGTGTTAGCAAGGAGGGAGGCTCCATGGGCGTGGGACCCTCCCGGCCAGGTGTGGGGTATATTCTCCTGGTGTGCCTGTTTGCTTACAGCGCAGTATTAGGGTGGGAGTTACTCGGTTTTCCAGGTGTTGTATGTCTCAGTTCACCTGGCTAGGAAAAGGGATTCCCTCCCCCCTTGCGCTTCCCAGGTGAGGTGATGCCTCGCCCTGCTTCAGCTCTCGCTGGTCGGGCTGCAGCAGCTGACCAGCACCGATTGTTCGGCACTCCCTAGTGAGATGACCCCAGTACCTCAGTTGAAAATGCAGAAATCACTGGTCTTCTGTGTCGCTCACGCTGGGAGTTGGAGACTGGAGCTGTTCCTATTCGGCCATCTTGCTCCACCCCGTTCTCTCATAGCATTTTTTTGTTTGGTTTAGTTTTGTTTCCTGGAGTTTCTATTGTCTTCATTTTCTCTTGAATAATATGATTTTATCATATCTTAAACTGTTTTTAAACATATCCAACATGAGTATCACCTTTTATGAACACCTTTCATACAAAGACCTCCATATTTCTGTTCCAATATCCATTTTGGACTCTCCAACCTTGTTCATGACTGTCATTCTTCCCTTCACTGGTCCTCAGTTTTGCTTCTCTGTTTCCTATATCTCAAATTTATTATCTAGTTTTGGTGGGATAAAGTAAATTCCTGAAAAAGGATATTTGGAAAGTATACTGAATCAGTTTAATATTACTCTATATCCTTTCAGCCACTGATGCTTTCCCTTTGTGCCTTACTTCTCATTCATCACAACCTTATCAATGACTCATACCATTCCCACAGTCACAGAGCTGGCTTTCTGTTGCAGTTGCTGCCACAACTACAGTTTAAGGAGGCCCCAGCATGGTGCCAGCTGACAAGATCCTGATAAGTGCCTGCACCATGGTTTTACTGAAACTGCTGGCCATCTAGAACCCACCCAGAGAGGTAGGTAACACAATCTAGAAGTGCTGTGATATGGGGTGGAGTAGAACAACAGCTGACTTGGGCCAGGAAGAAGCAAGCACAATAATTCTTCTCTCTTCCTCCCTGAATATGAACAGTTTAGTGACATGGTATTTCACCTGCCCTCTCTGAAGACCTCCCTGAAGTCATGAAACCGGTTGTACAAATTAAAAATTGAATAACTGTTCTGTATTTCCATAATTTTACTTAATGGTATACAATTACAAGACTCCAGAGAAATAGAGAAATTTTTGCAATCAGTTTGCTATTCTGAATGGCAAGTTAATATCACAATTTTAGAAGACATGAGTATATCACACTGGGCAAGAATGAAAAGTATATGCATTTGGGTCAAGGCAAGAATAATTTTCATTCATTCATTTATTCAACAAATATTTGTGATACACCTATGCTAGATGTATGTGATTCAGAAGTAAAAGATATATCTTAATTTCCAAATAGATTCTTTCTACTGGCAAAACACATTTATGAATATGGGGATAACTTCTCAGTCTTGATGTACCTTTCTTACACTTTAATTTTTGTAAAACTCTTCCCACAACCTCTGCTCTGCCCTTGTTTCCAGGAGATACAAAACCTGAAGGCTGGCCTTCAAAGCAGGCAGCAGAATTACAATCTCCTTTTCTTTAGCTAAGTGGTTTTTAAAAACTTCTTTCTCTGCCATGGTTGAGAAATGGCTGTTCATAACGAAGACTGGAAACAATGCCAAAGGGAAAGTAATATTTTTCTTTTGATCTTTTTTTCAATGTACTAAGCCATTGCAATCATTTTCTCATTTGTTTCTTGCAATTCAGGAGGTAAACAGAGTGTGTGTTATTTCTTCATTGTACATAAGAGGAAATTGAGACCCAAAGTGATTAACTTTCAGGCTCAGGATTACTAAATACAAAATCAGGGTAAGAATCCTAGTCACATTTCCTGGTCATTTTTTTTCCCAGTGACATTTTAATAGAACTACAAAACCTAGGTAAGATATAGAAAAATAGTAGTGTATAGTGATCTCACTGTGCCTTCTGTTCTTAGATCTACTTATAGATTCAGCTTGATTTCAGAATTTCTGGAATCTAAGGAAGAGTGAAAGAACCAGGCTCAGGAGCAGGAGTGAGGTGGCTCCAGAGATCCAAGTAGCTCAGTCCTCTTGCAGATATTGTTCTGACTGCTTTCTACCCCAATCTACTAGTCCTCACTCTTGGATTCTACTTTCTCTGCTGCTAGCTGATTAGACCCACCTATTGGGTCTCTGACACATATTGTGAGATCTCTTTATTACCTTTCATTTGTATGCTTAACAATTGCTATCTCGCCCCTGCCAAACAGAGTAGCTACTTTGTGAAAATGTGTTAAATCAGACCATGAATGCGCAGATATATTTCTCAATCTGGAATTCTGCTTTATTCTAAAAGGTCAGTTCTGTCATTTCCTTTTCTCTTCAACTGTTTTTTAAATTTCTTATCTCATGCCCTGATGTATTTGTACTCTTAGGAGCATAGTGGCAATTGGGGATTTTTTTGGTTGTAAGCAAAAGAAATGGTCGTTGCTAAGCAAAAAAATATATATATATTTAACAAAATAAATAAATGAATAATGTGGGGATAATTTCCAAATGAAAGGAGAAATGAAAGAACCAGGCTTACCAGGAGCAAGCATGAGATAGCTCCAGGGATCCAAGAAGTTGAATTTAACTGATAGGCTTGTCAGCATGCTGCTGCTGCAATGATTCAGCTTCCTCAGTTTTCCTGTGCTAGAGTCAATGTGTTCAGGATCCAAAGTCTCAGAGAGTGAGTCTGATTTTTCTAGCATTTGGTTACATAAAACTGTAGTCAAGCCCTACCTGGGGAAGACCTTGACCAACAGTCCCCCAAGACCGTGAGCAGTTGGCAAGAATGAATTCCCCCAAAAGCGTTTAGAGTGATATGTCAAAAATAAAAAAAAATGAGTTATAATTATCCAATTTGAAGAGTATATTGGCAAGAGCAATGAATGGAAATTAGGAAACCTGAAACCAAATTTCAGAGCTTCTATTATTTAGCTGTATAATCTCAGCATGCTACTTCACATTTCTATAGTTCAACTTTCTCATCTACAGAATAAAAAGCGTGGAGTAGAAGATAGCTAATGCTTGTCTAGTTTTTGTTTGCTCTGAAATGGTATTTTTCTAACTTCAAGAAGTTCTCCTCAGGTAAGTAAGTCCATGCCAATAAGTGAATACCTTCATTGTTTATAGACCTTAATCATTTCTCCTGCT
The DNA here is from genome assembly GCF_000951035.1 of Colobus angolensis palliatus. Taxonomy (NCBI): domain Eukaryota; kingdom Metazoa; phylum Chordata; class Mammalia; order Primates; family Cercopithecidae; genus Colobus; species Colobus angolensis. The sequence continues at coordinate 6,105,401 of NW_012114364.1, read as the reverse complement.
TCTATTTGGAAGTCTCTTTCATGCATTAGCAGGCCTTGTATCATACACACTTACAATGTTCTTTGTTCTCATTCCCGCCCACCATTCTGTGCTGACCCCAGTATATCTCCTTAGTCCTAGCTTTCCTTTGCTCAGTTCATTTCCTCCTGAAATGTGATATTTGGCCTATTTAATACTGTCCAGGAAGTGTGCTCTTAATTTCTTTTCCACAACAAACAATACAGAAGCTATTTACTTCTTTCACTTTTTCTAAGGAAATTAGTCAATTAACAGCAGCATTTCAACCCTATTTTTCCCACCTACATTAATTAAATCCTTAAAATTTTAAAAAGTTTTATTTTTGTAATTCCATGCAAAACAAGCATTAAGTTGGTCTTAAATAAAATGTTTAGATACCCCCTTTTCCATTTTCTTCACATTTCATTCATATTGATACCAACAGTCATTTATCCTTTAATTCATGTAACACTTACACGGGATGATTCTATGTATTGTCACTGAGAAAAATAAATTCTTATTCCTTCATCCTATATAATATTCATTTTGTATTAGCCACTGATATGGTTTAGCTCTGTGTCCCCACGCAAATCTTATGTCAAATTGTAATCCCCATATGTCAGGGGAGGGGCCTTGTGGGAGGTGATTGAATCATGGGGCTGATTTCCCCCTTGCTATTCTTATGATAGTGAGTTCTCATGTGATCTGAGGGTTTAAAAGTGTGTCGCTTTCTTCACTCTGTCTGTCTCTCTCTCTCTCGCTCCATGATGTAAGACATGCCTACTTCCTGGTAGCCTTCCACCATGATTGTAAGTTTCCTGAGGCCTCCCCAGCTATGCGGAACTGTGAGTCAATTGAATTTCTTTTCTTTATAAATTACCCAGTCTTAGGTAGCTCTTTATAGCAGTGTGAGAATGAAGTAATACAGTCACAGAGTTAGGCTCTGTTACAAATGTATAGCTATATAAAGTCTAATCCCTAACCTGTAGGATCTTACATAAGATTTTTGAAGGGAGAGAAAACATATCAGGTTCTTCAGATACAGACTGAATATAATGAACATCACAAAAGGGTAGCAACACATTGTTATCAAGTATAAAAAAAGAGACATTTATCTCCATGAATATAAACAAAGAAAGTTTCATGGGACAAAGCAGTATTTGAACTAGGTTGGAAGTGGGTAAAGAGAACTGGTCTACTATTACCTACTTTTGCTCCCAAACAATCTATTTCTATAGAAACAGTGACTAACAAATATTTGGTTCCTGACTTATTTGTGTCCAACCCTCCAATAACATCCTACTGAATTTGGAATAAAATATCTACCCCTTACTGTGGCTTACAAGGCCCTGCATGACCTAGTCTTTCCTCCCACCATTTTCACATTCAATTATTATTTTCCAGCCATGATGGCCTTTTTGCTATGTCTCAAATACAGCAAAGGACATTTGCTGTTGGACACTTGTCTTTGTTGGCTTTTTATTGTTGTTGTTCCAGAATCTTCTTTCCCAAATCTTTACATGACTGGTGCTTTCTTGTCATTTTATTCTCACTCTAAACATTATAGCTTCAGTAAAGACTTCCATGAACCTAATCTAAATTAATGTATCTCCAAGGCTCTGTTGCACTCCTGTACGTTGCTTCTCTCAAACTACCTGAAATTTTCCTGGCTTATTTACTTGTTTTCTTTATAAATTCCTGCCTTCTCATGACTAGAATTTTATTAATAGTTTTTAATGTATGATGAGCTTTTGTGTGATGAGTAATACTAGTATTTGACTTGATTATTGTCCAGTTTATTAATGTTATAATTTTATTAAACAATAAGCTTTAAAAATTCCTTGAAATAATCAGTTACACCAATTAACAAGAGAAAATTTATGACTCTAGCAAAGTAAATTCCCCCAAATATTTAAATATTATTATTTAATAAAATCCTTTTTTTTTTTTGAGATGGAGTTTCAGTCTTGTTGCCTAGGCTAGAGTGCAATAGCACAATCTTGGCTCACTGCAACCTCCACCTCTTGGGTTCAAACAATTCTCCTGCTTCAGCCTCCCGAGTAGCTGGGATTACAGGTGCCTGCCACCACGCCCAGCTAATTTTTGTATTTTTAGTAGAGACAGGATTTCACCATGTTGGCCAGGCTAGTCTTGAACTTCTGACCTCGTGGTCCACCTGTCTCAGCCTCCCAAAGTGGCATGGGTGAACCACCATGCCCAACCTATCAAAAACTTTTTAAAAACACTTTACATTTTAGGTTATTTTCAATATTTTAAACACCTTTTAGAAAGACAAGACACAGTTAAAAATTACAAAATTCATGAATACATATGCTCTAAAGTCAAGAATGAAAGCGTTTTAGGTTATTCTTATCCATATTTTTCATTATGTCTCAGTTTGTCTTCCTAAATTTTTATTAAAACCCTACTTGGGGAGGGCGGTTCCAAGATGGCTGAATAGAAACAGTTCCAGGCTACAGCTCCCAGCATGAGTGACACACAAGATGGGTGATTTCCACATTTGCAACTGAGGTACCAGGTTCATCTCACTGGGGTGTGTCAGACAGTGGGTGCAGGAGAGGAGGTACAGCCCACTGAGTGAGAGCCAAAGCAGGGTGAGGCATCACCTCACCTGGGAAGCCCAAGGGGTAAGGGAATTGCCTTTCCTAGCCAAGGGAAACTGTGACATACAGCACTTGGAAAATTGGGTCACTCTCACCGTAATACTGCGCTTTTCCAAGGGTCTTAGCAAATGGCACACCAGGAGATTATATCCTGCACCTGGCTCAGAAGGTCCCATGCCCACGGGGCCTCCCTCATTGCGAGCACAGCAGTCTGAGATCTAACTGCAAGGTGGCAGTGAGGCTAGAGGAGGGGGGCCCGCCATTGCTGAGGCTTGAATAGGTAAACAAAGCAGCCTGGAAGCTCGAATTGGGTGGAGACCACCGCAGCTCAAGGAGGCCTGCCTGCCTCTGTAGACCCCCCCTCTGGGGACAGGGCATAGCCAAACAAAAGGCAGCAGTGACCTCTGCAGATTTAAATGTCCCTGTCTGACAGCTTTGAAGAGATTAGTGGTTCTCCTAGCACAGAGTTTGAGATCTAAGAATGAACAGACTGCCTCCTCAAGTGAGTCCCTGACCCCCGAATAGCCTAACTGGGAGGTACCCTCCAGTAGGGGCAGACTGACATCTCACACAGCCGGGTACCCCTCTGAGATGAAGCTTCCAGAGGAATGATCAGGCAGCAACATTTGCTGTTTAGTGATATTCACTCTTCTGCAGCCTCTGCTGCCAATACCTAGGCAAACAGGGTCTGGAGTGGACCTCCAGCAAATCCAGCAGAACTGCAGCTGAGGATCCTGACTGTTAGAAGGAAAACAAACAAACAGAAAGGACATCCACACCAAAATCCCATCTGTACGTCACCATCATCAAAGACTAAAGGTAGATAAAACCATAAAGATGAGGATAAAACAGAGCAGAAAAATGGAAAATTCTAAAAATCGGAGGGCCTCTCCCCCTCCAAAGGGGCGCAGCTCCTCACCAGCAATGGAACAAAGCTGGATGGAGAATGACTTTGATGAGTTGAGAGAAGAAGGTTTCAGACAATCAAACTTCTCCGAGCTAATGGAGGAAGTTTGAACCCATCACAAAGAAGCTAAAAACCTTGAAAAAAGATTAGACGAATGGCTGACTAGAATAACCAATGTGGAGAAGTCCTTAAATGACCTGATAAAGCTGAAAACCACGGCACGAGAACTACGTGACAAATGCACAAGCTTCAGTAACTGATTTGATCAACTGGAAGAAAGGGTATCAGTGATTGAAGACCAAATGAATGAAAGGAAGCAAGAAGAGAAGTTCAGAGAAAAAAGAGTGAAAATAAATGAACAAAGGCTCCAAGAAATATGGGACTATGTAAAAAGACCAAATCTAAGTCTGACTGGTGTACCCGAAAGTGACAGAGAGAATGGAACCAAGTTTGAAAACTCTCTGTAGGTTATTATCCAGGAGAACTTCCCCAATCTAGCAAGACAGGCCAACATCCAAATTCAGGAAATACAGAGAACACCACAAAGATACTCCTCGAGAAGAGCAACTCCAAGACACATGCTTGTCAGATTCATCAAAGTTGAGATGAAGGAAAAAATGTAAAGGGCAGACAGAGAGAAAGATTGGGTTGCCCACAAAGGGAAGCCCATAAGACTAACAGTGGATCTCTCAGCAGAAACTCTACAAGCCAGAAAAGAGTGGGGGCCAACATTCAGCATTCTTAAAGAAAAGAATTTTCAAACCAGAATTTCATATCTAGCCAAACTAAGTTTCATAAGTGAAGGAGAACTAAAATCCTTTACAGAGAAGCAAATGCTTAAGATTTTGTAACCACCAGGCCTACCCTACAAGAGCTCCTGAAGGAAGCACTAAACTTAGAAAGGAACAACCGGTAACAGCCACTGCAAAAACACACCAAATTGTAAAGACCATCAATGCTAGGAAGAAACTGCATCAACTAACGAGCAAAATAACCAGCTAACATCATAATGACAGGATCAAGTTCACACATAACAATATTAAGCTTAAATGTAAATGGGCTAAATGCTCCAACTAAAAGACACAGACTGGCAAATTGCATAAAGAGTCAAGACCCATCAGTCTGCTGTATGCAGAAGACCATCTCACGTGCAGAGACACACATAGACTCAAAATAAAGGGATGGAGGAAGATCTACCAAGCAAATGGAAAACAAAAAAAGGCAGGAGTTGCAATCCTAGTCTCTGATAAAACAGACTTTAAACCAACAAAGATCAAAAGAGACAAAGAAGGCCATTACATAATGGTAAAGGGATCAATTCAACAAGAAGACCTAACTATGCTAAATATATATGCACCCAATACAGGAGCACCCAGATTCGTAAAACAAGTCCTTAGAGACCTACAGAGAGACTTAGACTCCCACACAATAATAATGGGAGACTTTAACACCCCACTGTCAACATTAGATGGATCGATGAGACAGAAAGTTAACAAGGATTACTATTAGCAGACCTAATAGACATCTACAGAACTCTTCACCCAAATCAACAGAATATACATTCTTCTCAGCATCACATCACACTTATTCCAAAACTGACCACATAGTTGGAAGTAAAGCACCCCTCAGCAAATGTACAAGAACAGAAATTATAACAAATTGTCTCTCTGACCACAGTGAAATCAAATTAGAACTCAGGGCTAAGAAACTCCATCAAAACCACTCAACTACATGGAAACTGAACAACCTGCTCCTGAATGACTACTGGGTACATAACGAAATGAAGGCAGAAATAAAGATGTTCTTT
>NW_012114364.1:6076954-6092561 GCF_000951035.1 Colobus angolensis palliatus | reverse complement strand
TCCTATTCAACATAGTGTTGGAAGTTCTGGCCAGGGCAATCAGGCAGGAGAAAGAAATGAAGGGTATTCAATTAGGAAAAGAAGAAGTCAAATTGCCCCTGTTTGCAGATGACATGATTGTATATTTAGAAAACCCCATCATCTCAGCCAAAAGTCTCCTTAAGCTGATAAGCAACTTCAGCAAAGTATCAGCTTACAAAATCAATGTTCAAAAATCACAAGCATTCTTATACACCAATAACAGACAAACAGAGAGCCAAACCATGAGTGAACTCCCATTCACAATTGCTTCAATACCTAGGAATCCAATTTACAAGGGATGCAAAGGACTTCTTCAAAACAACTGCTCAATGAAATAAAAGAGGACACAAACAAATGGAAGAACATTCCATGCTCATGGATAGGAATAATCAATATTGTGAAAATGGCCATACTGCCCAAGGTAATTTATAGATTCAATGCCATCCCCATTAAGCTACCAATGACTTTCTTCATGGAATTGGAAAAAACTACCTTAAAGTTCATATGGAATCAAAAATTGCCCACATTGCCAAGACAATCCTACATCAAAAGAGCAAAGCTGGAGGCATCACGCTACCTGACTTCAAACTATACTACAAGGCTACAGTAACCAAAACAGCATGGAACTGGTACAAAAACAGAGATATAGACCAATGGAACAGAACAGAGCCCTCAGAAATAATACCACACATGTACAACCATCTGATCTTTGACAAACCCGACAAAAACAAGAAATGGGGAAAGGATTCCCTATTTAATAAATGGTGCTGGGAAAACTGGCTAGCCGTATGTAGAAAGCTGAAACTGAATCCCTTACACCTTACACAAAAATTAATTCAAGATGGATTAGAGACTGGGGACTGTCGTGGGGTGGGGGTAGTGGGGAGGGATAACATTAAGAGATATATCTAATGTAAATGACGAGTTAATGGGTGCAGCACACCAACCTGGCACATGTATACATATGTAACAAACCCGCATGTTGTGCACATGTATCCTAGAACTTAAAGTATAATAATAATTTTTAAAAAGTCTAAAAAAAAAAAACCACCCTGCTTGGGGTTTTTAATAATCTTTCATCTTAAAGAAAAGGGTATCATTTCAAACTAACCAGATTTGGGGTATGATTTATTTAGAGTTCAAGTCTTTGTTGGGTCATGGCCCTAATTGAGTCATCCAAGGTGTTTTCTAGGCCACTAATGGTTAGCAAATGCCTTTTAATAGTAAAACTGTAATCACTACCTCATGGAACTTTTATTTTTTTTTCTTTAAAAATGTTTTGATTTTTTGAGATTCAATAGCTTTCCAAGAAATGAAGGATCCTCTTAATTTTTACCTATCCATTGCCCTGTTGATTTGATGTACTAATTTGGTTTGTTAGTGCCATTAAAATCTTATGTATTATCTTATTAGTATTTTATTTTAATTAGTTGGACCATCAAGAATTGTCAGCTCCTAGAATATGAGGGATTGTGTTGTAGTCAGCTCTACTCTTTTGTACATTTGGTTAATTTTTCATTTTAAGACATGTAGTTGAACCATTTTTTAAAACTTGGTTATTGTGTGTGACCATTGAATCTGATTAGCTGTAGGCACCATTTGAATCAGATTAATTTTATGTGCTAATCAGACCTTCCTTTTCTTGCTAGTGAATCCACTTTTGCTGGATTAACTTGGCTTCCTTATGTACTCTGTGCTGGTCAAAGAAAGTAAATACCTAAACTTTACAGACAAATATTTAGTGAATACTTTTATATATTAACAATCCCTTATATATTCAAATCAATAAACTATTAAATATATTCTATTATAATCACAATTTTTTTGTGTTATAATACCTAATGGTAACTTACATAAACTTTTCCTGTTTTAGTATTATTAGAAACACATAGACTTTCTTAGATTTAGTCCATTTAAGTAACTACTATAATGGTCATAATAATTATCGTGAATCTTATTTTAAAGCCCAAACTATATAAATTTGGCTGTGAGGGCCCTAAAATTTGTCTCTCTTTATTTCAGCACTTTTTTTCTGACATCTAAAGAAACATTCTGGCATTTAGTAGCAACTGCTTTAGAGCTCAATGTTCTCATCTATAAAATAAGAAGCAACAAATAGATGTTTCATATCCATAGTGACTTTTTTCTACCCTAAAGTTTGGACTCATTTACCTTTCAAGGAGTCATGTGTGTGTGTGTTTGTGTGTGTGTGTGTGTGTGTGTGTGTAGATTAGATACCAAAATATGCACACAAGAGGATTATAATGAGGTTTGGGTTATATTTAATAGTTATAAAGTTGGAATACATGTTGTGAATTTACAGTTTTTTCCACTCAACATGTCATATGGCTACATAGAAAATACTGAGTAGAATCTCAATATGACCAAAGGAAAGAAATGGTTTATAGAAACACTAGGGAGAAGGAACCAAAGTTAAAAACCTCAGGAAAATGCCAGCTTTTGTTTTTGAACACATTTTGATCATGCCTCACTACAGTTTTGAACTCCTGTGCTCAAGGGATCCTCCTGCCTGTTTCTTGAACAGCTGGGACTACAGGTGTGAACCACTGTGCCTGGCTTGAACACGTTTAAAATAACAGAAGAGGGAAATCTAGAACCAGTAAGCTAGGAAAGATATCCTGATTTACCTTTTTCTCATACAGAAAAATAAATATCATGAAAATCACAACAGAAAGGAATTTTTATCAAATCCCACCAATGTCTTTATACTAATAAAAAAGATAGAAGCAAAATATTATCCTTTCAGACAATGAAGGCATGCCAGGACAATCTCCACAGAAAGATACGTCATAACTGTAACCAAATTTCTCAAACTGAGACAAAAGGATTTAAGAAAATGTTAATGATAATGTTAAGAAACAACATAAATCATAATTTTTAAAATTCAGAAATCAGGTAACTGGAGAATAGAGAAAAAGAGTATAGGAAGATTTGAAATTTGAGCTCTTAGAATATAGAAAATCATTACTAAAACAAAATGTTACTTCAGAGTTTAAAAATAAAACAGGAAGAACAAAACAGTGAATCAACAAATAGATAATGAATGCTTTTAGAGAAATAGAACATAAAAAGTAAAATAAATAAATAAATAAAAAGAAATAAAGTGTTAAAAGTATTTCAGAGACAGTGGCAATTATAGATGACGGGAAAAGAAGACTCAGCATACACATAAAGGGACATCCTAAGGACAAAAACTAAAGCAATGAATGAGAACAAATACTAGAAAGTATAAATCAAGAGAACTCTGAAAAAAGGACGGCTTAAAACCATATGTTGAAAGGGCATATTGTATTCCTGCTGATGAGACAGCTAATTCTCTTCTGAATTTATCTCTTGTAATACAGGTGCTCCTTGACTTACAGTGGGGTTATGTCTCAATAAATCTGACAGAAATGGAAAATACACCCAACCTACCAACATCATAACAGCTTCATTTACCTTAAATGTGCTAAGAACAGTTACATTAACATACGGTTGAGCAAAATCATCTACAACAAAGCTTATTTTTATTATGAAGTATTGAATAGTTCATTTTATTTATTTATTGAATACTATACTGAAAGTGAAAAGCAGAATAGGTTCTCAAAGCATAGTTTCTACTGAATGTGATTTGCTCTGGCATCAATGTAAACTCAGTGTGTACCTTCACATTTGCAGTCAATAGAAACTAACACTTGCTATTAACATTTTGTCTTTTAATATCTTCCCCTAAAAGCTTCGGTTCTAACAGATACATGAACTGATTTCTGACTTTTTTTTTTTTTTCTGGTGGTAATTTTGCTATATTTTTCTACTGAATGAAATGTGCCCCCATCTTTGCAACCTCAGGTGAAAATTTTCTCGCTGACCAAACCCAACCCCTAACCCCATGGCACATATTCCTTGTTATTATAGCGCACAGTTCTCATACTAATACTTTATTAGTCAGGATAGAGTAGGTTACACCCTGGATGCTAACAATCTCATAATCACAACAATAAGGCTTTGTTTTCATGCTAGGTCTCCATTGCAGGTCGGCTGGAGTCCAACAATGTCTGCATCTATTGATTTACATTTCTTTAATTATTACTAAAGTTAAACATATTTTTCATATTTTAAAGCCATTTTTGGCTTAAATTGAGATGATCTGTCCTTTTGATGAGTAAGAGCTCTTTAAGCATTAAGGTATGTCTTTGTGCATCATAACTGTTACCAATATATTGCCCTTTGTTATCGTATTTTTTAAAAAAATTGTGTTTCAGATTAAAAACCTAGAAAGATCTCAAGTCAGCAACCTAACAGGCTGGGTGCAGTGGCTCATGCCTGTAATCTCAGCACTTTGTGAGGCTGAAACAGGCGGATCACTTGAGGTCAGGAGTTCGACACCAGCCTGGCCAACATGGTGAAATCTCGTTTCTACTAAAAACACAAAAACTTAGCCAAGCGTGGTGGCACACACCTGTAATACCAGCTACTTGGAAGGTTGAGGCAGGAAATTGCTTGAACCCGGGAGGCAGAGGTTGCAGTGAGCCGAGATCACAAGATCATGCAACTACACCACTACACTCTAGCCTGGGTGACAGGGCGAGACTCTGTCTCCCAAAAATAGAAAGAAAAAGAAAACAACAACAAACAAAGTAACAGCACAACTAAAAGAACTAGAGAACCAAGAACAAACAAACCCCGATGCTAACAAAAGACAAGATGGATTAAAGACTTAAATATAAATCCCAAAACTATAAAAACCCCCGAAGAAAACCTAGGCAATACCATTCAGGACATAGGCACAGACAAAGATTTCATGACTAAAATGCCAAAACAATTGCAACAAAATACAACAATTGACAAGTAGGATCTAATGAAACTAAAGAGTTTCTGCACAGCAAAAGAAACTATCAACAGAGTAAACAGACAACCTACAGAATGTGAGAAAAGTTTTGCAATCTATCCATCTGACAAGGTCTTATATCCAGCATCTGTAAGGAACTTAAACAAGTTTACGGAAAAAAAACATAACAACAACAACAAAAAACAAATAACCTCATTAAAAAGGGGGAAAATGACACTTCTCAAAAGAAGACATACATATGGCCAATAAACATATTTTAAAAAGCTCAACATCACTGATCATTCGAGAAATGCAAATCAAAACCACAATTAGATACTATCTCATACCAGTCAGAATAGCTATTATTAAAAAGTCAATAAAAACAACAGATGCTGGCGAGACTGTGGAGGAAAAGGAAAGCTTTTACACTGCTAATGGGAGTGTAAGTTACCTCAGCCCCACTGCGGAAGACAGTGTGGCGATTCCTCAAAAACCCAGAGGCAGAAATATTTGACTCAGCAATCCTGTTACTGGATATATACCCAAAGGAATATAAAGCATTCTATTATAAAGACACATGCATGCCTATGTTCATTGCAGCATTATTCACAATAGCAAAGACATGGAATCAACCTAAATGCCCATCAGTGATAGACTCGGTAAAGAAATGCCTAAAAAGTCTACCTAAATGCCCATCAATGATAGACTAGGTAAAGAAAATGTGGTACATATACTAGGGAATGCTATGCAGTCATAAAAAGAACGAGATCATGTCCTTTGCAGAGACATGGATGGAGCTAGAGACCATTAGCAAACTAATGCAGGAAAAAAAAAAAACAAACAAATACTATGTGTTCTCACTTATAAGTGGGAGCTGAATGATGAGAACACATGGACACATTGCAGGGGAACAACACACACTGGGGCCTGTTGGAATTTTGAGGGTGAGAAGAGAGAGAGCATCAGGAAGAACAGCTAATGAATGCTGGGCTTAATACCCAGGTGATGGGATGATCTGTGCAGCAAACCACCATGGCACACGTTTACCTATGTAGCAAACCTGCACATCCTGCACATGTACTGCTGAACTTAAAATAAGAGTTCGAAAATTAAAAAATAATTGTGTTATGGCAAACATGTAAAAATTTTAAGTTTTATGTCATCACATTTATCTAGCTTATCCTTTATTGCTTGTGAGTTTTACATTTTAACTAAAAGGTTTTACTCCCTTTAAAATAATTAGAATACAAATTCTCCCATATTTTCTTCTAGTACTTTTTTTTTTTTTTACAGTGGCTATTTTCTGCTCTTGTACGTTACAATCTGCAATAATCTCTTTGATCCCCACACCCTAATTATTGAAATTTTTATATTTATTGGTACTTTAAAAAAACACCTTTTCCCCTAATTTTGTAGTTTCTTTTCAGTTTCACAATTTACCCCAATCTGGTATATATACACGTATATATACATATATATATACACACACACACACATATTTTTATATATATATAGTGGCTGTGTCTATTTCCCCTTCTCTAATGCAGTAATTCCTAAAGAAAATATCATGAACCCAACTTCTCTCATTCTCGGTGGTATATTATTGGGTGAAGTTTTTCCAAGGGAATCCCTGAAACTCTGAATGGCTTAAGTTAAATATGATACCATCTCTTGGTCCTTCCAGGGAAGGACCTAAACCTCACTGAAGGTAGTTACATACAAGGAGAAAATGTTTTGCCTTATTGAAAAGACAAATTTAGTCTCTCTTCTGCAGGAACTAAAACACTTCTTTATTTTCTTAGTGGGTATAGTGTGAAGATGAGGAGTCTGCAACATAGCAGCTACTTTTCAACTCTAATGGATCAGCCAAAATCTTCTGAGTGCCACCAAAGAGAGCCTGAGGATAAGGCAGGCACGCAGACACCTTGGAAGATCAAAGGTAGGAATAAAGATAAATGATGCTGACATCACTTGAATTGCCAGATCTAGTCCTGCCTGAATTTAGACCTATATCTGTATTTTTCACTTATATGAAACAGTAAATTTCTCCCCCTTTGAAAAGCCAATTGGAGTTGAATTTTCTGTCACTTGCAACCAAAGAATTCCTGATGCTTATTTTCTTTTCTGTTATCCTTACTATTTCCAACAGTTCTATCTTCTAATTTCATTTTATTCTGAGTCAGATGTAACTGAGTAGGATACGGGATGATTCTGCCTTGTAGCTGCTGTCTTTTTTCCCACACCAGAATAGACTTACAGAATGTATGTAAATTGAATTAGTTTTCAACATTTAAAAATTGAAAAGAAGTTCCAAAAATATGAATTTTTTTTTAGCAATGGACCTAGAGTTGCAACAATTAGCTGAAACTAAATAGCCACGACTATATGAAGATGAGTCATAGTGGCTCCAGTTTTCCACAGTCCCTGTGCCTCTACAGCCTTATACTAGGCACAAGTCCTTTACTTTTCTGTCTGGTATTCCTGAGTTTTGAGTGTGTGATCTCTGATGTCCAACCTGGTAGATAATGGGGATGTAGAAGAAAAAGGTGTCTCGGCTTGTTTCATTGAGGAACGAGAGAATGATGATTCCTAGAGGGTACCTTTATTACTTTCTACTAATCTCTATTTATCTTTATCAAACTATTTAGTGAATTGCATTCCAACAGGGAGTATTTAATTTTAAAATCTTTGGAAAAATAATTACTTTTTCAAAAACTGAACTATAAAGACAGTTAAAATAAGAAGGCTTAAAGTTATTTTCTTCTGCTTAATTTGGTACATTATATTTGCATAAAGCCCAATCTCATAATTGAATGCCACTTGAATGAATGTGCTAATGGTGACATAAACCTTTTTAAATTAAAAAGATTTAAAAATATAACTTAGATCAGTTTTTACCTTCAACACATTTTACTTTATATAAATCCAGCTTGACTAAGTTTACATGACACTCAGTGGCACACTTTAGCTCTTTGTAAAAGATTGCACTAACAAGCAATTGTGACTGTAAGACGTTATCAGCCCCTCCATGTAAGAGAATGAAATCAGTCCAAGGCCAGTGACATGTCAGGAAGGATTGTTTCTCCTTTCTAAGTCAAAGGGAACATGGATATTTTTCAAAGGAGTCTGAATTTTGTCCTTGTAAGTGACCAGGCACGCTGATTTCTAGTAGAATACAACTGGTAGCTACAAGAAGTAGTGTTATGCAAGTCAGAGTGTTCCTTTTTAAAATAAAAATCTATGAAGCTCAAAGGTTTGTTGTGCTATGATATAGGCATTTGAATAGTATGTAGATCTAGTAGGTACTTTTATTTATTTATTTATTTATTTATTTATTTGAGATAGAGTCTCGCTCTGTCGCCCAGGCTCTGGAGTGCAGTGGCACGATCTCTGCTCACTGCAACCTCCACCTTCCAGGTTCCTGCCATTCTCCTGCCTCAGCCTCCCGAGTAGCTGGGACTACAGGTGCCTGCCACTACGCCTGGCTAATTTTTTGTATTTTTAATAGAGATGGGGTTTCACCCTGTTAGCCAGGATGGTCTCGATCTCCTGACCTTGTGATCTGCCCACCTCGGCCTCCCAAAGTGTTGGAATTACAGGTGTGAGCCACTGTGCCCGGCAGGTACTTTTAACATATATGCCTCTAACAGTAAATGTGAACATGTACTTTAATAAACATTCTATAAATATTTCATAAATGTCATTCATGTATTATTTTCTTAGAAGAAAGATATGTGTTTATTTACTTGTGTTAATATTCAAGTTAATGATCCATAAAATCTGTTTAGTGTTCAAAATCTAATCTTTTCATTGATGACTTTGAATATGGAGTTGGGAATGATAAAGGAGGAAAAGAGATATCAACATTTACTGAATCATGGTAGTGGCTACCAATAGTGAGTAATTGCTATGTGCTAGACATGGTTTTGAAAACTCTGTATACACTTCTCACATGTATATATTTTCATATATATATATATATATGTACACTTATGTATATATATTCATGGAGTCTTCACAGCACATCCTTATTATTCTCATTTTACTTGCCCAAGGCCTCTGGAGGGTTTGAAATGTTCTCTTATTGTAGGTGGTTGTAGGGTTCCTGGCCCAGGAAGAAATAGGGGAATATTTATGAGGACAATGCCAGTAGATGTATTTATGTGCTAGGATATTCTGTATGTTATGTTACTTTCTCTAGCATTTTATTTTGATTATCCCTTTAGTTAGGTCTTATTCAAATATTTCAGGCCAGATGAACCTCATGAATGTATACGTTACCTTTGTGCAAATTAGAAAAAGGCTCCACTCTGTGCAGGCAGTGCTTCGCCAGGGGAGCATGAGCTGTATTTCCACCAACACGCCTTGTAACTCACTTTATCAAGATCCCTTGTTCATAACACAACCTGTAGCATCATTTTCTGTGTCTCTGACTGAGGAAAAATAAGTAAAAATGAGAATAATCTAACAAAGTTAAAGTAGCAGCTTCTGAGGTCATCATAGTAGCAGCAAAATGATCTCTTGTGGCATTCAGGAGGAAGCTGAGTCACAGGATCAGCCTATGGTCCAGTAACCCCTTTTGCCCATAGAAACTATTTTTGAGTTGGGAGATTTGGGAATTCTGATTTTATTTTTATTAAGGAAGTCACAAAGGTAATTTTAGTTAAGGAGATTGTCTTTAGAAGACAAAGACCTCAATAAACTTAAATAAATAAAGAGCATTAATTTTTCAAAAAAGCAAAGAACATGTGAACTAAAAACTTGAAAGTCACACTGATCTATTTGGAAGGCTTCCTAGAGAAGAGCTGATGAGGGAAGTCAAAGAGGAAATATTTTCCTTACATTTCAAGGCAGGCATTACACTTACAAGGAGTGTAAAGAGCTAAAGTGGTATGATGAGGGTTAGGGCACTTTGAACAGGTGCATTGAAGATATATGGAAGTGGTAAACTGGGTAAGGATACTGGGACAAAAAAGATATTAAGTGATATGGGAGCTCTGGATACAAAGTGCTTTAAAAAATCTTTATGCTGGAAATACAAAGGAGTGACGTCAGCAAGATGGCAGAATAGGATTTTCCAGCACTTGTTCCCTTGCAGAACCATCAATTTGAAAACCATCTACATGTGATAATACTTCATAAGAGCTAAGGAATCCAAGTGAGAAATTATAGCATGTGAGTATGGCACAGAAATAAGAAAAGACACCTTGAAGATGGTAGGAAGGACAGTTTCACATTACTTGCTTCACCCTATCCCAAAGCCCAGGCAGCACAGGACAAAGAGAGAGACTCTGTGCTTGGAGTAAGCAAAGGGATGTGAGCACCTGACTTTACAATGGACACCAGTGCTAGGTCCTTCTCCAGTGGAACCCAGCATGAGGTCAACACCTATAGCTCTTGGTTCCAGGTTCGCCCCATAGCTCCAGGGTTCAGGCCTGCTCTAGGGCTATGCCAGCTCCACAGCTCCAGGCTTCAGGCCTGTCCCAGCTCCTGCCCCCACAGTCCAGACTCCGGTCTGGCACCTGCAGCCCTAGGCTTCAGGGCCACCCCAATGCCAGACCAGTACCTGAGGCCCCAGTTTCCAGATCAGTCCCAGGGACCTAGTCTCCAGGCTAAAACCTGCAGAATCAGTCTCCAGGCTAGAACCTGAAGAACAAGCCTCCAGGAAAGCCCCTGTGACACCAGGCATCAGGTTAGCATACGTGAACTCAAACTCCAGACCAGCCCTTATGTACCCTGGCTCTAGGCATGCCTTAGTACCAGACCAAAACTTCAAGCCAGTCCCCATGAAACTAGGCTCCTGGATACCCAAGATACAGATCTACTGCAGTAGAACAGATTTCACACCTTCCCCAGTTTATCTCAGCACTGGGCTGGCCCCTGTTGACCTAGGCTCTAGAACTGCCCTGAGTATCCAGGCTCAAGGACAACTTCTGCAGACTCATGAGCCAGGCATGCCCTCATGGAGTGAAGCAACAGGCCCATCCCATTACTGGGCTAGCTCCCATGTTCTCAGGCTAAAGACCCACCTCAGCAATAGGCTGGTACCCAACCCCGACTCCAGTTCAGTTACCACAAACACAAGCACCAGACCCATCCCCAGGGATCCAGGCCTCAGGCCCTCCCCCATGGACTCAGTCAACAGGTCCACCCCAGTGAACTCCAATACCAGGCTGACCCCCATAAACTCAGGATCCTGGCCCACCATAGTAGACCCTAAAATCTAGGCTTATTCCAGTGGATCCAGTCTCCACGCCAGGCCCCATGAACCCAGGCTCCTGGCCAGGCACTTTGGACCCCAGTATCAGGTCTGCTCACCTGCTGATCTAAGCACCCACCCAGATTGTCCTTGAACTCAAGTGTCAAGCCTTCCCATGAACCCAGGCAGATGACCTGCCCAGAATATGGACTGGCTGACTGGTGAAGGACTTTCTCTACCAAAGCCAGTCTACAGAGACTGGAAATGGTGCTTAATTCTTCAAATGCACATATACCAATGCATGGCCACATGATACCATGGGCAGAATCAAGGAAATATGACATCACAAAAGAAATAAAATAAAGCAGTAGTAACTGATCCTAAAGAAACAGAGATTTACAAACTGCTGGACAAAAATTAAAAACAATAATCATAAAGATGCCCAGTGAGCTACAAGAGATACTGATCAGCAACTAAACAAATTCATGAAAACAATATACAAACAAAATTAGAAGTTCAAAAAATATAGAAACCATACAAAAGAACTATACAGAAATTCTGGAGCTAAATAACATAATGACTATACTGAGAAATTTTGTAGAAAGCTTAAGTAGCAAACTCAGTCAAGCAGGAGAAAGAATCAACTAACCTGAAAACAGATCATTTGAGGTTACCTGGTTGGAGGAACAAAAAGAAAAAAGAAGGAAAAAGAGTAACAAAAGTCTACAGGAATTATGAGACATCATTAAGTGAACTAATATTATATATTATGGGAGCAAACCAATATATGGATTATTGGCATAGAGTTTATTTAAAGAAATTATGAATCTTGGTAGCTTTTCTGACCAAATAATAATAATAATAATAACAACAACAACAATAATAACAGAAAACTCCCTAAATCAGAAAGGGAAATGAACATCCACATCTACAAAGCCCAAACACTGTCAAATGGATTAAAAATAAAAAGAGATTCACGAAGACACATTATAATCATATTATCAAAAGTCAAAAACAGAGAATTTTGAAAGCAGCAAGAAAAAAAGCAACTTGCCACATATAAAGCCATGTTTGTAAGTCTACCAGTGGATTTCTTAGTAGAAACTTTGCAGGCAAGATGAGGGTGGGATAATATATTTTAAATGCTGAAAGAAAAATCTGCCAACTAATACTATATATGGTAAGTCTGTCTTTCAAAGATAATAGAGAGATAAGGGCTTTTCCAGACAAATAAAAGTTGAAGGAGTTCATCACCACTAGACCCGCCTTAAAAAAGGGAATTCTACAAGTGGAAATGAAAGAACACTAACTAATAGCACGAAAACATGTAAAAATATGTTGTAATGATGAGAATATAGTCAAATTCTGAATACTCAAATACCATAATGGCAGTGCATAAATCACTTTTAACTCTAGTATAAAGGTCAAAAGACAAGCATGTTACTAATGAATATAGCTAAAATAATTTATTAATGGATGCATGATATGTACAAAATGTAAATTGTGGTAGCAATAACATAAAGTTTGGGGAAAGAAGAAGCTAAAATATAGAGTTTTTGTGTGCTATTAAAATTAAGTTTCTATCAGGCTAAAATATACTGCTATAAGAATTTTTTTTTTTTTTTGTAAATTTCATGGTAACCCCAAAGCAAAAACCAGTAGTAAATAAGCAAAGATAAAAAGAAATAAAAGAGAGGACCGGTTCCAAGAAGATGGCTGAATAGGAACAGCTCCAGTCTGCAGCTCCCAGTGTGATTGATGCAGAAGATGGGTGGTTTCTGCATTTCCAACTAAGGGACCTGGTTCATCTCGCTGGGACTGGTTGGACATTGGGTACAGCTCATGGAGGGTGAGCCGAAGCAGGGCGGTACATCGCCTCACCTGGGAAGCGCAAGGGGTCGGGGGATTTCCCTTTCCTAGCCAAAGAAAGCTGTGACAGACTGTAGCTGCAAATCGGGACATTGCCACCCAAATACTGTGCTTTTCCAATGGTCTGAGCAAATGGCACACCAGGAGATTATATCCCATGCCTGGCTCAGTGGGTCCCATGTCCAGGGAGCCTGGCTCACTTCCAGTGCAGCAGTCCAAGATCAAGCTGCGATTTGGCAGCGTGGCTGGAGGAGGGGCATCCACCATTGCTGAGGCTTGACTAGGTAAACAAAGTAGCCAGGAAGCTTGAACTGGGTGGAGCCCACTGCAGCTCAAGGAGGCCTGCCTGCCTCTGTAGACTCCACCTTTGGGGGCAGGGTATAGCGGAACAAAAGGCAGCAGAAACTTCTGCAGACTTAAACATCCCTGTCTGACAGCTCTGAAGAGAGCAGTGGTTCTCCCAGCACAGTGTTTGAGTTCTGAGAATGACAGACTGCCTCCTCAAGTGGGTCCCTGACTCCCTTATAGCCTAACTGGGAGACACCTCCCAGTAGGGGATAACTGACACCTCATACAGCCGGGTGCCCCTCTGAGATGAAGCTTCCAGAGGAAGGATCAGGCATCAATAATTGCTGTTCTGAAATATTTTCTATTCTTCAGCCTCCACTGGTGATACCCAGGCAAATAGGGTCTGGAGTGAACCTCCAGCAAACTCCAACAGACCTGTAGCTGAGGGACCTTACTATTTGAAGGAAAACTAACAAACAGAAAGGAATAGCATCAACAACAACAAAAAGGACATCTACACCAAAATCCCATCTGTAGGTCACCAACATCAAAGACCAACGGTAGATAAAACCACAAAGATGGGGATAAACCAGAGCAGAAAAGCTGAAAATTCTAAAAATTGGAGTGCCTCTTCTCCTCCAAAGGATCAAAACTCCTCCCCAGCAACAGAACAAAGCTGGATAGAGAATGACTTTGATGAGTTGACAGAAGTAGACTTCAGAAGGTCAGTAATAAGAAACTTCTCTGAGCTAAAGAAGGATGTTCAAACCCATGGCAAGGAAGCTAAAAACCTTGAAAAAAGATTAGATGGCTAACTAGAATAAACAGTGTAGAGAAGACCTTAAATGACATGATAGAACTGAAAACCATGGCACGAGAACTACGTGATGCATGCACAAGCGTCAGTAGCCGATTCAATCAAGTGGAAGGAAGAGTATAAGTGATTGAAGACCAAATTAATGAAATGAAGTAAAAAGAGAAGTTTAGAGAAAAAAGAGTGAAAAGGAACAAACAAAGACTCCAAGAAATACAGGACTATGTGAAAAGACCAAATCTACGTTTGACTACTGTACCTGAAAGTGACGGGGAGAATAGAACCAAGCAGGAAAACACTCTTCAGGTTATTATGCAGGAGAATTTCCCCAATCTACCAAGGCAGGCCAACATTCTAATTCAGGAAATACAGAGAACACCACAAAGATACTCCTAGAGGAGAGCAACCCCAAGACACATAATTGTCAGATTCACCAAGGTTGAAATGCAGGAAAAAATGTTAAGGGCAGTTAGAGAGAAAGGTTGGTTTACCCACAAAGGGAAAACCATCAGACTAACAATGGATCTCTCAGCAGAAACTCTACAAGCCAGAAGAGAGTGGGGGCCAATATTCAGCATTCTTAAAGGAAAGAATTTTCAACCCAGAATTTCATATCCAGTCAAACCAAGCTTCACAAGTGAAGGAGAAATAAAATCCTTTACAGACAAGCAAATGCTGAGAGACAGTGTCACCACCAGACCTGCCTTACAACAGCTCCTGAAGGAAGCACTAAATATGGAAAGAAACAACTGGTACCAGCCACTGCAAAAACAGACCAAATTGTAAAGACCATCAATGCTAGGAAGAAACTGCATCAACTAACGGGCAAAATAACCAGCTAACATCATAATGACAGGATCTAATTCACACATAACAATATTAACCTTGAAGTTACCATCGGGGGTGGAGCAAGATGGCCAAATAGGAAGAGCTCCAGTCTCCAGCTCCCAGTGCGAACAACACAGAAGGCAGGTGATTTCTGCATTTTCAACTGAGGTACTGGGTACATCTCACTAGGGAGTGCCGGACAATCGGTGCTGGTCAGCTGCTGCAGCCTGACCAGCGAGAGCTGAAGCAGGGCTGGGAAGTGCAAGGGGGAAGGGAATCCCTTTTCCTAGCCAGGGGAACTGAGACACACAACACCTGGAAAATCGGGTAACTCCCACCCCAATACTGCGCTTTACCAAGGGTCTTAGCAAACGGGCACACCAGGAGATTATATCCCATGCCAGGCCAGGAGGGTCCCACGCCCATGGGGCCTCCCTCATTGCTAGCACAGCAGTCTGTGATCTAACAGTAAGAGAGCAGCAAGGCTGGGGGAGGGGCGCCCGCCATTGCTGAAGTAGGTAAACAAAGCCGCTGGGAAGGTCCAACTGGGTGGAGCTCATAGCAGCTCAGAGGCCTGCCTGTCTCTGTAGACTCCACCTCTGGGGACAGGGCACAGCTAAACAACAACAACAACAAAGCAGCAGAAACCTCTGCATACGCAAATGACTCTGTCTGACAGCTTTGAAGAGAGCAGTGGATCTCTCAACACGGAGGTTGAGATCTGAGAATGGACAGACTGCCTGCTCAAGTGGGTCCCTGA
>NW_012114364.1:6072184-6073691 GCF_000951035.1 Colobus angolensis palliatus | reverse complement strand
AGGAGCACCCAGATTTATAAAGCAAATCCTTAGAGACCTACAAAGAGACTTAGTCTCCCACACAATAATAATGGGAGACTTTAACACCCCAGTGTCAATAATAGACAAATCAACAAGACCGAAGGTTAACAAGGATATCCAGGACTTGAACTCAGCTCTGCACCAAGCAGACCTAATAGATATCTATAGAACTCTCCACCCCAAATCAACAGAATATACATTCTTCTCAGCACCACATCACATTTATTCCAAAATTGACTACATAGTTGGAAGTAAAGCACCCCTCAGCAAATGTAAAACAACAGTAATCACAACAAACAGTCTCTCAACCACAGGGCAATCAAATTAGAACTCAGAACTAAGGAACTCACTCAAAACTGCACAACTACATGGAAACTGAACAACCTGCTCCTGAATGATTATTGGGTAAATAATGAAATGAAGGCAGAAATAAAGATGTTCTTTGAAACAAATGAGAACGAAGACGCAATATCCCATAATCTGTGTGACACATTTAAAGCAGTGTGTAGAGGGAAATATATAGCATTGAATGCCCACAAGTGAAATCAGGAAAGATCTAAAATAGACACTCTAACATCACAATTAAAAGAACTAGAGAAGAAAGAGCAAACAAATTCAAAAGCTAGGAGAAGGCAAGAAATAACTAAGATCAGAGTAGAACTGAAGGAGATAGAGACACAAAAAACCCTTCAAAAAATCAGGGAATCCAGGAGCTGTTTTTTATGAAAAGATTAACAAATTTGATAGATCGCAAGCAAGGCTAATAAAGAAGAAAAGAGAATAATCAAATAGATCCAATAAAACATGATAAAGGGGATATCACCACTGATCCCACAGAAATACCAACTACCATCAGAATATACTATAAACACCTCTATGCAAATAAACTAGAAAATCTAGAAGAAATGGATAAATTCCTGGACATATACAGCCTCTCAAGACTAAAGCAGGAAGAAGTTGAATCCCTGAACAGACTAATAACAGACTCTGAAATTGAGGCAGCAATTAATGGGCTACCAACCAAAAAAAGTCCAGGACCAGACAGATTCACAGCCAAATTCTATCAGAGGTACAAAGAGGAGCTGGAACCATTCCTTTTCAAACTATTCCAATAAATAGAAAAAGAAGGAATCCTCCCTAACTGATTTCATGAGGGCAGCATCATGCTAATACCAAAGCCTGGCAGAGACACAACAACAACAAAAAAGAGAATTTTAGACCAATATCCCTGATGAACATCCATGCGAAAATTCTCAATAAAATACTAGCAAACCAAATCCAGCAGCACATCAAAAAGCTTATTCACCAAGATTAAGTTGGCTTCATCCCTGGGATGCAAGGCTGGTTCAACATACACAAATCAATAAACGTAATCCATCCCATAAACAGAACCAATGACAAAAACCATATGACTATCTCAATAGCTGCAGAAAAGGCCTCTGACAAAATTCAACAGCCCTTCATGCTAAAAACTTTCAAAAAACTA
>NW_012114364.1:6069722-6070834 GCF_000951035.1 Colobus angolensis palliatus | reverse complement strand
TCCATCAATGATAGACTGGATTAAGAAAATATGGCACATATACACCATGGAATACTATGCAGCCATAAAAAAGGATGAGTTCATATCCTTTGTAGGGACATGGATGAAGCTGGAAACTATCATTCTGAGCAAACTACTGCAAGAACAGAAAACCAAACACTGCATGTTCTCACTCATAGGTGGGAATTAAACAATGAGGACACTTGGACACAGGGTGGGGAACACCACACACTAGAGCCTGTCATGGGGTGGGAGTATGGGGGAGAGATAGCATTAGGAGAGATACCTAATATAAATGATGAGTTAATGCATGCAGCAAATCAACATGGCACACGTTTACATACGTAAGAAACCTGCATGTTGTGCACATGTACCCTAGAACTTAAAGTATAATAATAATAAAAAGAAATAAAAGAATAGCTTTACAGAAAATCATCAAATCACAAAAGTCAGCAAAAGTGTAATAAAGAAATAAAAAACCCAGAAAATAAAAAATAAATTTATGTGACGTAGTCCTTTCCTACTTATAATTACTTTAAATGTAAATGGGCTAAATTATCTAATCAAAAGCCATATAGAAGAAGAATAGGTAAAAATCAGACAAATGAAAACACTATATACTAGTTAAGGAGACTTACTTTCACTTTAAGAATACACGTACAGGCATGGTGGCTCATGTCTGTAATCCCCCAGGGAAGTCAAGGGGGGTGGATTGCTTGAGCCCAGGAGTTCAAGTCCAGGCTGGGCAACATGGCAAAACCCGGTCTCAAAAAAACAAAAACAAACAACAACAACAAAAAATTAGCTGGATGTGGTGGTGCATGCCTGTAGTACCAACTACTCAGGAGGCTGATGTGGGAGGATCGCTTGAGTCCAGGAGGTTGAGGCTGCAATGAGTTGTGACTGCATCATTGCCCTCCACCCTGGATGACAGAGGGAGACTCTGTCACAAAAAGAAAGAAAGAAGGAAAGAAAGAGAGAGAGAGGGGAGGGAGGGAGAGAGAGAGAGAGAGAGAGAAGGAAGGAAGGAAAGAAAGAAGGAAGGAAAGAAAGAAGGAAGGAAGGAAAGAAAGGAAGGCAGGCAGGCAGGCAGGCAAGAAAGAGAGAGAGAA
>NW_012114364.1:6028132-6069534 GCF_000951035.1 Colobus angolensis palliatus | reverse complement strand
AAAGAAAGAAAGAAAGAAAGAGAAAAGGAAGGAAAGAAAAGAAAGAAAGAAAATGAAGAAAAGGACTACACACAGGCTGAAAGTGAAGGAATGAAAACAGCTATTTCATGCAAATGGTAACCAAAATAGAGCAAGAGTGATTACACTTATCAGATAAAATAGACTTTAAGTAAACAAACTATCACAAGAGACAAAGAAAGTTATTATATAATAATAGAGGAGTGAACACATTAAGAGAATATAACAATAAAAATTTATATGCACCCAAAATTGGAACATCTAAATATATAAAGCATATATATATATATGATAACTGAAGGGAGAAATAGATAGCAGTAGAATAATAGTAGGGGACTTTAATGTCCCACTTTCAATAATGGCAGTATCATCCAGACAGAAAATCAATAAGGAAACAGTAGAATTAAACAACAGTATAGACCAAATGGACGTAATAGACATATACAGAATATTCCATCCAAGATCAGCAGAACACACATTTTTGTTTCAAGTGCATGTGGAACATTCTTCAGAATAGACCATGTGTTAGGCCACAAAACAAATCTTAACAAATTTAAGAAGATTGAAATCATAGTAAGTATATTCTCAAACCACAGTAGTATAAAACTAGAAATAAACAACAGAAGAAATTTCAGAAAATTTACACACATGTGGAAATTAAACAACATACTCTTGAACAACCAGTTGGTCAAATAAGAAATCAAGAGGGAAATAAAAATATTTTGAGACAAATAAAGATCGAAAGATAACATACAAGAAGTTATGAGATGCAGCAGAAGCAGTTATTAGAGGGCAGTTTACAATGATAAATGCCTACATTAAGAAAGAAAGATCTCAAATGAACAATCTAACTCTACACCTCAAGGAACTAGAAAAAAGCAGAATGTATCAAGCTCATAGTCAGCAAAAGGAAGAAAATGACAATGAGCACAGCAGAAGTAAATGAAATAGAGACTAGAGAAACAATCGAAAAAAATTAATAGCCCAAAATTGCTTTATTTAAAAGATAAACAATATTGACAAACCTTTAGGTAGACTAAGAAAAAAGAGAGAAGACTCATATAAAAATAAATAAATAAAACAGGAGAAATTATAGCTGATACCACAGAAATACAAAAGATAAGAGACTAAGTGGACAATTCTATGCCAACAAAAAATGGATAACTTAAAAGAAATGGATAAATTCCTAAAAACATACAGCCTGCTAAGATTGAATCATGAAGAAATATAAAATCTGAACAGATAAATCAGGAGCCTGAATCAATAGCCAAAAACTTCCAACAAAAAAAAGCTCACGGCCGGGCGCGGTGGCTCAAGCCTGTAATCCCATCACTTTGGGAGGCCGAGACAGGTGGATCAGGAGGTCAGGAGATAGAGACCATCCTGGTTAACATGGTGAAACCCCGTCTCTACTAAAAAATACAAAAAACTAGCCGGGCGCGGTGGCGGGCGTCTGTAGTCCCAGCCACTCGGGAGGCTGAGGCAGGAAAATGGGTAAACCCGGGAGGCGGAGCTTGCAGTGAGCTGAGATCCGGCCACTGCACTCCAGCCTGGGCGACAGAGTGAGACTCTGTCTCAAAGAAAAAGAAAAAGAAAAAAAAAAGCTCACAACATGAAGGCTTCATTGGTGAATTCTACCAAATATTTAAAGAAACATTAATGCCAATCCTTTTCCAACTCTTGAAAAATTGAAAAGGAGGCAACACTTCAGAATTCATTTTACAAGTTCAGCATTATCCTGATAAGGATTATGTCTGATCCAAAGACAGCAAAATACTCCACAAGAAGATAAACATATAAGCCAGTATCCCTGATGAACACCAATGCAACAATCCTCAACAAAATTAGCAAACTGAATTCAACAGCACACTAAAAGTATCAGAGCTAGGTGTGGTGGTATGTGCCTATATCCCAGCTACTCAGGGAGGCTGAGCAGGAGAATTAATTGAGCCCAGGAGTTCAAGTCAAGCCTTGGCAAAATAGCAAATTTCCATCTCTAAAATAATAATTAAATAAACAAACAAAAATAATAGTATCATACATCATTATCAAATAAATTATATCCCTGGGATGCCAGGGTGATTCAACACATGCAAATCAATGACACGATACAGCACATTAACAAAGCGAAGTATAAAATTAGATGATCATTTCAACAGATGCAGTAAAAGCATTTGACAAAATTAACATATTTTATAATAAATATTTCAATAAATTATGTATAGAAAGAATGTACCTCAGCATAATAAAGTCCATATATGACAGTCTCACAGCTAACATCATACTCAATGTGAAAAGCTGAAAGCTTTTCCTCGAAAATCTGGAACAAGACAAGGATAACCACTCTCATCATTTCTTTTCTGAAGAATGAAAAATACTTCCACTTCTAGTACTAGAAGTCCTAGCCAAAGCAATTAATCAAGAAAAATATTTTAAAATGCTTTCAAATTAAAATGGAAGTAGTAAAATGATCTCTGTTTACAGATGACATGACATATATAGAAAACCTTAAAGACTCCATCAAAAAACAGTAATAACTAATAAACAAATTCACTAAAATTGGAGGACATAAAATTAACATATAAAAATGAGTGGCATTTCTATATAACAATAAACTATCCAAAACAAAGAAATCAAAAAACATCTCACAACATCATGAAAAAATGTATAGAAATAAATTTAACCCAGAAGGTGAAACACCTGAACACTGAAAACTATAAAACATTGCTGAAAAATAATTGAAGAGGACACAGATACATAAAATAATAGCCAGTCCATGAAGATGGACTGGAAGGATTAATATTATCAACACGTTCATACTATACAAGCTATCTATGCATTCAAGCAACTCCTATGAAAAACCAAATGATATTTATCATAGAAATAGAAAAAAATCCTAAAATTTGTACAGAATCATAAGAAATATTGAAATGCTGAAGCAATCTTGAGCAAAAAGAACAACACTAAAGGCATCAAACTCCCTGATTTCAAAGTATACTACATAGCTGTAGTAATTAAACCAGCATGGTACTGGCATAAAAACAGACACACAGAGCAATAGAACAGAATAGAGAGCCCCGGCATAAATCCACACATATACCATCAAGTGATCTTCCAAAACGATACCAAGAATATGCATACACAATGGGGAAAGAATAGTCTCTTCAACAAATGATGTCGGGAAAACAGGATATACACAACTATAATAATGAAACTGGATCCTGATCTCACATCACAAATAAATAAACTCAAAATGGATTCAAATACTTAAATGTAAGACCTGAAACTGAAACCTTAATAATTAGGTTTAGGAGATACTAGAATAGAATAGAACATAGGAAAAAGGCTTTTTGACAGTGGCTTGGGCAATAATTTTTCGAGTATTAACCCAAAAAGGTCAGGCAACAAAAGCAAAAATAGACAAATGGAATTACATCGAACTAAAAAGCTTATGCACAGGAGAGGACACAATTAACAGATTGAAGATACAGCCTATGAAATGGGAGAAAATATCTGCAAACCACACATCTGATAAAAGAGTAATATCCAAATATATAAAGAACTCAATAGCAACAAAAACTATTTAATTAAAAATGAGTAAAGATATCAATAGACGTTTCTCAAAAGAAATGGCCAAGAGGTAAGTGAAAAAAAAAAAAAAATGCTCAACATCACTAACCATCAGTAAAATGCAAACTAAAACCAAAATGATTGGGAGGCTGAGGCGGGCAGATCACCTGAGGTTGGGAATTTGAGATCAGCCTGACCAACATGGCGAAACCCCGTCTCTACTAAAAATACAAAAATTAGCCGGGTGTGGTGGCACATGCCTGTAATCCCAGCTACTTAGGATGATGAGACAGGAGAATCACTTGAACCTGGGAGGCGGAGGTTGCCGTGAGCCGAGATCGGGCCATTGCACTCCAGCCTGGGCAACAAGACGGAAACTCCGTCTCAAAAACAAAACAAAACACAACAAAACTAAACAAAACAAACCCAAAATGAATATCACTTCACTCCTTTTAGAATAGTTATTATCAAAATGACAAAATATAACAAGTGTTAGTGAGGATATGGAGAAGAGAGAACGCTTGTACACTGTCAGTGGGAAGGTAAATTAGTATGGTCATTATGGAAAACAGTATGAAGATTCCTCAAAAAATTAAACATAGAACTACTACGTGATCCAGCAATCCCACCTCTAGGTATATATATTTAAAAACTTAAATCAGCATGTCAAAGAGATATCTGCACTCCCACGTTCACTGAAACAGTCACAAAGGCCAAAATATGGAATCCACCTAAATGTCCATAAATGGAAAAATAGATAAGGAAAATGTTATGTATATACAGTTGCCCTTTGAACAACATGGTTTGAATGCATGGGTTAACTTATACGTGGATTTCCTTCTTATACTGCAACCTCTGAGACAGCAAGACTAACTATTCCTCTTCCTCCTCCATCTCAGTCTACTCAATGTGAAGATGATGGGCATGAAGATCTTTATGATGACTGACTTCCACTTAAAAGAATAGTAAATTTATTTTCTCTTCTTTATGACGTTCTTAATAACATTTTCTTTACCCTAGCTTACTTTATTGTGAGAATAGAGTATACAATACATACAACACATAACATATATGTTAATCAACTGTTTATGTTGTCAGAAAGGCTTCCAGTCAACAGTAGGATATTAATAGTTAGGTTTTTAGGGAGTTAAAACTTATATGCATATTTTTTATTACATGGGTGTCAGTGGCCCTAACACCTACATTGTTCAAGGACCAACGGTATTCACAATGAAATACTATTCAGTCTTATCATTTGTGACATTATGAATGAACATGTAGGACATTATGTTAAGTGAAATAAGGCAGGCCCAGAAAGGGAAATTCTGTATGATTTCACCTACAGGTGGGATCTAAAAAAGTCAAAATCATAGAAGCAGGGTAAAATGGTGGTTATCAGCTGAGGGATGCCTGGGGAGAAAGAGGTTGGGGAAGGAGAGATATTGGTTAAAAGTTACAAAATTTCACTTACACAGGATGGATAACTTCTAGAGATTTATTGTATAACATGGTGACTGTAATTCATAATAATGACTTGTATACTTGAAATTTGTTTAGACAGTAGGTTTTAAATATTCTCACCATAACAAATAAGTATGTGATGTGATAGAGATATTAATTAGCTCAATGTAATTCTTTCACAAAATATATACATATCAAAACATCATGTTATACATCATAATGTGCTTTATGAGTCCCATCTTGATTACCTGCTATTTGATCTTTACCAAGTCATTTGGTCTCTCTTAAATTCTGTTTATTAACCTGGATTAATAGAAGTATAATAATAATACCTACTTCAAATGGTTCTTTTGATGATTAAACCAAGTGATACATGTTGAAGTTCTTTATAACCTGTGATGCATGATAAACCATCAAGTGGTATATCTATTTAAAATTGATCATGTTAAACAGTCTCTGGCCATAAGGTTGTCAATTGCCAAATCTCCCACAAATCCTGGATTCACCAGAATAATATGTTGATAGAGCAAAGCTGGGTTATTACTAACTGCTATTATTATCTTATTGTATTCTTACTGTTAGAAACAATATCTTTACTAGAGTCTTAATAGTGCTTCTGAAGAAAGAAAATCAAGGATAGATATTGATATGATTTTGGGGGTGGGGTTCTAGTAATTTAATCCTGGTCTTGCTTGCAATGTAGGGATCTGTTCAAGAGTGGGAGAAGCTGTAATCCCCGGACTTTGGGAGGCAAAGGCGGGTGGATCACCTGAGGTCAGGAGTTCGAGACCATCCTGGCCAACATGATGAAACCCCACTTCTACTAAAAATACAAAACATTAGCTGGGTGTGGTGGTGGATGCCTGTAGTCCCAGCTATTCGGGAGGCTAAGGCAGCAGAATCACTTGAACCTGGGAGGCAGAGGGTGCAGTGAGCCAAGATTGTGCCACTGCACTCCAGCCCGGACAACAAGAGCTGAATTCCATCTCACAAAGAAAAAAAAAGATAAAATAAAAATAAAATAAAATAAATAAATAAAAAAGAGTGGGAGAAGTTTGCAACATAAATAATTCTATACTGGTGCTTACAGACAGATGAGGGTCTTGATGTGATTCTTGATAAGTAAACAATTGTTTTATCAGCAAGCAGCTTGCCCAGATGAGTAACCCATTACCTTGAGAAGGGGATCACTGGTTTATTTCAACCAAGGAAGCCGTTGAAGTAAGCAATCAAGTAATTTACTGGCTTATTGGCTTATCTTCCAGAAAAACAATAGTAAAGTCAAGCTGGTGTAGGCAACCTTAGTTCTTAGTTTTGAAAGTAAAGCTGTGTGGCTGCATGTAGTCTTACTCTTCAGGGATATATAAAGATATTTGGTGAGAAAGTCTTGTGCTGTAGACCAAACTAGGACTTTGGAGTTACAGAGTTCTAGATATAATTCTTAGAAAATTACTTGCTTACAATGTCAATATCTTTATTTTTGAAATTTGAGACCAATGTGCCAAAATGACAACTGTTTATTTCAATGTCTTAGTTCGTTTTGGGATTCTATAACAAAATATCCAAGACTGAGTAATTTATAATTAAAATAAATATATTTCTCACAGTTTTGGATGCTGGGAAGTCCAATATCACTGCGCTAGCATCTGGCAATCACCTTCTTGCTATTTTATTCCATGGAAGAAGGTGGAAGTGTAAAGAGAGCTTGCGCATATGAAACAGGGTGAAGAGATCAAACACTCAAAGCCTCAAGACCTTTTATAATCAGCATCATATTATTCATGAGGGTGGATCTCCTATGACCCGAGCACCTCAAATTAGGCCCCACCTCTCAATATTGTTACACTGGGGACTAAATTTTTCAACGTTTGCTTTTGTGGGGAATGTGTTCAAACCATAGCATTCTGGTAATTTTTGTCCAGGAAGAGAAGAATGTAAACTAATACATAATTTACATCTAGCTTGATAAAATTCTTGGAAACTAATTTTTCTGAGCAAACAGTTTGCTCATTTTGGCCAAGAGCACTTCTTTTAGAACAACAGATTACTCATCTGGGAAAACAGCTCACTTACCAGAAAGCTTTACTTATCAAGACTCCTTTAAAACCCTTACCTTGCTGTGTCTTGCAACTTTGAATTATTATGTCACATATTTTGCCAATCCCAGTAAGTTTCCTGTCAGGAAAGACAACACTGACCACTTAATCTCAGATTCCAAGCCCTATAAATATCCTTTTCTGACTCCTTCCCCACGCTCTTCAGATGGCACTGAGACCACATTAAGGTCTTTCTACAGCAAGTCTACTCAATTTAACTTGCTTGATCAATAAGGTTTTACAGAAGTCTTTTTTGACAGTCAATAATAGACATTTTAAGAAAAGGGAATAGAAATAATTACCTTCCAAGATGGTTATAAAGATTAGAATATGTACATATAAAAGTACCAAGTATTGCTTCTGGCATATGGTAGGGACTTCTTGACTGGTACTCATTATTATTATAGGTAAGTTTCAGAAAGATTATATTTCATTGAGACATCTAAGACTAGCAAAGGTGTCTTTCCCCAAATACAAGGGTTATATTTATGAAAATCTCTCTGCTAGAATGAAAGGGTTTAAGAATACAGACATTAATAAAAGGAGGGTGCAGCCTTGGGAGATGACATGTGAACATATGAAGGTCCTTAAAAATGCTTGTTCACATTGCCAAGATAAAGCAATGATAACATATGATACATGTACTAAATTGAGACAGTAATACTTACATTTGTACATTCCAAACAAAATTAATTTCCAATTACCATTCCCAGCTGACTAGAAGTAAAACCAGATTTTCTGTCTTAGTTTCAAGGAGGTAATATTCACTTTACTTGGTTGGATATAATATGCTATGCAGAATTAGCCAAAGTTGAGGTTAAGGGCACAGTCTTTTAGACTGCGAAGTCTGCCCAAGATTTCAGACACCAACTGCAAGTTTGGGGGTTTCCCAAATCCACCATCAGTTTTGATAATTCACTAGAATGACTCAGAGAATTCAGGAAAGGGCTATACTTAACGATTATAGTTTGATTATAGCAAAAGGATAACAGTTAGAACCAGCCAAAGAAAAAGATGCATAGAGCAAAATCTGGGACCCCGGGGGCTCCAAACACAAAGCTTCTGTGTCCTCAGGGATGCAGTACCCTATCGGCATCTGTAATTGCCATCCAGGAAGCTCACCTGAGCTTCAGTTTCCAGAGTTTTTATTGAGACTTCATTTCATAGGCATGACTGATTGATTTGCTGCCCACATGGTTGAACTCAAAGTCCAGCCCCACTCCTCTCCAGAGGTCAGGGTAATATAATGTGACTCAAAGCCCTCTATTCACATAATGATCTTTCTGGCATGGCCAGCCCCTATCCTGAGTTATCTTGTTAGCATAAACTATCTAGGGGCTCACCCTGAGTCACCTCATTACCATAAATTACAAATCTAGGGGATCCACTGTGAAAAACAAAGACATTCCTATCACTTAAGAATTTCCAGTTCAGATGTTATCTTCCAAGAGTCAAGTGGAAACAAAGTTTAGCCTTCTCTTTAGGTAAAGTTAATTTATTTACTACTTACATGTGTAATGATAGTGTCTATAAATTATTAAACATCTACAACATGGCCAGTACTTCACATATTATCTCTAATTCTCATTAGAACTGGTATCAAAAATGCTATATATATCATTTTAAGATTAAGAAATAGTGATTTTCCTAAGGCCATAAGGTAGTAAATAGCTGACCTAGAATTAGCACACTGTTCTGTCTACTTCAAAGATTATGCTTTTTCTACTATTTTTAGCTTCTTTTTCCATCAACAAATATGAACAAATACTATATGCTCCACCACTATCCCCACTCAGGCACCTCCTATGACTGTTCACTTATCCAAATGTTCAGTATCTTTTTGATTTTTTAAAAGTAAGAATATTTAATTACATTCCTCAGATAAGAACTTAGAGTAACAGTAACATAGGCTGCAAATTTCTGCAAGTGAGGAAAAATAAATATGCAGTAAAATGTAAGGGATATATATTTTATTGTTCTCTGATTGTAAGAGATGGAAAACATTTCCGATTGCTGGGTAAGGTGTCAGAGCCCCGGCATCAGGAAGTGGTCGACTTGCTGGTTCATAAGAATTTACCAACAATAGTATAGATTTGAAAAAGAAATGTTTAATAGGAAGAAAGAGTGCTGCAAAGAGTGAAGTGTTGTACTTCAGTTACAACCTCACCAACCTACCTCATAAGATGGTCCTACAGAACAAGGAAGAGGACAAGGGCAAAGGCAAGGACAAGCACCTCTAACTTTATTCCTGAAAAGAAGGAGGGGCAATTTCCTATAGAAAAATCAAAGTGCTATTATAAGAAGGATGAATGCATAACTGATAGAAGAGAAAAGAGGAGCGAGGGGGAGAGAGAAAGTGAGAGAGAGAGAGAGAGAGAGAGAGAGAGAAAGAGAGAGAGATTCCATACCAGCCCATTCACCAAATGGGACAATAACTCAAGATAAAGCATTGGAGTAAGTCATGTGTTCCTGTACCTCCTCGCCCCTCTTGCATTCCCTTCATATGAAGTATCCTTTTTTAATTACTAGAGTTCTGCCCCCAAGTTTGAAATGATTTCTTTAAGGCAGGAAGCCTAGACCATTTCCCCCCCTGCTAGCTTGGGAAGTAAAGTCACTTTCCTTCTGCCGCATCTCCTCCTCGTTACTCAGTTTTACAAGCAGAGAGTAGTAGAAACTGCGTTTGGTCACACAAGGAGAATTAGTAATAGGGGGGTGCATATATACAAATAAGTCAAATAGGGACATTAATTATAATCTCCATGGAAAACTTGTTTACAAGTCCTCATTTTTATGTACACAGAACAAATCGAAGGGAGGATTTCACAGCATTAGGATAGTGGTAAGTGGAGACACCTACTGAGGTAAATGAAGTTCTAAACCATTAAACTAAACCAAAAACTTGAACTGGTTTATCTAATATTTCCACTCTGCTTTATGATACCAAATAGTGTCAACTGTGATAGCACTAAAAAGATAGCATCACAACTCCATTCATATATGCACGATCTAAATAAAAGCAGAGTGCTGCTGTGCAAAATGCAGCTTTAAGATATAGTCCCCCACAAAGATTGTTTGCCTAAGTTCTATATGGTGGACTGATTGTAAAAATATCCTAATTTCCAACCCTCTCTATAGCTACCCACTTTGAGATGTGACATTTCAATTCCTCCCATTAAGATCTGGAGTGTGTTTCCTAGCCTTTAACTCTCTCTGGGCTACCATATGACTTGTTTTGAACAAAAGAATATGTCACAAATAAAAGAATTTCAGTTCTGATTCTAAACCTCATATGGTCTTATACACTTACAACTTGTTCTCTTGGATTCTTGCCACCACCATGAAAACAAATCTGGTTAGCCTGTTAAAGAGAAATGAGGAAAACTTGGTGGTGGGCAGAGTTTTCCCTGATGGGATCATCCCAGATCACTTTACTCAGTTGGATATAATACGCTATGCAGAAGCAGAGCTGACCTTCCATTTGGCTATAGAAGCATAAGTGACCCAGTTGAGGTCATCTGAACCCAGCTCAGATCTTCAGAACCAACCAATCTGTGTACTCATAAGTACATGTTTATTATTGTATGTTCCACTGAAGTGCTGTGTTTTTTATGTGGCATTATTGTGACAATGGATAACTGATTTGCCCTTCTGTATAACAGCCAATGAGAGAAAGGAATCAGAGACCTCTTCCTGATACATCTTCCATATATTTATCTTGTAAATATCTATGGGTAAATAAGGAATGAGCATAAATGTACAATATTTGGCCATTCTGTTTTCATGAAGCATTAAGAGGTCTTAGACCAGAACCAGAATTTGCATTCCGGTTTTGTATTTGAAGAGGAAAGTGGTTACAAAACCACAACCAGAACCTAAATTCACTTGATAACCATCAACCTATCACTTCACTTTGTGTTTTCCTAGATTCAGACATGATGTTCAGTAAAAATACAAATACTCACTGGTAGTTATCTTAACAACATACAGCTATGAACACATTTTTAAAAAGAAGCCTTCGCTAAAAATAATTTGTTTATATGCTAAGTATAAAAATGGCTCCTTTCCAATAGAGACAACAAGCCAAAAATATCAGCTCAAGCTTGGGAATTACTTTTCCTGAAATCAAGCAACCATATGAAGTATATAACTTGAAATCAGAGTTGAGAATGAACACTTTAAACTTTACAGATGATATTTATTAACACATATTACATGCTAATGGAATATTCAGAACTTCACACACACACACACAAAAACATGCCCTTATGCCTCATTTTCATAGATCTTGGAGGACTCACCTCCTTTTTCAGACACCTGCTAGAGTAAAAGTTGCTCAACACCTGGGTCTATGGCAGAATCAAATTGCATCAACACTTATGATCCTTTTCTGGTTGTATTTGCACAACAAAATCTCAGCAGAGAGTTTTAGTCTCTTCCATTCCCAAATCTCCTCTACCTCTATCTTATTCTTAAATAAGTTAATTCCTAAAGCAAATGAATAATCATTGCTCAAGTAAGTGAAAAGAATACACAGTTTCCAAATGCCTTTTACCTATGTACTTTATAGGATGCTATTTTTTTCCTCTTTACTCAAAAGAATAGCAATTCTTTACCACAGGTTAATACATAATCATTTAAAATCAGATTATATTCTTGATGGGCTGAAATGAAAGAAGTCAGGTTCCTGAAGACAAATAGATGGTATTTGTCTCTTTGAATACTGTGATAGAAGCTTCTTAATTATTGGCTTTTTATTGTAGTTTGGCATCCTTTTATCAAATAATATTTTTCTACCAATTTCATAAAGCAACATGCCTAGAGGACTGAATTTATTAATCTATATTTTGATGGGGAGCTATTTAGTTTTGTCCACTTACTTGTTTTAAAGATGGGAAAGTGGTAGCAAAACACACGCTGTGTCCCAAAACGATGATGAAACTGGGGGGCTATTCCAGGTAAGGAGTGAGAATAAAAGACTGGCATGCTGAAACATAACATTTAGGCAATTTTATAATAGAGCAATGGATACTTCCAAGAAGAAACTGATCATTGCTCTTTTAAAGCTATAAATATGCCGGGCATGGTGGCTCATGCCTATAATCCTAGTACTTTGGGATGCCAACGGTGGCTGATCACTTGAGGTCAGGAGTTTGAGACCAGCCTGGCCAACACAGTGAAATTTGTTTCTACTAAAAATACAAAAATTAGCCAGGCATGGTGGCATGTGCCTGTATTCCCAGCTACTCAGGAGACTGAGGCAGGAGAATCACTGGAACACAGGAAGTGGAGGCTGCAGTGAGCTGAGATTGCACCACTGCACTCCAGTCTGGGTGACAGATCGAGATTCTGTCATAAAATAAAATAAAATAAAAGTATGAATATGACTCATACGTACATAAATAAAAATTTGGGAAGAAGGCAATAATGAAAAGTAGATATACCCATTCTGTGTTGAAAAGGACCTCTTGGGTTGAGTAGGATTTGCCTTCAGACAACTGATATCTAAACGACTAGAATTACTGAATGGTAAAAGATGTTTTTATGTAAATTTGTTTGAGTTCTTTGTAGGTTCTGGATATTAGCCCTTTGTCAGATGAGTAGATTGCAAAAATTTTCTCCCAATCTGTAGGTTGCCTATTCACTCTGATGGTAGTTTCTTTTGCTGTGCAGAAGCTCTTTAGTTTAATTAGATCCCATTTGTCAATTTTGGCTTTTGTTGCCATTGCTTTTGGTGTTTTACACATGAAGTCCTTGCCCGTGCCTATGTCCTGAATGGTATTACCTAGGTTTTCTTCTAGGGTTTTTATGGTATTAGGTCTAACATTTAAGTCGCTAATCCATCTTGAATTAATTTTCGTATAAGGAGTAAGGAAAGGATCCAGTTTCAGCTTTCTACTTATGGCTAGCCAATTTTCCCAGCACCATTTATTAAATAGGGAATCCTTTCCCCATTTCTTGTTTTTGTCAGGTTTGTCAAAGATCAGATGGCTGTAGATGTATGGTATTATTTCTGAGGACTCTGTTCTGTTCCATTGATTCACAATAGCAAAGACTTGGAATCAACCCAAATGTCCATCTGTGACAGACTGGATTAAGAAAATGTGGCACATATACACCATGGAATACTATGCAGCCATAAAAAAGGATGAGTTTGAGTCCTTTGTAGGGACATGGATGCAGCTGGAAACCATCATTCTCAGCAAATTATTGCAAGAACAGAAAACCAAACACCGCATGTTCTCACTCATAGGTGGGAACTGAACAATGAGATCACTTGGACTCGGGAAGGGGAACATCACACACCGGGGCCTATCACGGGGAGGGGGGAGGGCGGAGGGATTGCATTGGGAGTTATACCTGATGTAAATGACGAGTTGATGGGTGCTGACGAGTTGATGGGTGCAGCACACCAACATGGCACAAGTATACATATGTAACAAACCTGCACGTTATGAACATGTACCCTAGACC
The DNA here is from genome assembly GCF_000951035.1 of Colobus angolensis palliatus. Classification (NCBI taxonomy): domain Eukaryota; kingdom Metazoa; phylum Chordata; class Mammalia; order Primates; family Cercopithecidae; genus Colobus; species Colobus angolensis. Next base: position 6,055,918 of record NW_012114364.1, on the reverse strand, counting down.
TTAAAGTATAACAATAAAAAAAAAAAGATGTTTTTAACGAAGGCCTAAAAGAAGAAAAGGACAAAAAGAATATTTAGGCTAGGTCAAAGAAATCAGAGCCTTGAGAACAGTTGAGAGTTGGATCTTAAAGTGTCAGCCAGAAAGATGAGATAAAGAGAAAAAACTGCACCAGGGCTTGGCCTGGAATACTATGTGGCATAGTATTCCATGGTGTATATGTGCCACATTTTCTGTAAAGGTAGCCAGGTTTGTGGGTAACTTGAAGAGGCAGAGAAGATAAGTCAGATAAGGATATGTGTGTAGCATTACCTGGGTAGGATAAGGCTTCTATAGAAACCCAAAAGCAGGCTACTAAGTCAATACTTGGACCTAGAACAGGAATTAGAAGTTGCACAGTCCATCCAAAGTCCCTTAATTTTATTTGCAGAGTAAAAGGGAACAGATAAATAAAATATCAAATAATTCAATTGTGTGTCAAAAGACACAGTATTAACCAGTTTTGTAGCTTTGAATAACTGTTTGGGTGTAGTTTTCTTCCTTATAAAATGAAAATAAAAATATAAAATTTTATAAAATAACAAGTTTGCACAAACTGATTCCTTATGTTCAGCTCTCATCTTCTAGGAATCTGACACTCATACAAAATCCTAGTTGCATTTAATTTTCCCCATGTTTCTTAATGGAAGAGGAGACAAATATCCCTCTAGGGAATGATAATTGGCAATGTCCAGAGATATTTTTGTTTGCCACAACTGGGGCAATGTTACTGGAATCTAGTGGGTACAAGTCAGGGATGCTATTGAATATAAACAGGTAAGACTCACAGCAAAGAATTATCTAGCCCAAAATTCAATAGTGCTGAGGCTGTGAAACTCTGCTACAGGTAAAAATTTCTTTGCATCCAATTCTTGTTTACTGATCAGTTCTACAGATCCTTTAGTAGAAAATATTGGGGAAAGTATTTCATTAGAGAGAATAGGCATAAGCAGGTATCAGAGATTTCTGGAGTAAAGCTTACCCTTGAAAATATCCAGTAATGAGGTGAGAGTGTTATGACCATGTTTATCATACAATAGCCATGGAAAAACTGTTATCTCCTTACTTCTCTAATGAGGGCCTATTCAGCAGTGGGAGTACATTCTGGAAGGCAGGAGAGATGGATTCCAGTGTGTTTGATGTTGTTCTGTCATTAACCAGTTGTAATTGGGGTAGTAACTTAGCCACTGAGATTTGGTAATTAGGAATACAGGAATAGAGGAATCTATTTTGCCTTCTATGAAGGTTGCTGTGAAAATCAAGTGAAAGGACATCTGAAAGTGGTTTGAAAGTTAAAAGTGCTATAAAGACATAAAAATTAATTCACGCTTGTGTTTCATAATATTTACAACATTTTATCTAGCTCAACCTTGCTACATATTAAAATGAACTCAACAAAGTTTGCATTCCAGTATGAAAAAGCATAGCATTATATTTTATGTAGAAAATGAAACCAAGTAAATTTCTGCTAAGAGTTGAGAGTCTAGTTTGGTAAATGTATCAGTTATCTATGACCACAATAAGCCTGCATAATAAACAATTACAAAACCCCAAGTGTCATACAACATTAAGCATTTATTGCTCACATGTCTAGAATCAGCTGGGGTTTATCCAGGCAGCTCTGTCTTGGCTTAGATCACTCATCTATCTGGAGGTTGGCTGGCTGTCAACTAACCGAGGATGCTTTGGCTGAGGCAACTGGCTCTGCTTTGTGTGTCTTTCATCCTTCTGTAGACTAGACATGGGTATGTTCTCATGTTGAAAGTAGAGGGCAAGCTTCTGCTTACATATTATCTGCTAATATTCCTTTGATCAAAGCAAGTCACCTGGCTGAGACCAGAGTAAAAGGCTGGGGGAACACTGCTATATACCTAGGGAGTGGACACTGAGTTACATGGCAAAGAATGTGAATACAAGGAGTGATTAAGATTCCAGTCACTTGGTGCAGTGTACTTTCAGAAATAGTCACTAGATTATAAGGTGTCACACCCAGACCTAATGGAGAGGATATGTATCACCCAGATTTTCTGGACTTTTAGTTGGATCAAGTTACTAAATATAACTGAGTTGACTCCTTTGTAGAGATAACACATATATAAGAAGGATGTGCACACATGTTCAGTTTTCAGAGGGAGGACAGTGGTAAAGACAGCAACTGTGTATTAATATTTGTGCTTTCCTTTCTCTCTGAATCCATGTGGGGTCATCTAACTAGCTTTCTGCAATGGAATATAGGCAGAAGTAAATGTGTTGTTTCCAGTTTGAATTAGATGTTCATTCTCTTTTGTTTCTTTCCCTTTCTGCTGGGTGGAAACAAAGTACTTCAATGGCCTAGGAGATGGCAGAGCCACAAAACTGGGGTCCCTGAATCTCCATATAAAGGAGAGTCATCCACCAACCATTAATAACAGCTAGGAATAGTACATGAGTTTGAAATAAACAGTTGTGTTAATCCACTATAATGTTTAGATGTATTTGTCACATAACGTAGCATTATTCTAATGTAGCATAATTTTATCAATAACACTGTTATCAGTTTAAAACAAAAGAAACCCTAAAAATTACACATGGTCTTTCTTAGAAATTCAGTAAAGCTTCCTCCTCAAACCTGAGTATTCAAATTCCTAACACATTCTTAACAAGATTCTCACCACATCTCACTAATTATCCATCCATGCGAACATTTCTAGTGATGGTAAGCTTACCATCTGAACTTCTGAAATAACCATTTCTATTTTTAAAAACATTCTGTTTATTGGAAAAGCCTTCCCTAGTTTGAAGTACCGATCACTATCCATTTGCACATTCTAAATTATCAAGCATACGTTTATTCCCTCTTCTGAAGGGAAGATATTTTCTTATGTCAAGATATCTATAGATTCTACCTCCAAACTATAAAAAAAAGAAGTCTTTTCTTCTCAGTTTAATTATGACTTAAAGAAAATAAGTTAAACTTTAAACTTCTTTTGGGAAACCCAATAGCAGTAATTAAATACTAAAGCTTCAGTATACTTTCTAAATTGTGATAACCACAGGCCACCTTAACATTATGACAGGTTAATTTTCACCATGTAGTTGATACAACTAATAAATTAAGAAAAATTAAAACAAAGAATGAAAGTCACAGAATATGTGAGGTCAAAACCAAAAATCTGAGATGCTTAGGTGTTCCAAACATGTACTGGTAGAAAGAGACCACAATGCCATTTTACAAATATATGCATTTTATTATGTTCGGATTTGATAACATTTTGAGGTTTTCTTTCCAATGTTTTGACATGAAGAATAATTTGTGTTAACTAAGTCAACTAGAAGAATTTTTATGTAATTTCTAAGAAATTTCTGTTTTTTGAAGTTCTCTAACACCAACATCTTGGATCCATTATTTTTATTTATTCTTTTTCCCTCTCACTTGATTATTGGTTCAATTATGCAAAGCTTTCAAGAGGAAAGCTTCATATTGAAAACTTCTGACCTATGTGTGTTTTTACTAACCGAACATTCATCATTTTTTTCCCCCTTCTCTGACCTGCTAGAATGTGGTAGGTGGCGACCTCTACTGGTTATCAGATAATGTAGTCAAAGCCACATTGACAATTTCAGCAAATAACTTCTCTAAGATGCGTAGGAGAAAATATCCAGAATGCATTGAAAACTAAATGTTTAAGACAAATAACAGACTTTTGCTGATTTTAATATGGTTTGAAGGTCTATATGTAATAATTTCCTTAGTTCAAGAAATGTGTTTTGGTTTTTACCCTCATCTGTATTTTATTTATATTTTGAGAATAAAAGCATGGTTGCTATAGAGTCATCAGAACACATATTTCAGATTTCAAAAGCAATGCCTGAAGTTGCAGTTATGCAAAATAAATGAATTCTAGAGATCTTCGGTATATTATGGTGCATATAGTTAACAATATGGTATTGTGTACTTAAAAATCTAAGAGGTACATCTCATATTAAGTATTCATTTCACAGTAAAATTAAAATAAACAATGTTTGGTAGGATTTTACTTATTACAAAAGAAACACAAGCCTGTTGTAAAACATTCAAACACTCCAGAAGTGATACCAGTTTAAAAAAAAAAAAAAGTGTTTTTCTCCATCAGCACTTCCCCTAGTCTAACTTTCCAGGATTCAGATTAATTTAATCCGGGTAAATTTATTTTGATGTGTGTTTTACCTGCTTTAGGTCCTAGGCTAAGTTCAGGTGGATGGAATTTAAGCATGCATTGAGTTTCAGAGTAACAGGGTTAACGAGTAAAAAAAAATTAAAGACACCTCCTTCCATTCCCTTAAGGAATTGAATGCTGGAGAAGATTGCCTGATAGTTTTGCCAGAGGGAAGACTTAACTGATTCTTTCTCCTAAAAATGTTAGAGTACTAATATTAATTTTCAAAAGGATAGGAAAAAGAACAAAGTGTGCTTGAATATAAGTATCCTAAGTCTAGGTTTTCCAAGTTCAGTACAGGGAAAAAGTCAATTTTCAGCCTTTCATTTTCAGTGGAAAACTGCTCAACCAGCATAAATAAAATTAAGTTCTTTTTTCATAATAGACCAATCTCTTTTTAAAATATCAAAATCACTGAATAAAAGGATTCTTAAGTGTCTGCTCAATGACCATTTATTATTAGACATAACTCAAGGCGATGCCAACAAAACAAGGAATCTTAGTAGTTTCATGGAGTTTATGGTTTGATTTAACCTGTAAAAAAAAAATCTGATACTTAAGAGGTTTTCTTATTCAGGATGAAAAAACAGAAAGCTGAAATTAAGAATATTCTCCACGTGTAAATTAGAAGTCTTGCTAACATTCAAAACATATTAATAGTTATGATACAAACTACTCAAAGCTTGGTTAAAATCCTAGCTATGTCAGGTCCTTGAAAATAGGAAAAAAAAAAAGAAATTTTATTCCAAGGAATTTATTGAATGGGTACAAAATAAAACACCATTTTCCAACAAATGTAAATATTCACTGAAAGATTTAATCACTTTGTCCTAAATTACAGGTATTTGCTCTTTAGTTAGACATTGGAAGCTTTTGAGTTAGATTTTAATGGCTGCTTAGGGTAGAGAACTAGCTCATGTTAACAAAGTGAATCAGGCTAGAGGTTTTCAGTTGTGGTTCTGCAGCCCAGCATTGCTGTGCCACAATATTTTCACTGGTCCACAGTGAAACTAGAACACTATGATAAATGAAGATAATTTTTCATGAAGCTAAGTACATTAAATTTAAAGACCTGCACTTTAAACTTCAAACATTTGTACTGTCAATTATCTTTATGAAAAAATAATAGAGTAATATTAAAATTGATTAAAAATATTAAAATTAAAACTGATCTTATTCAGAAAAAGAAAAACTTGACAAGACTTGCAGTGCCACCTCTCATACTTTTGAAATTTTACTTATTTTTAAAATCCTAAAGCCCATAGGCACTGCATTTCAGTCTTCCACTCTTCTTTCAGAACAGAGATCTTACTCTAATATATAAGGGATGAATCTTCTGATCTCAGCTTACTCAGGTTGTAAGTACAGTTGGCACAATACTTAGAAAATTCCTCATTTAACCTAAGGAAAACTGCAAAAAGAACATGTGACTTACCATAAATCCAAAATAGTTATAGAACTGCATTTTGTGGAAAGGATTTTTTTTCCTTATAGTTTTTGAGAAACCCTGTGAAATCCACATGTATATCAATGGGATTTATCTTTCAGAATTGGGAAGATATGTTTTGTCAGTCATAAATGAACTTTAATCCCCATAGATTCAAGTTTAATTCAAAAACACTCTCTCTAGAGCTGCTAAATTTGGCAACTCACATTCTCCTCTCCATATGCTATCCTTAGAGAATTCTACATACATTGTCCATAATGGTTTCTACTTAGGATGTCTGGAAAAGTAGATATTATGGTCACAGAAGGGCCATTAAAGGGAATTTGAAAACAGATCCATTAAGTTGAAGTATTCAATTGTAAGAGTCTTCAACTTGGATGGACTATGCTAATTGATATTCAAGGAATAGCTCCATCTGCCCGCTGCTTATATCATAGTTTCTAACTACTCATGCTTGTATCAGTTACTAACCTGGTTTGGTATTCTCCCTGGAGAGAGAATTAGCAGAACACGGTGTGCATAAAAAACACAGCAGATAAATAATGAATTGCCCCTAAATGTGGACTTTATTTCCATTCCATTCTGTTGTTCAGAGCCTTCACTATTTCAAATAGCCATCTTTTTTTCATTAATTACATCAGCTCTGCTTTTGTTATGTCTTGTTGGAAAAGAGAAAAGAAAGTTTCCATTATTTCTCTTTTGACTGTGGAATGAAGCAGATGGGGCATTTTGCAAACATTCAATCATATCTTGAAATCTCTGGTCAGTTTTTGAGTGGATTTAAAAAATACTTTTCTGTATTCTTACACTACCTTTCCCCAAATTCGTGTTTTTTTCTCTCTGCTCATCTTTTGTGGCCTTATCCTTTTTCCCCCACCTGGCTCTCATTTTCAAACCTAACAGTTTTCAAGAGAAACAAAAGTTTCCCAAAGGTTCCCCAAATTGGCTCTGTCTCAGCAATACAGCACTATTTTTGAGTTTCTCTTTTTTAATTCTAAAGTTACTTTTCTTCTGTTTAAAGGATCTTTAGGAAACAGTCTCTCCTCTGGAGTGTTTACTAGCTGCTCTCTGTTGGACAGCATTTCTGAGGTCCTTGTCATGTGGCACTCAGCTAAAGATTAACTTGTAGTTTTAGCTACTGAGCTACCTTTCATGGGATAGTAGTCTCAGGAATAACACAGTGATAATATTTGCTTGAATATGGGCAGTACATACCCATTTGTTGTCTCATTTGACTCTCACAAGGATCCTGCAAAGCAAAGAAGACTGTTATTATTTTTCCCATTTTACAGATGAGGAAAATATGGCCCTAAAGAGTTACGTGACTGGTCTAGCAAACTCTGTGTACTAGTAAATGGTGGAACAGAAAGAGGAATGCTGCCCTTCTGTCCTTGGTGTTTTCTCCCAATGTTTTTCCTGGAAACTCTTTCTTTAAGATGAGAAAACAACAACACAAACCGTCTTACTGTTGTTAAGAGGAAAGAGTGAAAGAATTTGGATAAAACACTTAGATTAATGCATGGCAAGAATAATGCATGGCACTTAGTGAATGCTCAACAAATGTTAATTATTATCCTTTATGTGTTGTATAAATGTAACAGATAAATTGGCAGAATGGCATACAAATGTAGCTGCTTTCCTTCTGCTCACAAAATGATATAACAATCTACAAGGGAAACCTTTAACATAGTCATTGACTAAAACCCAAGGATTGTAATTTGATGTTTGGTTCCAGTTGAACAGCAGCAGCAGCCTCCCCACCCTGGTTTTACCCTCCCTTTCCTCAAGGAAAAGTAATGTATAGATTGATTCTTCTATACAATGAAGCCAGCTAATCCAAACAACATGATGCACAGCCTGGAGAAAAGATTCTGGATTCGTATCATGTCTCACAATTTACAAGTTGTATGGCCCAGTGTGGGCAAATATTTAATCTCTCTGTGCCTCAGTTTTCCTATCTGTAAAATGTGACTATTAAGGCCTCTCAAACAGGTTGTTAAGAGGAGTATAATAGGAATCAATATGAGTATAAATGATGTTTAATTGGAAGTCTTGACCATGGCACCAAGATATGATGGATATTGGATATGACAGATGCTCAAAATGAAATGTACAAAGAAAATATTTGGGTCCATTGGTCCCATGAGCCCCATTTTCAGCTGTCTTTTACACAGAGCAGGGATATGAAAGGACCAGAAGAGTGGGATTTGGGGAGGATTTATCAAAAGACTTTCTTAGTTGACAACTGGAGGGGTATAGTGGTGCCGTCTCCCAGTGCTAGGTCAGGTGAGAGGGGCTTGGCAAGATCACTGAGAGTATAACAGGTGTTCCTGGACCTGTGGACTGAGCCCTACCTCAGGATTGAACAAGTAAAACAGCTGATAACAACAGAGCCGAGGGCTGCTCCTGAGAAGTGACTGCACCTGTCTTGTCCAATAGTAGGTTCAAGGTAATTGGATCTCAGGAGGTAGAACTGGTTGTGATATCAACCTGGAGTTGTTCTTAAAGGGATCCCCTCAAGTACATGGTCCGCCAGGGAAAGGAGACTGCAGATACAGCAACTATACCAGCCAGGGCAGGAATGCTGGGGAGGACGATGCAGATGCACCAATGTTAAAGGCCTGCCCATGAAAGGGGGGTTGCAGTTGGAAGGTCTTGAGGGAGTTCCCAGAAATTAAAAGGATCCCATGAGAGAACACATCAGCATCAAATAACTGCTTCACTCCTTTAGTATCTCCCTGGAGAATATATCACTATCTTACAAAAGTACCCATCAGGGAGAAATATCCTTTGTACCTTATCTCTTTCCATGACTCTTCCTTCCTTTGCGGCTCTCTCCCGCTGCAAACAGCTTACCAAAGACAGGCTCTGGCCAATGGAAGTGAGGAGGCAGGAGTGTTTCCACTTTAAATCAGGCTCAAACTCTTGATTATAACACAATCATGGATGTTTTACATTATAAATTAGATTGTGTTTGTGATTTAAAGTGACTGCAGGACTACCATCTAAGTGTAACCAGTGAAGTTATAAGCTGGCTCAAGATTTCATCCATATAGGGAAAAGAATAGCTCCATTGTGCTTTACTAAAGAGAAAAAGAGACAAAAATAAGGCTATTTTGTAATAGTTTTCTGTAATGCATGTTATCTCATAGATTTGTGGGCAACTCGGATCCCTGAAGTTATTTTCATAGGAAGTATCCTCACAAGTCAGGTCTTCCTCATCCTGCAGTTACTTGTACAGGATGGTATAATTTTTTTTTTTTTTTTTTTTTTGTGAGACAGTCTTGCTCTGTCTCCCAGGCGGGAGTACAGTGGCGCGATCTCGGCTCACTGCAAGTTCCGCCTTCTGGGTTGACGCCATTCTCCTGCCTCAGTCTCCTGAGTAGCTGGTTCTACAGGCGCCCACCACCACGCCTGGCTAATTTTTTGTATTTCTGGTAGAGACAGGGTTTCACCATGTTAGTCAGGATGGTCTCAATCTCCTGACCTCGTGATCTGCCCACCTGGGCCTCCCAAAGTGCTGGGATTACAGGCGTGAGCCACTGCACCCAGCCAGGATGGGATAAAATTTTTAAATAACCATATTTTTATCTCTCTCTTCACCTTTAGTACTTCTCAGTGGGGATATTCCTTTTGCTTTGTCCCATGGTTTCTGATTAAGATTAGTTAGATAAAGAACCTTGAATATAGTATTTTCTCAAAGCTGTTAGTATTCTTTCTTCTTTAATCTGCAGGCCTATTTTCTTACCTACAAAATAAAAATTTTGAATGAAAAAAATTAAGCAAATTTAAAATATTTAAAGTCTCTCACCCAATATAGAATAGACAGCCATCAAGTTTCTTCTTGATAACTTCAAGTGGTAACTTACTACTTCTCTAAACTATTGGAAACCTACAGATGCCAGAAAGTTATTTCTTAAACTAAAACAATATCCATATTCATTTAATTTTTATCAATTTGTTCATCTTTTACTCCCCAGAGGAATACATCTCATGCTTAACTGACATTCTATGGTTTTCAGTGTTTTCTCTCTTCTACATGGTATTGGAAGACAGTTACATCTTCCTTAGTTGGACACAAGGCCCAGGTGTAACCTAAGAGTTGAGCCCACTCAGCTGTCATAACACGTATCTTAAGTTTGTGGTCAACTCAAACCTATCAAGTTATTTTTATAAGAAAAATCCCACAAGTCAAGTCTTGCTCCTCCTGTACTTGTGCAGCTGGTTACTGAAAAAAAAAAAAGAAAAAAATGTATCATTTTTGACTCTATTTTGTTGGTTTTACTCTACTGTTCCAGGCTTTTACAAATATTTGGAATCCCCTTTCTGAATCAGAAGAACTGACTTTTTTTTTTTTTTTATTTGAGACGGAGTCTCACTCAGTCACCCAGGCTGGAGTGCAGTGGCGCGATCTCAGCTCACTGCAAGCTCTGCCTCCTGGGTTCACGCCCTTCTCTTGCCTCAGCCTCCCAAGTAGCTGGGACCACAGGCGGCCGCCACCACGCCTGGCTAATTTTTTGCGTTTTTAGTAGAGACAAGGTTTCACCGTGTTAGCCAGGATGGTCTCGATCTCCTGACCTCGTGATCTACCCGCCTCCGCCTCCCAAAGTGCTGGGATTACAGGCTTGAGCCACCACGCCTGGCAGAAGAACTGATTTTTATTTATGTATTCATGTATTATTCACTTTTTAGTTTAGAGACAGGATCTTGCTCTGTCACCTAGGCTACAGTGCAGTGGTATCACCTCAGCTCATTGAAGCCTCAACCTTCTGGGCTCAAGCAATCCTCTCATCTCAGCCTCCTGAGTAACTGGGACTACAGATACATGATACCACATCTGGCTAGTTTAAAAAACAATTGTAGAGACATGGTCTCACTATGTTGCCCAGGATGGTCTCAAACTCTTGGGCTCAAACAGTCCTTCACCTTGGACTCCCAAAGTGCTGAGATTACAGGCAGTCAGCCTAATTTTTATAAAGTTATTTTTTTCTATCCCATCTTTTACCTTTGATAGTTTGTAAGAATTATTTTAATTCCCCTTTTAAGCCACTGATACAAGATTTGAACAGGAAAATTATTCTTTAGTGAACATTCTTGGATATGTTGATCCTTGTGTGTTCTGAGTGGATTTCACCAAGGCATATACCCCCAAAAGGAATTACTGTATAAGTTGTGAACATTTTAATTTTTATTAGATATTGATAAATTACACATTCTTTAAATAAGTTAAATATAAGCAGTATGGTTGCAATTGACTTTTCTTATGTGAAGGAGTTTTTGTTCTAGAAATTACTGTCTCTACTGAATGTGCATAATGTGGGCCATGGAATGCATGTGGCAATGGCCCATGGTGTCCATTGTGGGGGGAGCAGACTTCAAGGCCCAGATTCCCATGGTGAACTAGTGGTGTCATCATCAGACTGGCTTGTGGCATGATTTTGGCTCTGGTCTAACTTTGTTTCTTTTCACATTCTTAAGCCTGGTGTTTCTGTCATAAGGTCCTTCTATGAGCTAGTCTTTATTCTTTTAATAAACTCAATTTCTGTTTAAACATGAGGACAGAATTATTTTCTGTTGCTTCCAGTTAAGAGAATATTGTAACTATTTTCCCATCACTACTTACCCTCTCATTTCCATTTTTTCTCCTGACAGTTTCGGGGCAAGATTAACACCTCTGTTAATACTCATATTCATAGATATTTAGACATTCCTATGAGCTGAAGACCACTGTCCCAAATAAAATACACTCAGTTCCCTTTTCTTTGAAGGCCCCTGCAGTTTCTTCAGCTAGGAATTTAGCCGTGATGAAAAATGGGGTTTCACAGCTCTTCTGAGGTCTACATTCTTTCTTTTTCTTGTTTCTTACTTCTTGTTTCAGTTAGATTTTTTTCCCATGTTTATTGCTTACACAAGCAAAAAAACAGAAATATAGAAATAAGATATCAATGGCAGTACTCAAATTAGCAAATTTGGCAGTGGTCAATACTTGGAGGGGAGAAGGCTGCACTGTAGCTCTTTTCCTGTTGGGAGTGCACATTATTGGCACCAAAGCTGAACATGACTTCATGCTAATTGACAAAATATAATGGTAAGAATGCATTGTGTGCTTGTTGTCCTGCTGGCGTTAAACTCCTTTCTGGCTCCTTTAGGTTGCTTTGCATATTTATACTGTAATCCATTGATTATAGATCTTATAATTTGTTTCTCAAAGAATACTTTTCTTCTACTCCCTGATTTTTATGGAAAGGAATATTATTGTTTTTGCTACATGGGTGCATTTGAGGAGTATTTTTAACAAATTTAAAAAGTGGTTGAATTGGGACTCTTTCATTAGTTCCTAAAACCTATACCTTAAAAGGCTGAACTTCAGCATTAAGCTACTAAAAAAAAAAAAGGTATCTTAGAGTCTTCGGTTTCTGTAGAAAGAGTTCTGAGAAAAGCATCTAATCAGAATATCTGAAGGTAAGCCTTCGGCATAGGTTTTTTTTTTTTTTTTTTTTTTTTACAAACTCCTGGAACATTTCAGTACATAGCTGTGATTGGGAATTAATGGCCTAGTAGGTTTGTAACACTGGTGGATTTGAGTGATATTGCCTTCTTGGCATTCCTTTCTCTCTCTCTCTCTCTCTCCTGGTGCAGGCATCTGATTTCCTTTTGGGAAGCCTCCCCTCCCCATCCTCCGCCTATTGTTCAGATGGGGCTGACCAAAGGCTAGGGGTTGCACGGGTAGATAAGTAGCCCAGGCTTAGCCAATCACTGCATACATTGCCTTTGCCATAGTAATTGGTTGAAGGATAAATTTCTGACCTAAGCTAGGCCAGTAAGACTCAACTGCAACCCTTTTGTTAGAACTATGGGGAAAGAAGCATTCCTCCCCCTGAAATTTCACTACAATTATGCACTAGGATCCCATGTTAATGGGAGGTGTTTAACCCCAGGACTTTTCAGAGACATGATATTTATATGTACGGGAGCCAGGGAACTACTGGGTAGAAGAAGGCAGTCCCTGGCGAGGGCCACACCTTCAAGCCTGGGACTGTGGCCCAAAGTGAAAACATGTATTCCTGTTTTTCCACTCAAATGTTGCCTTATGGCCTTCCCCATGCTCCATCCTGTATCCATAAAAACCCCAGGCTTCAGTGGCAGAGCTGCAGTGTGGCAGAGTGGCAGAGAGGGAGAGATGAGGCAGGCAGACATCAGAGAGAAGCAGCTTGACTTCAAAGGGACAGCTTGATGGCAGGACTTTGAAGAAGAGTTTGGCCTGGGACAGAGGAACTCCAGGGGAAGACTACCTTCCCACTCGATCCCCTTTCCAGCTCCCCATTCTGCTGAGAGCCACTTCCACCACTCAATAAAATCCTCCACATTCACTACACTTCAATTTGTTTGTGCAACCTGATTCTTCCTGGATATCAGACAAGAACTCAGGTACCAAGCAAGAGGGTATGTGCAAAAGGATATCACCCTGACCCTCCACTGAGCTGTTAAACACTTAAGTCATCCGTGGATGGCAAAGCTAAAAGAGCACACTGTAACACACCTGCTCTGGGGCTCCATGGGTTACAGGTACCCCACAAGATGTTGCCACGGGACCACACAGAGTTCTACTCCTGTTGGCACCCAAGAGCACTCATCCTGCCCTCTGCACCCACTCACCTGCATGCTCCCCCTCCTGTGAGGGGTTGAGAGCTGCAGGCTGAGTAAAGGAGCCAACCCCTTCATGAGTCCTGTGAAGAGATCAAGGGAACTATCTCGTTTCAATGAGTCTTTGTCTATTCAGGCTGCCATAACAAAATACCATAGAGTGGATAGTTTAAACAACAGAAATTTATTTCTCAATGTAATGGAGGCTGGAAATTTCCTATCATGATGTTGGGAAGGTAGGTTTCATTCTGAGGCCTCTTCTCTTGCCTTGTGGGAAGCTGCCATCTTACTGTGTGCTCACATGCCATCTTCTTTGTGCATGCTGAGACGGTGAGAGACAGAGTGAACCAAAGTGCAAGCACTTAAGTGAGACTTCTGGTGTCAGTTCTTATAAGATCACTAATCTCATCATATTGGGTCTCTACCCTTATGACTTCATTTAACCTTAATTACCTGTTTATAAGCCTTATCTACAAATATTGTCTCATTAGGGGTTAGGGCTTCAACATATACATTTGGAAGGGATACCATTCAATCCATAGCATGATAATTCCTTCCCCTCTTTTCTTCCTCAAAGCATTGCACTGAATTTTCATCACTAAATGTGACAGAGGTCCAAATGCTATAGCCACAGCTGTTGACCTCAGCACTCAATTCATTCTATTCTTTCCTCATGTGTCTGTTTGCCTTCCTAAGCAGACCAGTGCAATGGGAGCAACAAGCCGTTAGGATGGAAAAGGCCATAGTGGTGGTTCAAAGCAAGGCCTCTGGAGTCTGGCTACCTGGGTTTGAATTCCAGCTCTGTCATTTACTTACCCTCCCTCTGTGGGAATGAACTCACCTGCAAAATGGTATGTACACAAGTCTCTACCTTGAGAATCATTATGAAGATCTGATGCATTAACATTTATAAATTACCTGGAATAATTGCTGGCACCGTGCTGTAATAATTTTCCTCCACAGATCTGAGTTAAATCTCTACTTGTGCACTTACTAGTATATGACTACACGTAAGCCAACTTTCCCAAGCTTCTTTTTTCTACCAAGTAAAAAGAGGATGAATAATCATTTTGGGCAATAGTACATATAAATTTACTAGCACACGTCCTGCCATAGTATACACTCAATAAATGATGTGTGAACAAATGAAAAAATTGCAGTTAGAGAATGAAGTTCCCCTTTTTGTCTAAAAATTTTTACTTTAAATTTAAGCATATTTAATTTTGGGTGCTTAATAGATTTATTAGATTGATCCATTTTCTTTACTTTAGAAAGCGTAAGTCACCTAATGCTCATATGTAATTACATAGAAATGACAAGCGTGCCCAAATGAGACAGAATAATTTAGTTGAACATTTGATAATCGTGCTCTCCACAACTCTTATGAAATCTGTTGCTGAAAAATATGAGGGCAAAGTGGAAGCCTAACATGAGCTGTGTAATTAGCAATTATTTGGATGCATTAGTTTTCTGAGAAACTTTCTGTAATGGAACAAATCATAGCCTATGACAATTATACTCTGTGTACTGAAAATAAAGACCAAAATAGTAGAATGGATTGCCTCTTTCTGACTGATTTAGTCAAAGCAAGGCTTATTCAAAGTCAGGACTCTACTTGACTTTAGATGAGCTTTATATAAATGTAACTCCCCTTTAGCAAAAAATATGATGATGATGCTATTTTGCAGGTGAATTCACAACGTAAGTAAGTTAAATCTTTCCACTTTGCCTGAGTCTGTGAGTGTTAGAAGCTGAGTTCTCTTGTAAGGGAAATGGATTTGTGTACCAAATAGACTATAAAGGTTGAGGTTTTGTTCCCGTAGACTATAAAGGCTGAGGTTTTGTTCCCAATTGCACTTAAAATTTTTCTATTTAAAAATAATTACTATAAAAGTTAATAAAGATGTGTTTAAAGAAAAAGTTAAATGCTTTATTTTTTCCCACCACTTCCTTATCTGGTCTTAACTGCCTGAGGTAACCAATATTATCCATGTATTTCCTTTTTTCATGAAAATGAAATTATATTGTAAACTTTATTCTGCATTTTGCTTTTTTGTTGTTGTTGTTATCAGTACGTGATGGACATCCCTCCCTCAGGGCAGCACATGTAGCTAAACACATTCTTTTACATATAGACATCATAATTTAAGTAAGTATGCACCAGAATTTATTCACCAGGACAAAGTTCTTTTCAGAGTTTATTTTATTTTTTGTCACCACAAAGATGCTAATAAACACGCACATATTCCTACATTAATGAAAACATGAAATAGGATTTCTCTAACGTACAGTGATTTTAGGGTAAGTTAAATTCCTTAAACATAGTAGAAGAAAATAATGACCTTTGTCTACAAGAAATTTTGATGAGAAAAATAAGAGAATGTGAAGAGTAAATTTACGTAATTTAAGTCAAAAGTGATCATATTCATATTTGCAATGTGGTACTTGTTACAATCAACCTTAATAAATCATTTCTAGATCTGTGAGGAGGGCCATAAAGTCTCCACCCTCATTTGAAGGCCTTTGGTAGTTTCTTAAAGTGTGGTCCCTGTAGCCACACTGGTAGGGATCACATGCATGTTCACAGCACGGATTCCATTGCCTCAACACCCAGAGACTTTTATTCAATGGGTTGGGAGTGGGGCCCCGGTAGCTTCACTGTTCAACAAAAATTTCCCAGGTGGAATTCCTGGGTGAAACCTTCCACCTGTTTTTTATGGTCCAGAGCTAAGTATGGTTTTTATATTTTTAAAAGGTTGAAAAAAAATCAAAAGAAGAATAACATTTAATGACATGTGAAAATTATATGCAATTCAAATTTCAATGTCTATAAATACAGTGTTATTGGAACACAGCCACACCTATTCATTCCATATAGCCTATGGCTGCTTTTGCACTGCACCAGCAGAGATGAGTAGTTGCCACAGAGACAATATGGCCACAAAGCCAAAATATTTACAATCTGGCCCTTTACAGAAAAAGCTTGCCAACTCCTAGACTAGATGATCTCTAAGGTTGCAGTCCTGAATTTCTGAATGTTATCTTATTCACTGTAGTTATTTACCTCCTTCAATATGCAAATACATTTCCAGGCCCTAAAACTGATGCAGACTGATGGAGGTGCAAAGTAAGGGTGAAGGTCAGATACCCTTGGGACAAGTATCTTTTTACCAGTCACTTACAAATTAGGAGGTGACATGAGGTGAACACAGAATAAGTGAAACATTAGTATAATCAGAAAATAAATGAGGACTGCAACAGTGAACACTTACATGGTACATTATATTTACCAGGCACTATCTTCAGTGCTTTCCACACATTAACTCATGTAATCCTTTTGACAACTCTGATGTAGGTACTATTTTTATCCCCTATTTATGTTTGAGGAATGTGAGGCATAAAGAGGTCATAGCGAGGCAAGAAGCTTGCCCCAGGTCATATACTTAGAAGTAGCATAATTATAATTGAAGGTAATCATGAAGAATTTAAACTGAGGCAGTTTAGCTGTAGAGTTTGTGCTTAAAACTGCTAAGCTGTTACTATGAGCAATAAGGTAAGAGCAATTTAAGGGTAAAAATTGTATCTGAATTCCATTTGAAAGTCAGGGGAGGAGGACACCACCCTTCAATAAACATGTGTCACATTATTACACATGGTCACAAGATCAGATATTTTCAGGGCCCGTTAGGAGCATCAATGGGTTAAGAACACAGCCTCCCAAACTATAGTTCCTTTTCCTACTTTTGATAGCACCATGGAAACAGAACTTCTACACTGTAAGAAAACAGCTGCCTAAGGAGTGATGATAACTGGTAGTTGCCAGGTAGGGAAACTCTCTGGTGTGGTGGATGCTGTGTGTGTAGCTGGGGAGCACATGCCCCAGGGAAAAGGGGCCTGCTACTCATCTCTACTTTTTTTAATGACATGCAGAAATGAGAGTTATTTAGACTCCTGTAGAATCATCTGCCAATATTGAAGAATTCTTAATTCAAAGATGAAAAACAAAGAAAATCCATTGTCTGTGTCTAACAAAATAGGACTACAGGCCACCAGTGTGTAACTCATGGTTTAGCAATTTTCTCTAGGCTAAATCATCTCTATTCCAAACCTTTCCATACAGCTCTCTAGGCCCAGACTTTAATCAGAATCATGGCTGCCTCTATGAACTGGTGCCAAGCTCTACAGTCATCTTCAGTTGATGAGCATTACAAAATTACTTTCAGAAGCTGGAGTCCTACCTGGAAGATAGTTATGCTATGATCAAGGCTAATATCCTCTTCATGTTTATTATAAGAAATATCTGCTTTACATTATATTAGAGTCGACAATCTTTACCAGGACTGGCAGCATTGATAAGTGCTTCCCCTTAACTGAAAAGCATATTTTCATAGCTTTTTCAGGAATATCTTGGTGTTTTTGTTTTGTTTTTTTGTTTGTTTTGAGATAGAGTCTTGCTCTTGTTGCCTAGAATGGAGTACAATGGCATGATCTCGGCTCACTGTAACCTCCTCCTCCTGGGTTCAAGCTATTCTCCTGCCTCAGCCTCCCAAGTAGCTGGGACTAAAGATGCCTGCCACCATGCTCAGCTAATTTTTGTATTTTTAGTAGAGACAGGGTTTCCCCATGTTAGCCAGGCTGGTCTTGAACTCCTAACCTTAGGTAATCCACCTGCCTCAGCCTCCCAAAGTGCTGGGATTACAGGCATAAACCACTGCATCCCGCCCTTTTTAATTACACCATAATCCATTTTCTTAGTTAATCTTCAATCATATAATGCTCATTTCATTGACTATAATAGCTCATGCACATTCACTAACGGCCCTAGAATACAATACTGTTTTTTTTTTTTTTTTTTTTAATTTAAAAGTACTTCAGAGCAGAGTATACAACAAGGAAAAGAACATAACAGAAAAACGCCAGTTGTTTAGGTGAAGTGAAAAAAATATTTCAGGTACTGTAAACTGGAGTGATAAATCATTATGAAAATAATTAAAAAACATTCATCATTCTGACAGTCTGAAATAGCATTTAAATTGTTCAAACATTTTACTAAAAGTCTACCTAAAGAACTTTTCAGATTCTATAGGAAACAATTTTTTAATAAAACAATATTTTAAAATATTTTCCATGGGCATCTATTCAGAAAAGTAGTGCCTCAAATGGAATTTTAAAATCAATCAAAATATATTGCTCAAATTTGACATTTATGTGTTTTGGTTAGAGTTCATGGACTCTGCACAAAGTAAGCATTATTTTGCATATTTTCAGTTACTTTAAATATATAGTATCATAAATAAGGGACAAGTTGTCTTCAGAAGCCTGCCTAAGAGTTTGGAGTGTGAAAAACATGGTATTTTGGCATTCAAAAGCAATACTCAAATGAACACTGTTGCATTAAATGCTTATATAGAAGCACAAACAGGACACTGAATTAAAAAATGTGGAACTTTAAAAACATCCATTTTTTCAAAAAAAATCACAAAACACTAAATATAATGCGGTATTCTGGATTAGGTCATGAAAAAGAAGACATTAATGGAAAACTGTTGAAATCCAAATAAAGTCTGGAGTTAAGTTAATATGGTAATATTCCAATGTTTCTTTTTTACTTTTGACACATACGCTGTGGGAATGTAAGATATGACATTAGAGAAAACTGGGGTAAGAGGTATATGAGAACTCTTTTTTCCTACTTTTCTGTAAGTCTAAAATTATCTTGAAGTAAAATGTATATTTAAAAATTACAAAACAATTTGTAAGAATATTAATCTGTGCCTCAAAGCATTCCACAGAATAGAGTAGGTTGATAAAATTCACATGCCATTAAGTATCATTTGTGTATATACTTGTAGGCTGTGTGTGTATTGTAGGGGTATAAATGACGGTGTATGAGCAGACTTAACATGCTTAGATGTTTTCCTCAGTTGTTGGTCCTGATGCTCAAAAGTTAAAAGCACAGAAATGAGGGTGGGAAGTGAGTTCCTAAACATTTTATGAATAGAATGCATTTGAATAGTTCTGTCTAAAATAAGAATGTAAATAGATGCACAATAAATACATATATATACACATACATATATATATATACACATATGTATTTATTTTTGTGTGTGTGTGTATATATATATATATTCCCAGGAATTCCTTTCTTTAGCATTATTTTTTTAAAAGATAGGTTACAAGTGAACTACTTTCAACTTTTGTTTCTTTGTGTGTGCTTGATTTTTTTTTAAAACAGTTTTGTGCCTCTGTGGTATCTTCAAACATATACCAATAAAAATGATGATAGTTTGTTTCCAAACTGTAAAAAATACAACTGTGTGCTAAGTTCTATCTCTTAACCGAATCAAATACATTGTGGTAGGTTTTCCTTTTGCTGTGCAGAACAGAGGCATTGATGGGTACAGTAGACATACGTCAGCATGTTGAAATGAAATTAGTAGGTCTGTTGCCAGGCAGGTCACCTCCAGCCAACACACTGCAACAACCAGCAAAAGCCAAATAAACCACAAATAAACATATTTTTAAAGATACCATAGTAAGAAAATAGAATGAACAAAAATTCCAAGGAAAGGAGAATCACTCTGAAATAAGCTGGCAATTTTTGGTTGTCATTTTCCCTAGTGGCTGAGGATTGATCTTAACCCAGCAGAGAGCTTCTGCTGGGGGAAAAGAGATGCTGGCAAAATTTTGAGCTTTCCTGTGGGGCTGATAGACTCAGTGAGAAAACTGAGGGGCCTCAATGACATAAGATAATGGTGGAAATGCAAGTAGAAACTGTGCCAAACAACATTTGGATATGGTGAGACCTCAAGAATCAGCATTAGGACATACTGATCCAACGGACGAAGATTTCATGTAGAAACAAAGAGTGGAGCAGGTCCTAGACAGCCTAATGCATATATATTATCACCTCTTATGGCCTCAGCAGCAGACTGTGTCCCTCTTCCACCTCTGCACCAACACCAATTCCTATGTCAAGTTTCCAACAAATGGAAATCATTGGAAGAGTACCTCCAAGTTCAGTGGTGATGGTATTGTGTGAGCGAGTTGGAGCCTAGCTCTTTCCTGAAGATGAAGAAAGCAGATGGAGGAAGCACAGGAAAAAATAATCTACGAATTTATTATCAGGTGCTTAGATGTTCCATGTTCCACAAGGAAAATGTACACCAGTGGTCAAAAGCCCTTATGACCTCTCCCTAGATGACAGCAAGACTTTATTACTGTGGAAGGGCTTCAATCGTGTAAATTAAATGGCTATCACTGTTTGTTTGTTTTTTTTTTTCTAAATAAAGATAAACTGAGGACATTTACCTTGAGGGCACCAGAAGCTAATTTATATGTAAAAAGCTGTGTTAAAGAACACCAGTAGCAGCTCTATGCTACGAATTGTGCAAAAGTGATCAAAAAGCAGTGCTGCAGCTAGTAATTCAGAGGCAGAAACTTTTTTTCTTCATGGTCTCAGTCATTACTTTTTTTTTTGGTTTTAAATTCCAATATTCTTGGCATCATTCCAACATGCATTGTTCTAAGAAAATATGAAGGGAGTGTCAAATTATAATTTCTTGGAACACTTAATTTGTCACCAGGAAAGAACAATGTAACTCTGAGACAGTAGAAGGATTTACTTCTGGGACTGTTAATTTTAGTGAAAGTGAAGAATAAAAATTCAATGTTATGACCTTGGGAAATATTTCATTCTCTTTATTTCATCCTCATCTCGATATACAAACAGCCATAATTAACAGTTTGGGGTTTATTTATTGCAACAAAGCAGATATGTGGTGCATGATTTAATCTCTAAAAGCAATTTCAATTTGGCCTATTTGTCTGTCATTTAGGGTGTGTGCTCAATTTAAAATGGTTTTTGCTTGCTCAAGTCTCTCTCACACAAACACTCTCAGTGATCAAATATTTAGATTTATATAAAGTTCTTGACACTAGCAATAAAAAGGCAGCATTTAAATAAACTGCAAAATGCCAGAAAGGCCTAAGAAAATCAAATATAATAGTAATGAACATTGCTAGTATAGGGAAAGAGAGTGGAGAATGTTTTTATTTTGCTTTGCTGACGATACATACTGAGTTTTCATAAATAAAAGGAAGTCATGTGTCCTAAAAAAAAGTCTGTCAAAGTTGGCTGGTTTTATGTGCATCACAATATTTTGTTTAATGAAGAACTCATTTGAATTTTGATTAAAGCAATTAATAGAAAATACGGGCCCTTTTAGGAGTAATCTGTGGCAAGTTTTTCAGATTACAAGGAAACATTCAATTCATACATTTTTATTCTTACAAAAGATTCTAGATAAAGAAAAGTAAAAGAAAATTATAAATATCAACAAATATTTTTTCAAACATACTTTTTATCATTAGATGTACCATTATTTCAGATTTATAGAACAGATGGTTTATGAGAACACTATACATCTGAACATAAATCCATTAAAAATATTAGCTAGATCCATTAATGTATACAACATCTTTTTCACATAGATCAGTTAGAAAGTTTAAAATAAACAGCACTTGCCACATATTAAAACATAGTATTAGTTGCAGATGATTTTTAGAGTCAAGTTAACTTTTAGGCTGGTTTGGTTTTCCCTGTACATCTTCTACATTTTCTTCATTGTACTTGTCAAATTGTAACAATTGAATAATTGTCTAATTTTTTATATGTCTTTTCTGTTACATTTTGCACCCCAGGAGAGTTGGAACTATGTTTCCCTGTTCACTACTCTAAGCTTAATATTTAGGTCACTGCTTATAACATAGAGGCGCTCAATAAAGATGTGCTTAAAGAATATAGGATTGAATGATCTATACCACGAGTAGGCAAATTATGGCTCAAATCCAGCCTATTGCCTGTTTTTTACAGCCTTCATGTGAAGAATGGCTTTTCCATGTTTAAATGGGCTGATTTTTTCACATGGTTAAATAATCACCTAAATGATAGATCCAATTTTGCCTCTTGTCCCATAAATCCTAAAGTATTTTACTATCTAATGCTTTAAGAAAAGGTTTTGTGACCCTGGACTAGACAAGCAATGTGTCATACAACTGTTGTGATGATAAAAATGTTCTATATCTGTGCTGAGCAGTAGGATGGCCACAAACCACATGTGGCTATTGAACAAATGAAATTTATCTAGGATGACCACACTTTTAATTTTATATTAATTAATTTCAATAATTCTATGTGGCCAGTAGCTAGTGTGTCAGACATCAGCAGATCTACATATGTAAAAGAATAGACTTCATGTAAAGACATTGAACAATTACCTGAAGCTCAACTCTAATACAAGGAAAACTGTAAAAATATGTGTTAACTTGGCAGTTAGTTGGTCTTTCTCGCAATAAAAAAAAAAAAAGGAAATAATTAATTATCTACCACCAGTTCATTAAAACAACTAATGTTATGCCAAAATGTTGAAAATGCCTAAAGTTAAGAATTAGTTTATTTAATTTGATAGTTACACAGGAACTCATTTAAAATAAGCAGTAGTTCTTCATTCCATAAACTGTAGATGAGAATTGTTTTGGATAAGGAAGATAATGTTAATGTTCTATTAACAAATAAATGAAAGAAATTGCCTTTATGAAGATTTTAACATTTTTCTTTGCATTATTGGTTTAACTATCAGTTATTTGCAAGGAAATTCTTAAAACACATAGAGTCCTATTAAAACAAAATGTGCTACAATGCAGTAGGCAAATATTAGAGCACATAAACATGCTAAAACACCGCTATAATCTAGTAGTCGCCCCAGACCGTTAGAATTAATGCAGGTATTAAAGTGAACTGAGAGGTAAAGATTCAAACTGAAGACAGAAGTTTACAACACACACATCCACATATGATTTCAAGTCTTTAAGATGACAAGCACTTAAAGGGAATTCTGAAGTATGTGCTATTTAGGATTGAAATTGTTTGGTGCTATTATTTACAACACTTAAAGTAAGTAAAAAAGGGAACATTAGAATATATTTCCTTTTCATGCTTACACTGTTTCTGACATGTCCACGTATGAAATTATATCTTCCCAAGTAAAACTACTTTGGCTGCACTTTTTTACTTCAAATGATTTTATCATTAGGGAAAAATTCAAAATCATGGCGGATGAATAATCCCTTAATGCTCTTCCTGGCTAGCAAGTAATTTATCAAAGCAATCCAATTTCCAAATAGCATAGAAACTCAGTAAGATGCTGAGCCAATGCATCTGTTCCTCTCAGTATTTAGAGCATGAACAAATGCCTTTCCTCTGGGTAGGGGGAAAACCTGAGCTTGAATTCTCTAAAAGGGCAGTTTAGCTTTAGTAACACTAATAACTAGCAACTCATAATTTCTCTCGATAAAACTTTAGGATTAAAAAATTCAGGTTTTATTGAAAAATAATTTACATGCAGTAATACTGACCCCTTTTAAGTATACAGTTTAGTGAGTTTTAACGAACACACAAGTTGTATATCTACAACCAAAGTGAAGATTTGGGATATTTTCAATCACCGCAGGAAGTTCCCACATGTTTCTTTGCAGACAACGCCTTTCTTCCCTCACAATCCACAGGCAACCAGTGATATGTTTTCTGTTTCCACAGCTTTTCTAGAATGTCATATAAATGAACCATATAACATGTAGTCTGTTGTGCTTGGCTTATTTTACTTAGCCACTTAGTATAATGGGATTTTGAAATTCACCCATGTTGTTGCATATATTGGTAGTTTGGCCCTCTTTGCTGCTCAGCTGTATTCCATTGTATGAATATACCACAATATTTTTAGCCACTCTCCTGTTAATGGAATTTTGGCTACTGTGAATAAAACAGCTATTAACATTTGCTGTGTGAACATATGTTTTCATTCCTCTTGAGTAAATATCTATGAGTGGAATTGTTGGGTCATAGGGTAAGTATATGTTTAACTTTATAAAAGCCTGCCACATTGTTCTCCAAAATAACTCTATTGTTCATATTCTCATCCACAACATATTAGTGCTCTGGTTGTTCTGTATTGTGTCCAGTGATTAATGTTATAAATTCTTTTAACTTTAGCCATTCTATTGGCAGTATAGTGATATCTCATTGTACTTTTGATTTGTATTTCCCTTAATGACTAATGATATTGTGTATTGTTCCATTTGTTTATTGACTATCTGTACATCTTCTTTGGTGAAAATTTATTCCAACTCTTTGCCTTTCTTTTTACTGAGTTGAATGTTTTGTTATTTATGTATTCTGCATGCAAGTTATCAGGTGTGTGCTTTGCAGTTTTTCTTTTATCAGTGTACGGCCTGTATGTCATTTTCTTAACAGTTCTTTTGAAGAGCAGACATTTAAATTTTTGACTAAGTCCAATTTGTCAATTTTTTTTGCTTATGGTTTGTGCTTTTTGTGTCCTGAGAAAGCTTTTCTTAACCAAAGGTCACAAAGATTTTCTACATTTTCATTAAGAAATACTTTAGTCTGTCATATTATATATCTTACTATGTATTTGAAATATTGTCAGAGAAGAAGTATAAGGCATTTCCAGACTGTCAAAAGGTCCATGGTCCAGAAATAGTTTAGCTATGCCATTTTTATTCCCATTTCCCAGGCCTACTACTCCTTAGGTTGTCCTTTACCCTGGGAAGTACATTACAATGTCTTTAATGCTTCCATGTTGAATACTGCATTATAATCAGCTTTACCTTATCTTACACAGTTTAGTTCAATAAACCTTAATTGAATGAGACTGGACAAAGCTCCATGTCAGAACCTGGAGATTCAAAGATGAATCAGATGATTCCTATCTGTGAAGAATTCACATCCAATATTGTAAGTAGATACATAAATAGGCCATGACACTATAATATTTATGTGCTCCAGTAATCACATATGAGAGTGACCTAGATGACGTTCTTACCCCTTTCTTGCGTGGTGGTAGAGGTGTGGGCAGAATATCAGGAAATGCTTCCCACAGGAATTGATGTGCATGAGGAATCCTGGAGAGTAACAAGGCATTAGTAGAGATGAAAGAGAATGTTTCACACAAAGGAAACATGTGCAAGCATCAAACTCAACTCTATGCCTACAGTTCTGGGGCAGAAGAACTGCCAAGGGAGAAATAAAGAATGCATTGCCTGCCCCCAGTGCCCTCAGGATACATTACATTAAGGAAGAAATCATCCTCAAAATGTGGAAGCCAAAGCACGTTCCCATTCTTGACTAGAATATTCAGTTTGTCCTTTACATTCCATTCTATGAGGCAAAAGTTCTTTCTCTCAGTCCCTTTTCCCCAGAAACCGTGAGAAGGTGCAGAGCTGTTGAATGAAGAAGCCTGTTCATCAGGGCCTCCTCCCTGTTTCCTATGCTCTTTCTCAACCCACACTCAGTGTGCCTCCTTGGCCTTAGCAATTTCCTTCACTCCTGGACTGAAGGGTGGCACACATTTGTGCACTTAAATACCACAGTACAAATGGGAGGAACACCTGGCTACTAACTCACAGCCCCAATTTCTCATTAAGTACCTTAGCCCATGTAACCCAGACTAGCTAGAGCAGTGAAGGTCCTCTCTCATCCTTGATTACATGCATCATTTATTACATCCTAAACAGAGATGACTACGTTCCAATTTCAACTGTCCTTAAAACCTTTCTTTAGGCTCACAGAAAGAGCAGCAGCAGCTTTTCCTCAGCTAATTAGAGACTAATTGACTCTTTAGCACTGTTATCGACTGTGAGAGAGCCCTTCTTGCCTCCTGTCTGCCAGCGTACTTGGGACCATGCCTCTGTGAAGGACTCCAGTTTCTCTTTGCGAGTATCAACGTGGAGCAAATTCCAGTTGCCTATTCCCTAGTATTCTTGCTAAGATACATATGTAAATAAAAAGTCTTTATATACCTGAGAATTTATCTATGTAGTTCAAGAATTGTCTTCTTTGCTTAGTTATCCTACCTTTGAAGGTTTCTGCTTCCAATTGTTGAGGTGATGTTACATCTTTCTGAGGAAGAAGACGATACCCTTTTTTGTCCTCCGTAAAAGAGCTTTGTATGGTGTAGGGTATGTGTGTATCTGTGTGAGCATTTTGAATTATGACCACTGCATTTCATGACTTCGCTTACCTTGAATTATTCTTTTCTCTCAGAGGATGAACTAATTTATTTTTTCCATAGAGGATCAGTGTGTTAATTTCCTTCCTTTCCTCCAAAGCATATTCTGAATGTTTTCACTGCTAGGCATAGGACAAACAGTTAAAATGATATATTTTCTGCTCCTCCAGGTCAAATAGAGGGATGCAAAAGTTTTAAAATTAAGTGTAATAAAGTGCTATCGATGTTGTCATAGGCATCTGTACAGTGTATAGTTGGGACATAATAAAAAGATAGCGATTTCCTGTAGAGGCAGGATCATAAATATTAAAGGACAACATAGGAAAGTGTTGACAGGAAGAGAAAGGGAAGTTAGCTTTCCTGGAAGGGAGACCAGGGAGAGCAAAGTCCAGATGGAGGGAACAACTTGAGATGTTGTGGGAGTCACAGAAAGTCTGGATAACTTGAAACCTGGGGTTAGATGGAGTGCAGCAAAATATTATGTTGATGAAATAGCCAGGGGAAGCCTCATGGAGGATTTGAATGCCATGCGAAAATGTTGAGGGTTTCCTGTAAGAACATGGGATGGCCACAGAAGAGTTATGAGCAGGGTTAGGAGACTGATGCCAGGAAACTAAAAGAGCAGCTCAGAGGCCCTGAGTTTAGACAGTAGCGGTGGGACTGGAAGAACAGGGAGTCAAAAGAAATGAAAAAGGTATAATGAATATAACAATGTTTAAGTTAATTAAAAGGACAGAGATTTCTAGGATGATTTTTGGTTTTCAGCTGAGGGTTTTCTTCACCAAAAAGTATTAGAAAAAGGGAAGGTTTGACAGGAAAGTTCCATTTTAGATAATTTCATTTTGAGGGCCAGTACAATGTATTTGGGGAGCGGCAATGTTCACCAGGCAGCTGGATAAGCAGGACTCGAACTCAGGAGAGAGACCCTAGAAATTAATATCTGGGCCTCATCAGTATATAGGCAGTATGGGAAGCCATGGCCATGCCCCTTGGAAAGCGAATAGGCTGAAGAAAGCCCAAGGTCAGAGCCCTCAATGAATAAGACTAATATTTAAAGGAAAAATAGAGAAGAGTCTGCAAAGGAGGCTGGGAGACAATAGATAGTGAATGGAAAGGAAAAACCATAGGAATAGTGGTTCTTTGGCTTCCAGAAAGCAACTCAGGTATCAGGTGTTCCCTCTACCTCCTTGGATCTTATGATCTTTCTGTCTGTATTGCCTTGATCTCTCCTCTTCTCATGATCTCTTCATATATAGTTACTAATTCCCCATAACATTGGTTTCACATGGTCAAACATTGTCTCTGGAGTTTCTTTATACACGTGACCTTTCAGTTTCTACCCCACGTTGTGTCTCGCCCCGCCTCGCCTCGCTTCGCCTCGCCCCGCCCGGCCCCG
>NW_012114364.1:5925027-6027747 GCF_000951035.1 Colobus angolensis palliatus | reverse complement strand
AGAATCGCTGGAACACGGGAGGCATAGGTTGCAGTGAGCTGAGATTGCGCCACTACACTGCAGCCTGGACGACAGAGCGAGACTCCTGCTCAAACAACAACAACAAAACAAAACAAACCCTAAAAATAGAATAACAATATGATTCAGCAATCCTATTTCTGGATATATATCCAAAGGAAATGAAATCAGTATGTAGAAGAGATACCTGAATTCCCATGTTCATTGCATCATTACAAATAGCCAAGATAAGAGAAGCCACCTAAGTGTCCATCAGTGGATGAATAGATAAAGAAAGTGTGGCGCATATACACAATGGAATACCATGTAGGCTTAAAAAAAGGAGGAAATTCTGTCATTTTCTGTAACATGGATGAACCTGGAAAACATTATGTTGAGTGAAATGACAGGCGCAGAGGTGCAAGTACAGCATTATCTCACTTATATGTGAAATCTAAAAAAGTTGAGCTCATAGAGTAGAGTAGAATGGTTGCTACCAGAGGCGTGAGCAGTGGGAGGGTGAGGAAAGGGCAAATGCTTGTCAAAATGTACAAAGTTTCATTTATAAAAAGTAAGTTTTAGTGGTCTATTGCACAGCATGGTAACCACAGTTAATAATGTATATTTCAAAATTAATAAAAGTGTAGATTTTAAATGTTTTTACCCCAAAATATAGTTGAGGTGATAAATGTTAATTAGTTTGATTTAATCGTTCCACAGTATATACATATATAAAAACTTCACATTGTACTCCATAAATATATACGCTTATTATTCATAAAGTAAAAATTAAAACAAAACAAAAGACATTGTAGGGACTAAACAAAGATGTGATGTTTTGAAAATGGCAAGTCATTTTATCCAAAGAATGGATTGTCTGACAGAGAAATATCTTTCAAATCATGGAATTTGTAAGCATTTCACATATGCCAAATGCCCACTTGATAGTCTTGTTACCTGAGCAGTGGTACGTTCATGAGTCCCTTTCCATGAGGAACATGTTCTCTGCATTCTTCCTATGTGTCAGAAGCAAGGCAACATGCCCCCTGTGTTGGAGCAAAAGCAAAGACTAGCTATCCTGGCAAACATGGTGCTATTTTCTATAAATCTAGAAGATTTTTAGAATTTGGTACCTTTCTCTTTTTAAAAGACTAAGCCACCAGTGAGTGGCCTCATACGTGTCTACATGTAACAAAACAAAGCAAAACAAAGAACACTGGTCTTGGAGTCAGAAAATCTTGGGCAAGTCATGTATATCTTTTTGACTTTCACTGTAGAGTGGGAATGTTTTACTTGCAATGACATAGGTACACCAAAAGCCATGGAAGCTTAGAGGAAGGAAAAATTGTGCCTGCTAAGGTTAGTTGGGGAGGATTTCTAGAGAGAATGACATTTAAGGTGGGTCTGGAAATGTGAGTACAGCATGCCAGGAAGAAGGTAAGGAAAAGGGTTTCACTTGGGATAAGTATGCAACAGCTACTACTTCGGCTGAGGAATTATCATACCCCTTACCACAGGGACAGAAAGTGACCACCTGAGGTCTCTCAGCAGCTTTGTTTGAATAACAAAAACTCAGAAATACATGTCTTCATCTTGTTGTCCTTCCCCAATGGACAAAACATGCCCCGCCAATCATCTAGCTTTCTTTATGCTCTGACTGTACTGCTGTGTTCTTCCTTCTTCTCACTTACTCCCTTACTGCTACCATCGTTTCCACTGAGGTCCTGTGGAAGTCCCCATTTAGAGAAAATCAACTACCCTACACCATATACCTTTTTACCATACATGTGCTTCCCTGAAGTGTGGCTAGCTCTCCGGGCACTTCTTCCCCTGCCACTCTCTCCAATGCATGATGCTTATTTTTCTCACATAACCTGGACCACAGGGAGAAGCTGGGAGGCTGAGGGGAAGAGAGAGGGGCTAGGCTTCTTGGTCCCCATTGTTATTCCTCATCCTTAATATCTACT
The DNA here is from genome assembly GCF_000951035.1 of Colobus angolensis palliatus. Classification (NCBI taxonomy): domain Eukaryota; kingdom Metazoa; phylum Chordata; class Mammalia; order Primates; family Cercopithecidae; genus Colobus; species Colobus angolensis. The sequence goes on along the minus strand of NW_012114364.1, from coordinate 6,025,783 downwards.
GTTGAATAAAATAACCTCATTTGAGGATGTTAGGCAGCTACAGAAGTTGCCATTATTTGTGTTCTTCTAAATTCTCAATAAGATTCAGCATTTGTTTATTGTCAACTGCCATCATTTACCTAAAATAACTTCTGAATAACATTTTTTTTCAAGCATGTTTTCCTTTCTAGTCTTTCTCAGTAACCATTTGAACATTCATGACAGAAACAATAATTATAAATCTTGAGCTCAAATTTTCCTATGGGTTCTAAGTCATGTATCTTAATTTGGTGTCCTATGTCCCATAGATACCACATATCCAAAACTGAGCATTCATCCTCCCAGTTCCCAAGCAACCCCTTAGCCCTTTGTCCTTCCTGGATTTTCTGCCCCAGTAAATGGCTGCATTACCCAGCTAGCAGCCACTCAACTTGGTATGTATCCTAGACTTTATTTTGCCCCTCTTCTGCAATATCAATCAGTAACCAAGTCATAATAATTGTACCTCTTTGACTTTTCTCACAATTTAAAAAAATTCTTTTCTGCTTCCTCTGTCTTAATCCATGCATTACCACTTTTTCTTTAGGTTTCTGGAATAGGCTACTAATTGCTGTCCTAGCCCCCACATCAGTTCTGCTCCAATCCATCATATAGTCGACAGTGAGTTTGATTTTTCTAAAATAGAAATAAAACCGTATCTCTCCTTTCTTAAACTCCTTCAATGAATCGTATGGCTTGAGAGGAGATCTACCTCATTAACATGGCATTCAAGATCCTCTATGTCCACAACCCTGTCAATTTCTCTGGTCTTAGCGCTACACCCACCATTCACATTGATCTATTTTCAAGCCCCTATGGGTGTCAGGCTGTTTCATGTTTTTGTAATAATTGTTGCTAATATTCATTGAGAAATTTCTACATTCAGGACTCTCTATTAATTGATCTATTCCTTCTCACAACCCCATGTGGTCAGTTACTGTTTTGCCCCCAGTTGACAAATGAAGAAACTGAGGCACAAATAAGTTAAATAATTGACCAAGGTCACATAGCTAGTAAGAGACAAATTTGGAATTTGAATTCTATCAGTCTCTAGGAGTCTATACATTTAACCACTACTTATAGTACTATCATGCTGTCCCCTTTTCTGGATGATCCTTCCTTCTTTCTTCACTTAGCTTGCCTCATACTTACTCCTGTTCCATGTAATCTGGCTTCTGTTTCCATCACAACTCTGAAAAAAATCTCTCACAAAAATACCAATGATGAATTCTGTATTAAATCAAGGTTCTCTAGAGGGACAGAATTAATAGATGTATATATAAAGGGGAGTTTATTAAGGAGTATTGACTCACACAATCAGAAGGTGAAGTCCCATGACAGGCCTTTTGCAAGCTAAGGAGCAAGGGAAACCAGTCTGAGTCCCAAAACTTCAAAAGTAGGGAAGCATACCGTCTGTAGCAAAAAAAACCCCAAGAACCCCTGGCAAACCGCTGGTGTAAGTCCAAGAGTCCACAAGCTGAATAACTTGGAGTCTGGTGTTCCAGGGTGGGACACATCCAGCACAGGAGAAAGGTGAAGGCCAGAAGACTCAGCAAGTCAGCTTCTCCCACCTTCTTCTGCTACCACTTGCAGCTTATTAGATGGCGGCCACCCACATTGAGTGTGGGTCTGCCTCTCCCAGTCTACTGACTCAAATGTTAATCTCCTTTGGCAACACCTTCACAGACACACCCAGAAACAGTACTTTGCATACTTCAGTCCAATGAAGTTGACACTTAATCTCACACACTCCAAAGGGCATTTTTCAATTGTCTTCTTACTTGTTCTCTAAAATGTTTTCAAACATTGGTCACTCCATAGGCCCTGACATATTCTCTTCTTTGGTTTACATGATGATATGCTCTTGGTTTTTATACTTGAATTTTGGATGAACTTTCTCAGCCTTTCTTGTTTGTCCTTCTCTACAGAACCTTCATACTGGAGTTATTCCAGATTCAGTTGATAGTTTCCCATTCTTCCCTTCCTATGCTTTTTACTCTGAATGATATCATCTATACCCTGACTTCCATTTTCATTTATATGTTGGTAATTTCTAAAGTTGCATCCAAGCTTCCCCTTTGTGATATCACTTCTTTAACATTGTTTGAATGTCACAAAAGCATCCTAAACTCAACATATATAAAATAGGAAATTTGAAGTTTTTTCCCAAATATTACTTTTTAATATACCCTAGCACCACCTTGCATGTAGCCAATCGAGAAACTATTATAGGCCATCAACCAAAGAGCTCTAAGAACGTACCTGCAAGTCCATGTTAGATTTATTTAGCTTACTGCTGCCAGTAAGAATGCACTCCAGAGAAACCATGGGTTGTCCTAGTAAAAGAGAGTTTGCAGGAACCTCTTACATGATTTGGCCTTGAATTGCATGGTTGAAGGTTGGATTTTAAAACATGGAATCCAGTTCTGTACTGGATGTTCTTAAGAAGCTGGGATAAGTCAATAACTGGCCTTAATTATTATTGTTATTATTATTTTAGTCTAGGAGGCAGGAGAATTAAAGTGGACCCAGAGTAGTTACTAGTAAAAAAGTAGGAATCATTCATGTTAATCAGAAAAGAAGATGTTGAGAATGACCTTGTCTGTCTTGTTTCAGACATGTCATTAAGTGGCCTTGTCTGAACATTGTCCATAATTGTTATTTATTTTGAGTTTTAGCATCTTCAAGTTTTAGGTAGGTAATTTTGGGGAAAAATGACTTTAACTTTCAGCTTTAACTTTCCCATATAAAAACTAAAGCAAATATCTATCATTATTTCAAACAGAAAATTCAAAATCAACTTATATATGATTTTAGTTGTACACATATTTTCCTAGTAAGACCTGTTTTAGGTTTCTATCTAAGAAAAACCAAATATTATTTTACCCATTTGTAAAATCCATTATATTCCTTGGCAGATTATGAGACCTACCTATTTAGAGGCAGGGAAACCAAGGTATCATCAGGTGCTTGAGGTCTGTAGGGCTATATGTCCAGTAATATCTTGCTTTTCTCAAGAGGAAATGGAAAAAATATAAGACCAACACAGAAGACCCTTAATGAAGTGGTAAGGGAGTATCTGTAGTGGTTATGTGGTTAAACTCTCAAGACAGAATGCCTGAATTTAAATCTTGATTTTACCATTCAATTGTTCTCTAGCTACTCCTACTTGGAACAAGGTGCCTGACCTTCTCTGTATCTCAATTTCCTGCAGCAGAAATAAAATCACCCCTTCCTCTTAAGATTGTTGTGAGGATTAAATAAATTAATAAATATAAAGTGCTTAGAACAGCACCTAGCACAGAATAGGCACTCAATAAATATTTAGTTGACATTATTATTATAATCCATCATGCCATTTGGAGTTTAAAAAACCTTTTAAAAATTGAGTAGTTGCCAAGGACACTGTGTATGAATGGTATGTATGTGTATAAGAAGAATATAAATTTGGAGTCACCTCTAAAATTTTTAAAACAGATCTGGCCACTCAAGAAGACTCCTTCAGAGAAGGCTGCTCAGTTGCCAGCACACTTGAGAATAGTGAATCTGGAATTATGTTAACATACTGGAACTTTCCATGGAGTCTGAAATGGTGAAACAGCAATTTAAATTGTAGACTTTCAAAACTGTCAAAAAAAAATTGATGATGTACTCCTGCTTGCCAGGAAGGGGCTTATGCAACACCTTTGGGTTGAATATGAGAGGCCAATAAAAATGGAAATTCTGAGGGGAATTCCATGAAATCTGTAACTGAAGTGGTCCCATTCTTCTATTGCTGTCAAGCTGGCCATTTTGACATCTATTAACTAATATAGGTAAGTGGTATACTTTTTTTTATTATGACATTTAAAATTGAGCTTCTGTGTCTGTTCATGGTTTCACTTAATCTATATGCTTTTTGCATTTACTAGATTAGAGGTGGACCCTTTGGGGCAGAGAAAACAGTTTGCAACACAGATTAAGTTATAGGGTGTTTAAAAAATTATAGTATATGGGGTACATAGAAAATGCTATGTATGTGTCTGGTTACTGGTCATTTGTGCATTTTGGGTAATATTTTTGAATTAAGTTTATTGGTACATTTATGTAGAAGACTTCATTTATCTGAATAAATTTCTGTCAAGTCATTAGTAGATTGCTTGTCTATATTTTCTGGTATTTTTATGTACAAATATCTAAGCAGTAGAATATTCAAAGCTTGCATTTCATTGTCATGAAGCTGTCCTTGGATCCTGTGTTTAACCATCAATAATTTCCCAAGCTGGCAGCTGTTATGAAGAACAATATAATTAAATATTTTAAATATATATATATTTTAAAATCGAAAATTTCTGGGAATATATGCTCTGGGACAGGAAATAACTGAAGAAAGGGAATAATGCTTTAAGCTCAAGGCATTCACAGCAGTCTTAGCATTCAACAGCAAGAAATCAGAAATAACCTAGAGATCTAACAATAAAATTACGGTAAATAGTGTATATCTCATTAGGATGGAGCCTTAAAAATAATTATCATGAGGGTGATGTAGAATCATAAGAAAATACTTTTTATATAATATTAAGTAAAAGATAAAGAATATTAAATGATATGTTCATTATTAAGGCAAATATAAATAATGAATGCATTTGAATCAAATGAAAAATATATATACTTGTGGTGGGACTATGAGTAATTTAAATATATTTTCTTCATTCTTTTAACAAAAAGAGAAAAAACAAACAGCTTAAAGTGGCATGACCATATTATTCAAGAACCAATTTCCTTACTCATTTTTCATGGATTTGTAAAAATGACAGCTTGTATGTTAAGGCAATTTGAGCTTTGGACCAGTAACCTGACTTCTTTGCCTCAGTGAATTCACTGTATCCTGATTTTCTTAAAATTCTGTGTAAATTCCAATGCCAATTACTTTGCTACCTTTATTAATGTAAAAAGAACCCATGGGTGAAAAGACAGCCGTAATCAGAGAGAAACAGAAAAAGCACAGAATTTGGTGTGTAGAGTCTACCAAAAAATTATAAAGACTTTTTAAAGAGCTATGTTTTAAAAATTGCAATATATATTTATAGAAGCTAGAGTTTTTGATATATAGATAATATAAAATTTTTTTAATTTATTTTTTTAAATGACAGATGAAATTGTGTGTATTTACTGCATGCAACATGATGATTTAAAGTATATAAACATTGTAAAGTGACTAAATATAGCAAATTAAAATATGCATTATGTTACATAGGTGTCCATTTTTGTGGAACAAACACCTACATCCACTGTCAGCATTTTTCAAGAACACAGTATCATGTTAATTATATATCTCTTAAACATATTACACTTGACTTGTGTAATAGATGTCTTAAGCTTATAACTCCTACCTTCCTGAATTTTTGTGTCCTTTGACCAACATCTCCCCAGCCAGCCTGCTGTCCCCACCAACCACCCCAGCCCTGGTAGCCACCACTGTACTTTCTACTCCTATGAGATCAATCTTTTTAAGATTCCACCTATGGAAGAAACCACGTGGTGTTTGTTTTTTTGTATCTGTCTTATTTCACTTAACATAACGTCCTCCAGGCTCATCCATGTTGTTGCAAATGATTAACTTTTTCATGGCCAAATAGTGTTCCATTACGTGTATTTACCACATTTTCTTTATTCATTCATCCATTGATGGACACTTAGGTTGATTCTATATCTTGGTTATTGTGGAAAGTGCTGGAATAAACATGGAAGTGCAGATATCTTTTCAACACACTGATTTCTATTCCTTAGGATATGTACCCAGTAGTGGGATAGTTGGATCATATGGTAGTTCTACTTTTAATTTTTTTGAGAAAACTCCGTATTGCTTTTCATAATGGCTGTACTAATTTACATTCCTGCTCACTGTGAGAGTTCCTTTTTTCCACATCCTACTCGATACTTGTTATCATTTTTAATAACCTTTCTAATAGGTGTAAGGTAATATCTCATTGTGGTTTTGATTTGTATTTCCATGATAATATGTGAAGCTGAGCATTTTTTCATATACCTCATGACTATTTGTATGTTTTCTTTTAAGAAAACGTCTACTCAAGTCCTTTGCCCAATTTTATATTGGGTTATTTGTTTTCTTGCTATTAAATTGAACCCTTTAGTTAATCCTTTATCGAATGTATAGTCTGCAAATTTCTGTATGTGGTCTCTTCACTCTGTTGATTGTTTCCTTTACCGTGCAGAAGGTTTTTACTGTGACATTTCCATGTGTCTATTTTTGCTTTTATTACCTCTTGAGATCATATCCAAATTATCATTGTCAGACCAATGTCATGGAGCTTTCGTCTCACGTTTTCTTCTATTAGTTTCATAGATTTGGATCTTACATTGAAGTATCTAATCCATTTTCAGTTGATTTTTATATATAATGTGAGATAAGGGTCTAATTTCATTCTTTTGCATGTAAATATCCAATTTCCCCACCACCATTTATTGAAGAAACTGTCCTTTCCTTATTCTGTGTTCTTTGCAACTTTGTTGAATATGAGTTGGCTGTAAATGTGCAGATGCATTTCTGGGCTCTGTTTTCTGTTCCATTGGTCTGTGTGTCTATTTTTATGCAGCACCATGATGTTTTGGTTACTGTAGCTTTGTAGTATATTTTGAAGTTGGGTTGTGTATTACCTCTTGTTTATGCATTTCTCTTAGGCTTATATGATCCCATGTATTTTATTTCACTTGTAATGCCGTTTTCATTTCTGAGCTTGTTTATTTGAGTCTTCTCTCTTTTTACTAAGTCTAGCCAAAGGATTGTTGATTTTATTTATCTTCCTCTTTTAATTCAAGATACTTTGGCTATACAGGGTTTCTTGTGGTTCCATAGACATTGTAGGATTGCTATTCTCTATTTCTGTGGAAATGTCACTGGCATTGTAACAGAGATTGCCTTAAATCTGTAGGACGCTTTGGGTAGTATGGGTATATTAACAATATTAATTCTACTCATCCATGAACACAGAGTATCTTTCCATTAATGTGTGTCTCCTTGAATTTATTTTATCAATGGCTTATGCTTTTTAGTGTAAGGGTCTTTTACCTCCTTGGTTACATTTATTCTCAAGTATTTGATTTTCTTTTGCATCTATTGTAAATGGGATTGTTTTCTGGATTTCTTCTTCATATAGTTCTCTGTTGGTATATAGAAATAATACTGATTTTTGTGTGTTAATTTTGTATACTACAACTTTATTGAATTTATTTTATTTATTCTAATAGTTTTTTTTGCAGAGTCTTTAGCGTTTTCTATATATAAGATCATGCTCTCTGGAAAGTGGGATAATTTAACTTCTTCCTTTCCAATTTGTATGCCTTTTATTTATTTTTCTCTTGCCTAATTGCTTTGGTTGGGACCTCCAGTATTATAATAAATAGAAGTGTTGAGACTGAACATCTTTGTCTTGTTCTGGATCTTAGAAAAAAGCTTTCAATTTTTTTCCTCTGAGTATGTTAGTTATGAATTTGTCATACACAACCTTTATTGTATTGATGTACATTCCTTTTATACCTAATTTTGAGAGTTTTTATGATTAAAGGATGTTGAATTTTGTCAGATGTCTTATCCGCATCTATTAAAATGATCATATGGATTTTGTCCTTTGTTCTGTTAATGTGATGTATTACATTTATTAATTTACATATATGGAATGATCCTTGCACCCCTGGAATACATACCACTTGATCATGATGAATGATCTTTTTAATGTGACGTTGAATTTGGTTTGCTAGTACTTTGTTGAGGATTTTTTGCATCTATATTCATTAGAGATATTGATTTCTAGTTTTCCTTTTTATAGTGTCCTTGCCTGGCTTTGGAATCAGAGTGATACTGGCCTTGTAAAACGAGTTTGAAAGCATTCCTTCCCCTTGATTTTTTTCCAAGAAATTGAGAAGGATTTTATTAATTCTTCTTCATATGTTTGATAGAATTCAGCCGTGAAACCATCACATTCTGGAATTTCTTTGATGGGAGACTTCTTACTGATTGAATCTCCTTACTCATGGTTGCTCTATTTATATTTTCTATTTCTTCATAATTCAGTCTTGGCAGTTGTATGTGAAAAGGAACTTATGCATTTCTCTTAGGTTTATATGATCCCATGTATTTTATTTCACTTGTAATGCCTTTTTCATTTCTGAGCTTATTTATTTGAGTCTTCTCTCTTTTTACTAAGTCTAGCCAAAGGATTGTTGATTTTATTTATCTTCTGAACTCTTAGTTTCATTGATATTTTCTACTGTTTTTCTAGTTTCTATTGCATTTATTTCTGCTCTGATCTTTATTATTTTCTTCCTTTTACTAATTTTGGACTTTGTTTGTTCTTGTTTTTCTAGTATATTGAAGTATTAAATTAGGTTATTTATTTGAGATATTTCTTTTTATGGAGGACTTTGTCACTATAAACTACCCTTGTAGAAATTTTGCTGCATCCCATAAGTTTTTGTATGTTGTTTTTCAATTTTCATTTGTCTCAAGGCATTTTTTTAAAAAATTCCCTTTTGATTTCTTTTTTAACCCACTGATTATTCAAGATTATTTAACAAATAATTACTATTAAATTAAATTTTGATTATTTGATTTCTACATATTTGTGGATTTTCTGAGGTTCCTCCTTTACTAATTCTAGTTTTATACCATTGTGGTCAGAAAAGATACTTGATATGATTTCAATTCCTTTGTAACCTAACATATGCACTATCCTGGAGAATATTCCATGTATGATTGGGAAGAATGTATATTCTGCACCTGTTGGAAAGAATGTTCTGTATATGTCTGTTAGATTCACTTGATCTAAAGTGCAGTTTAAGTCCAATATCCCTTTATTCATTTTATGTCTGGATGACCTGTTCATTGCTGAAAGTGAGGTAATGAAGTCCCCCGCTATTTCTTGTGCTGTGATCTCTCTTTTCAGATGTATTAATATTTGCTTTATATACTTCAGTGTCCTGATGTTAGGTTTATATATATTTACAAATTGTTATATCTTCTTGCTGAATTGACTCATATCATTGTATAATTACTTTCTTTGTCACTTTTTAGTTATGGACATAAAGTCTATATTTTTGATGTAAGTATAGCTACCTCTGCTATATTATGGTTTCATTTGCATGGGATATCTTTTTTACTTTTGGGCTATGTGTGTTCTTTTAGATAAAGTATGTCTAAAGGCAGTGTATACTTGAGTCTTTTTTTTTTTTTAATCTATTTAGCCACTCTACGTCTTCTGATTGGAGAATTTATTCCATTTATATTCAAAGTAATTACTGATAGGTAAGGACTTACTACTAGCAGTTTGTTAATTGTTTTCTATTTGTTTTGCAGAGGCTTTGTTCCTTACTTCCTTTCATGTTACCTTACTTTGTAGTTAAGTAGTGTTCTCTAGTGGTATGTTCTGATTCCGTTTTACTTTTTGTGTATCTACTATAAGTTTTTTCGCTTTATGGGGTAACATGAGAGTTACCAAAAAATCTTATGACTATGAAAGGTTATTTTAAGCTAACAACTTAACTTTGATCACAAAATACCTCTACATTTTTACCCCCTCTCTCCGCCACCCATTTTGAAGTTTTAATGTCAAAATTTATATCTTTTCAGATTGTATATTCAGCATCCTTTTCATTTAGCTTGAAGAACTCACTTTAGTATTTCCTATAAGACAGTTCTGTGGTAACACACTCCCTCAGCTTTTGTTTTTCTAGGAAAGTCTTTATCTCACCTTCATTCCTGAAGGACAGCTTTGCTAGGTATTCTTGGTTCAGTTTTTTGTATTGTCCCTTCGGCACGTTGAATATATCATCATACTTTGTCATGGCCTATAATGTTTCTGCTGAAGAAGTCTGTTGATAGGCATATTGGAACTCCCTTATATGTTACTCATTTCTTTTCTCTTGATACTCTTTTTGTCTTTGATTTTTGATAGTGTGGATATGTCTTGTGGTAGTCTTATTTGGATTGGATCTGATTGGAGACTTCTGGTCTCCCAGTACCTGGATGTTTACATCTTTCTCTAGGTTTGGAAAGTGTTCCGTTACTATGTCTCTAAATAAGCTTTCTACCCCATTTATCTTTTCTTCTGCTTTTATACTTCTATGACTTGAAGCTTTGCTCTTTTGGGGTTGTTTACAAATTCTGTTAAGTTTTCTTCATTCCTTTTTCTTTAAATATGTAAAACTGTCTTTATTTGGAAACAACATGATCATGTGTATAAAACGGCCCATGAAATCTATCATTATGCTTTAGAAAAAACAAAACCCTAGAGTAAATGGGGAATGAATAAAATAAAGTATTACTGCTCTTTCCCTAGGTGTAAATGAATGTTTTTGATATTAATGATCTATAGCATTAATTTAATAACTAGTTTATTGTTCTGAGGGTGGAGATAAGTGTAAAATCACCTAGTACAGTGTCCAGCTCATAGATGTTCAATGAAGTTTTGTTGGGATTGAAAATGTTACTTGTTCCGATACACACACACACACACACACCAATTGTTGAAAAGTTGTAGAGACTGAGTTTCCTGTTTCCTGTCTTTCAGAGGTGGCATTTTTGTTTTGGTCCCAACAAACAGCTATCCTATACACCTTATTAATTTGCATTTTGTAGAGAAGTTAGAATCTAAAAATCAGGACATACTTAAATGTGTATATGATGGGACTTCACTAGTCTACTATAATCTTCAGAAGTTCTACAATGACAGTATATTTACCTAACTTTAAACAAAGCTTAAGAGACTTAATTTTTTTAATAATAAAGGAAAGTTAAGAAAATTTATGTTCATTTACCCCTACTTTGTTAAAGTTAGAAGCTATGTTATTAATAGCGACAATATTAATTCTTCTCCAAGCATTTACTACCAATGTATTAGAATGAAACCACATTGCCAATAACCACATTAAAAAAGTAGATATTAAAACTGTGCTAGATATCTAAAAGTATGAATCATATTTTTAAGAACTTCAAACCTGACCGGGCGCGGTGGCTCACACCTGCAATCCCAGCACTTTGGGAGGCCGAGGTGGGTGGATCACCTGAGGTCAGGAGTTCTAGACCAGCCTGGCCAATATGGTGAAAGCCCATATCTACTAAAAATGCAAAAATTAGCCAGGCGTGGTGGCAGGTGCTTGTAATGCCAGCTACTCAGGTTGGGGGGGCCGGGGCCAGAGAATTGCTTGAACCCGGGAGGCGGAGGTTGCAGTGAGCCGAGATCACGCCATTGCACTCCAGCCTGGGGGACAAGAGTGAGACTTCGTCTCAAAAAAAAAAAAAAAAAAAAAAAAAAAAAAAAGACCTGTTTATCTGCAAGCTAAACAACTGTGCTTGCTATTAATGAGACAAAAGTTACCTGTGAAATAATTTATCTTGCAAAAGCCTTCAGTTCTTAAACTCTAAGTACTGATCCTCAAAATCTTTAAAAATCATTCTTTAGTTCAGTATAAGATGCTGTAAGGATGGCTTCCTAAACTTCCTAAATTAAGTATAAGCTAGTAACGTGAATGCAAATGTGGATTCTTTAAGGCATTACTTGTATACACAGAACAATGTCTAACATCCTACAACATTAAAACTGAACCGTCCTTTGATTTCTATTTTATTTTTTAGTTCAATCCTTTTAAGTTAGTTTAAGTGGAAGTAGAGCACTAATACTTTTTTCTTTATGATTTAAATTCTGTCTCTTTTTCCTTTATTCAGTGGTCTACCTACACAGAATTATATTATCTACTAAAATTAGAAATATTCAGAAGCCACCAAAACACTAAATATGTCTGTTGTTATAATCCAGTGGTATCTGGAATTGTTTTATCTTGCTCTTGAGAGACACTATTTGAATATACTTTGCTTGATCGAAAAACCACCATTCAGATGAAGTATTTTTCTTAGAAAAGTTGAAGCAATATTAGAAGATTTTGCCTTTCCTGCGAAGGTAGCTAAATCACAATATATGTGCAGTTACTTCAACATCATCTGATGCACACAAAATCCCATGTTGACCAAATGGAAGGCAATGTGGTACATTTTAGGCTGGAACTTGCATAATTTCTCTATTTTTCTAAAATTGACTATGTTCGATCATAACTTAATGCAAGTTAAGGGCTTTTCCTCCCATGAGATTTAAATACATGCTACTTTGTTCTATGCTGACATGTGTTAACTCTTTTTTGCTGGATTGTGCGTCTGAAAATTCTAATGAAAACAGTATATTTTTTAAAAAAGGCCTTCCAATGACAAAATATTTGCAAACTGAATAAGGCAAACTACTGAAATAAATACAACAGTAAATTACGATATACATACAGCCAGTAGCCAAGTACAAGCCATCCACGAAGGTGTGGGAGCTTGGAGTTCCTTTGGTCACAGGTTAACCACAGCACATATTTCATATAGAAGATTATTTCTTAAACAGTCCTTCTCCATGAAAATAAGCCACTGTACTGAGCACACTGAAAAACAACATGAAGGAAACTATGAGTAATGCACCATACTCACAGTTGGCAACAGAAGTGAACAGTACTAGGACACAGTTCATTGTAAAAGATTGTGTGTTCATGTAGCAACTTATTTTTTTTCTCTTCTCAAAGTCATTGTCTAAACCTTAACTCTTTCATATACCTCTTATATGTGTTTCAATGACTAGATTATAAACTCTTGAAATTAGGAACTGTCAAAGTTCTAAAATCTTTCTCCCCACCTTTAGTGTCTAGCATGGTCTTAGTCACAGGGCAGCTAACTAAAAGATGGTAATCGATTAAATTATATGCAACATCAACAAAATAAGTAATAAAGAATTAATTGCAGATTCAATTAAACAGTCACGTTATTTGTGATTTACTTTCCTTCTTGAGGCAGTTTTGCTATATTGCATTTCTTTTAGAAATGTTTTCCATTTCCTACAGATTTATACATCTACCATCATAGGGTTGCTCTAATTTCTGTAGGATCTATAGTGATATTCCCTTTTCAATTCCTGATATTGGTTAAATGTTCTATTAAAAAAAAAGTGTAAGTTTTGACAGAGTTGTTTCAATTTTGTTAGTTATCTAAGAAGTGATTTTTGAATGCATTCATCACCCCGATGTGCTTTTCTTTCATTATAATCAAATCATTATAATCAAATTCTTTTCTTTCATTATAATCAAATTCATTACAATCAAAGTACATATCAGTACTTTTGTCATATTTGTGGCCAAAGTAGTACTGTAATTATAGCATGACTTTAGTTCAGAATATTGGTTTTCATGCATAATTTTCCACTATGTTTCCATTCAATTATTTTCATTATTATTCACTTCAAAATATTTTATGATGTCTACTGTGATTTCCTTTACTCCCAAATTATTTCACCGTACGATTTTAAAATTCAAAGCAAATGAAGATTTTCTGCTCATTTTAAAGCATTTTTTTCAGCTTCAATACATTGTGATCAAAGATTATATTGTATATGCTGTCAATCTTTGAAATTTATTCAAATTGGCTTTAAAGCCCAGCCCATAGTTAAGATTCCTAAAAGTTCCATATGTGCTTAAAAAAATTATGTAGTCTGTACTAATTGAGTACAGTGTACTGTATTGGTCCATTAGGCTAGTTTTACTTATTTCATTGTTCAAATCTTATATCCTTATAATTTTGTTTGCTTTTTCCATAGAATAAATAGGAACATAAAGATACTTCTGGAATGACTGCAGATTTATCTATTTCCCCTTGTGTTAATGTTTGCTTCATATATTTTGAGATTATGTTAACTGAATATGTTAACTAAATTTAGAATTATTATATCTTCCTGAAAAATTGAAACTGTTTTCATTATGAAGGCTGTCTCTTTAAGAGCTGATTAAAGGGGAGAAGGCCTGCAACAGTCTGTAATCTGGACTAGGGCTGTGAGGGCTGCCCTGCCCAGATGGCACTGTCAAGCCAGATGGTCCCATGCACCAGAGAGGACTCCAATGTTCAAGGACCTTTGATGTGTGGGGCTTAGAACAGGGGGCCCTGCTTGCCTATACATGTAAGTGTGATAATGATTCTCTGTCTCTCAAGAAAAAAAAAAAGGCCATAAAAGACAAAAATAAACAGAACAGGCAGTACGTATAGAAAGCAAATAATAGAATGGCAGACTTAAATTCATATATATCAGCAATTCTACTGAGTGTAAATCAAATCCTTCAGTTAAAAAACAAAGACTGACCTGCAAAACTAAGTTTCAACAATATGCTGTTTAGACGAGACATATATGAAATATGTAAGTACAAAAAATTCAAAATTAATAGAAAGGAAAAAAGGCATATTTGCAAATATTCATCAAAAGGAAGTTACATCAAAATCAAAGTAGGTTTTAATATTTTAATTAATATTGGACAAAAGTATCCTTTTTTGTATTTCTTTTTAAAAAAAATTTCAACTTTTGTTTTAGATTCACATTATAATTAGATTCATTATAATGTGCAGATTTGTTACATGGGTTTAATGCCTAACACTGAGGTTTGGAGTGTGAGTGAGCCTGTCACCCAGGTAATGAGCATAGTACCCAATAGGTAGTTTTTCAGCCCCCGCCCCCATCCTTTCTCACCCCTCTTGTAGTCCCCAGTGTCTGTGGTTCCCATCTTTATGTCATGCATATCCAATGTTTAGCTCCCACTTATAAGAACATGTGGTATTTGGTTTTCTGTTCCTGCATTCATTTGCTTAGGATAATGGCCTCCGGTTTTATCCATGTTGCTGCAAAGGACATGCTTTTATTCTTTTTTATGGCTGTGTAGTATTTCATGGTGTTTTATGTACCATATTTTCCTTATGCAATCCACCATTGATGGGCACCGAGGTTTATTCCATGTCTCTACTATTATGAATAATGTTATGATGAATATATGAGTACAGCTGTCCTTTTGGTAGAACAATTTACTTTCCTTTGGGTATATACCCAGTAATGGGATTGCTGGGTCAAATGGTAGTTCCAAGTTCTTTGAGAAATTTCCAAACTGCATTCCACAGTGGTTAAACTAACTTAAAGTCCCACCAGCAATGTATAAATGTTCTCTTTTTTTCTGTATCCTCACAAGCATCTGCTACTTTTTGACTTTTTAGTAATAGCCATTCTGACTGGTGTGAGATGGTATTTAATTGTGGCTTTGATGTACATTTATTTGAGGATCAGTTATGTTGAGCATTTTTAAATCTGTTGGCCACTTGTAAATCTTTTCAGAAGTGTCCATTCATGTGGTTTGCCCACTTTTTATATGGTTGTTTGTTTTTTGCTTATTGCATTACGTTCCTTATAGATTTTGGATATCTGACCTTTGTCAGATGCATAGTTTGCAAATATTTTCTACCATCCTGTAGGCTGTTTATTGATAGTTTCTTTTGTTGTGCAGAAGCACTTTAGTGCAGTTAGGTTCCACCCATCAAATTTTTTGTTGAAATTGCTTTTGAGGGCATAGTCATTAATTCTTTCCCCAAACCAAAGTCTAGAATGGTATTTCCCTGGTTTTCTTATAGTATTCTTATAATTTGACGTCTTATACTTAAATATTTAATCCATTTTGAGTTCATTTTTATGGTGAAAATTAGGGGTCTAGTCTCATTCTTCTGCATATGGCTAGCCAGTTATCCCAGCACCATTTATTGAATATGGAGCCTTTTCCTCATTGCTTGTTTTTGACCACTTTCTCAGAGATCAGATAGTTATTGGTGTGTGGCTTTATTTCTGATTCTCTATTCTGTTCCATTGGTCTATGTGTCTGTTTTTGAACTGGTATCATGCTCTTTTGGCGATTGTATCTTATAGTATAGTTTGAAGTCAGGTAGTGTGATGACTCTGGTTTTGTTCCTTTTGCTTTGGATTTGTCTATTCAAGCCCCCTTTTTGGTTCCATATAAATTTTAGAATACATTTTTCTAATCCTGTGAAAAATGACATTGGTCATTTCATAAGGATAACACTGAATCTGTCGACAGCTTTGGGCAGTACAGCTTTTTTAATGATATTGATTCTTCCCATCCATGAGCATGGGATGTTTTTCCATTTGTTTGTCATCTACGATTTCTTTCTTACAAATGATTTGTTTGTAGTTCTCCTTGTAGTGATCTTTTATTTCCTTGGTTAGACGTATTCCTAGGTGTTTTCAATTTATTTATTTAGTTGTCTATTGTAAATGGGATTGCCCTCTTGATTTGGCTGTCAGTCAGCTTGAACATTATTGGTGTGCAGAAATGCTACGGATTTTTGTACACTGATTTTGTATACTGAAACTTTCCTGAAGTCGTTTATCAGTTCTAGGCACCTTTTTGCATATCATATCATATCATTATTGAACACAGCTAACTTGACTTGTTCTTTTCCTATTTTGATACCTTTTCTTTTTTTCTCTTGACTGATTGCTCTTGCCAAAACTTTCAGTACTATTTTCAACAGGAGTGGTGAAAGTGGCCATCCTTGTCTTGTTCCTGTTCTTAGGGGAATGTTTCCAGCATTTGACCATTCAGTATGATGTTGGCTGTGCAATTTCACTTTTAAATGTGAAGAATTCTTCAGCTTTTAAATGGGGATACGAAAAATCCATTTGTAAGTTGTTTAATCAGAATTTATAACACTTTTCCTATGAAATCAATGTTATAAATACGGTTAAGTTCACATTTTAGTCTCTCTAGAAAATTTAGCAAACACAACTATTTTACACTATGCATTATGTAGAATTTAGTGCTTTACATTGAGAGCTGTAAATATCTGCATCAGCATGACAGAGATACTAGGTTTAAGAACTGAAACCGCCTGTGTTAACATGATTTATTTATTTATATTTCTTACAGGAAAACTTTGCATAGGAATAAGACTGTACCTCAATAATTTCATTGCTTCAGAAAATCCCTATACATACTTATCTCAATCCTTTCCACTTCTCAAAGAATTCACGTATCAAGCAACAATTTATTTATCAACACTTGCTTCGAGACCCTTCAAGACCCTATGCTAATCCTAATCTCTTATGTCATAAACTTTTTCAAATCCCAGTTTGTTCTCTACCTTTGGGCCCAGACCTCCAAATCCTATAAATATCTTCCCCTAATCTCCCCCTTCAGATGCACTGTGAAGACTGTCAAGCAATGGCCTCTGTTACTGCAGTGAGTTATAAAAAAAACTTAGTTTTACTTCATTAACAGCTTGTTTTGGAGGCATTTTCAGGTAGTTCAATAACATTCACACACTTAATCTTCCTAACAACCTTAAGCGTGAGTTCTATTCTTATGCTCTTTTTACAGATAAGAAAACTGGGGCACACTAAACAGTTAAGTGACTTACTCAATGATACAAAACAATTTAGCTCATGTGAGTCAAAACTATACTACTAATATTACTGAGTCCCTGTTCCCTTTGGCTACTCCTCTGAAGACACCCTTAAGAATCCTATATCCTGAACCCTTCAGTTCTGATCTTGACTATTGTAACTATTGTAATTAATACTTTTATTGTTTACCTTTCTCACTGGACTGTAGGCTCTTTGAAGACAGTGGCATATTGTTTGTCTCCATACTGTCAATGCCTAGCGTAATCTCTGACAAATGGTAGGCATTCAATAAATGTTTATAAAATGAAAGTAAATAAAACCCCATTTTACAAATAAGGCTGCAAGATGTTAAGCACCATCATGATTTAGTTCACTCAGAATTTAATTGTCAGAATTTGTGCTCATGCCCAGGCACCACATTCTTTGGCTAAACTGTAAACTAGTTCTCAAAGTGCAGTTTTTATAGGATGGGAGTCTACAACCATTGCAAAGGGATTCATGTGTACAAAGCTGCAGTCTTAAATACTCTGTTTCTTTGCTTTCTGTAGAAATGTTATCTCAGTGTGATGAATGCAGGTTATCTCATGTTGATTTGATGCTTGCGTCACACATTTAACTGATTAATAAAAATGGAAACCATTAATGGATACACGTAATTTCGGACAATTGTTTAAAACATAGGGAAATTATTATCAAGTTGCCTTGCTAATGAAACTGTTGTAATTTCCTTTTTTTTTTTTTTTTTGAGACAGAATTTCACTCTTGTCGCACAGGCTGGAGTGCAATGACGCGATCTTGGCTCACTGCAACCTTCGCCTCCTCAGTTCAGGTGATTTTCCTGCCTCAGACTCCCAAGTACCTGGGATTACAGGCACGTGCCAGCATGCCGGGCTAATTTTGTATTGTTAGTAGAGATGAGGTTTCACCATGTTGGTCAGGCTGGTCTGGAACTCCTGACCTTAGGTGATCTGCCTGCATCGGTCTCCTAAAGTGCTGGGATTACAGGCATGAGCCACCGCACCTGACCTGTTGTAATTTACTTCTCTATACTAAAAGGTGTTTTACATATATAAAGTATTTTTCTTTATTATAATGAGAAAAAAATGTTATAAAAATATTTGGGTACCAGGAAAGGATTTTAAATTTTAACACAGAAAGTAAAATTATAAAAGAAAAAAGTTGGCTGAAAAGGTTTTATGCTCTTGAAATAGTTACTCTTATAGTCAACAATATGAGCAAATCACAGCATGCTGAACCAAGAAGGCTATTTAGAAAAATGCAATTGACAAATTGAAACTGAGATGGATTCTTAGGCAGTCAGTATGAATACGACAAATGAACTCATAGTTTGGTTCTTTTCTTTTTTCCTGTTTTCTGTCATTGCCATTGACTGCTAAAACCATTCAGAGGAAGGTTAATGGGAAAACTTTATATTGAATAAATAAAACAACTGAAGCTGCTGATCAATCTTAGTATCACTAACTATGGAACAGCCAAACAAGACGTGTCTCCTGATGTGATGCAATAGAAAGTACATAACACTAACTATGAAGTATTTTTGCCAAAAGACAAAAATAAACAAACACATAATAACTCTCATAAGTTTCTAGATATAACAGCTTTTAGGAAATACTTGGGATGGGTGTATTAAATGGCTCTCTGAGGGTATAATCTGGTAAATATAGAAATTTACCCTAGAGAATCTATCTGTATTTTATAGGACAAATTACATCGTTTCTTAAATAAACATATGAAATTTTAAAAATGGAGGGGAAAGCATTATATGTTTAAAACAACCTAAGAGACACATCAAGCAAATGCAAATGTGTTAAATTTGTTTAGATTCTGAATTGAAGAAACTGATATGAAGACTTTTTCAGCCAATTGCAGATATGTGAATGGAACAATTATAGATGTTATTATGAAAAAACCAAAACAAAACCCCATAACTGTTAGAAATAATAAACTGCCTGGAATTTGCTTTAAAATTCTCCAGCTAGGTATGTGTGGATGGGTGTGCATTTTCATGTTTATGTATGTATAGGTGAAACAAAATTGGTAAAATGCTGATAATTATTGCACTTTGTGATGAGTACATGGGGATTCCTTATACTCTACTCTCCACTTCTAGATGTTTGAAATTTTGCAGGAAAAAAGCTTAAAAATGGCTTATTTTCTAAGTATTGTACTATTTGTACAAAGAACCTGATTATCTATCTATCTATCTATCTATCTATCTATCTATCTATCTATCTATCTATCTATCTATAGGCTGTAAACTCAATATTTATATTACAATACAAATAAATATAATTATTCTTCTTAATTGTGGAACAATGCCAACATTTAAAAAAGCAGTTTTTGCTTTGGACAATTTTATAAAATCTCCCTAGTTGAGGATCAAGGAAGCTTTATCCCAGCTGTTCATCTCTTTGGTATGCATTAGAATCCTCAAGTTTTCTGCTAACGAAAGGAACTTGTTTCGTTTCACAATGGGCAGAGAGTTGGCCTCTTTCCATTGACTCTTGGTTTACTCAGATTGGCTTTTACAGAGCATAAGGTAGTTATATTAAGTGCCAACTCATCACTTTATTTTAGCAAGATGAATTGCCTCAAGAATCCCTATAGAGAATATCTTACTTATAAGATACAACTTTCTTTAAGGGAATTATCCCATGTACTTAGATTAAAACCCAGTGTAAAATGTGCTTTAAATGAGGCACTTTTAAATTTCTGACCTTGTTCCTGGGTATTTTTTCCCTATAAGTGCAGAATTTTCCCCTCCTGGTAAAACATAAAAACTCTTCTAAAATGTGGAAGAAATTGCAAATGATCTTCAGCATCAGGTAACTTTACCTCTTATCGGTATTTAATTCAATAAATCAAAATGTGATTTGTAGCAAATATAAGGGGTCTTAAATATTGAACAGCAATTAAGACATAGATTACAATGTTCTACTGATGTACTAACTTAGGAATGTAGGTCAACCGTTTTATATTATTATCACAGGTTCTTATTTTATTAATGTATGCTTTGACAATGGAAAAAGGGATTATAACCTTCTATTGTTAGTCATTATTTTATTATTTAAAATATATAGCAATCATTTAAACATTTTTATATAACAGGACATACATGTTTAGAAAAGCAATCTCAGCAACAGGTCTCATAGAGAAATACATCTAATAATTTGCTTCAATGGAAATCATTGCTGCTTCTTCAGAGCAATTACAGCATAACATCTGGGAGATTTCACAGGATCAAACAACTTCACAAGAGCAGACCACGCAATATCTTCCTGCAAATTGATAACTGATTTAGATATACAACCATTTGTTGAAGAAAAAAATGAGAGATGAGTCGGATTATATATTGTAATATAAAAAATACATAAAAACAAAGGTGCTTCACAGAAAATTCTTATTCTTTGTTAAACAAAATTAACATTCACAGTTACACCTTCAAGAAAATTTATGCTGAGGAAACAAGGATGTACATAGAGAGTGAACTCCAAGTTTATTCTTTGATATGGTTGTGAAAAACTGGAAGTGGCCAATCACAAATGAATATTAGTTAAATAAATTATTTTATGATTAAATGTTCACTTTCTAGTACATTTAATATGGTGGAAAATTCTGAATAAAATAAAATAAATTAGATGTAAAACTGCATTTGTAATTTTATTCTAAATTTAATTAAAGTACAAATAATGTGCACGTATATATATACACACATATATACATAACCACATATATTTGAGAGATTCCTTAAATATATTAAAAATTAAATAGTTGGAGCTATTAAATAAAAGGTAGGATTATGACTACTCTTAATTTTCTTTATTATATACCCTGTATTTTAAATTTTTTAACATAAATGTGCATTATTTTATAAGATATTGATTGAAATATTAAATATAACATTTCTATAATTTCTATAATTTCATAACAACCTATTAATCTTTGTGCATATTGTTTTGCTTACCTCTTGTACATAGGTCAATGGAGATTGTTTTGAAAAGGGATGTGAGAATCTAGTAAAATAGGTACTGATTTTATCACCCATTAACTCAGGAACCAAAGCTTTCCTGTGATTTGAAGTTAGCTGGCAGCTTAGGAAAGTACATCATTATTTACATATTTAAAAATTGCCTTTCTCCATAAAAATACAAATTAGAACAAAGCAAACATTTTTAAATATCCATTTGTTCCAATCAGCAGTTGTTCCAATTAGCAAAATAGGAAAGTAAAGCTTCCCATATGACAAACTAAAACTGTTAAAGATTTATCTACAGCAGAAACACTTGGTGAATCATGAATGAGTTTAATTTAAAAAGTTCACTAAACTGTTTTGACCATAGCTCATAGTAGAATCTGCAAAAAATATTTTCCTTAAAGACAACCCAAAAGACAGTATTTTTGTCATTTACCATAGATAAATTGTGAAAAAACAGAAGGAATCTTCGTTGATCAGAAAAAAGTTTCTATTCTGCAGAATCCATATGGCCAACACTCCAAAAGTGAATTAAAAGACAAATTCGTACAAAATGAAATGTATATACAATATCTTTTATGTCGGGCCTTTATTAATTTCAGCTATACAATATTTCATATATAGTGGTTTATGTTCACTGCCTATGTATAGTAATTACCATACAATTAAAAGAATGTAAACTTTATTATAGTAGCCCTGCTGAAAACATCTGTTGTACATATGTTTATATGTTTAAAAAGAGATGGAATGAACATTTAAACTATGAAAATATAATGAGAAAAATTTTCTTACTAGTTTTATGTGACTCTTATCCTATATATAAGTAGCTCTATATTACTGTATTTAATAAAATATTTGTTATGTATTTTAAAATAACATAATTTACCTGCTCTTTCAGGTAACAAAGTCGATCCAGAAGAATCAAAGTCTCTATACAGGGAGCCAGAACAACTTTCAACTATAATAAAAAAATTAGATAGGTAGGTTGGTGGTACTTAAAAAAAGAAAAGACTAGTTTATTTCCTTAAACTTATGTTTAAGTAAATGCATCTACAGAAGTTTATATAGGCTGAATCTCCAATACCCATGCACGACTTCAGAAAATGAATATTTCAGAGATCAAAAGGTTTTCTTGAATAATAGGAAAATAATGTCCTTTAAGTGACTGTGAAGTAGACTCCAACAAGCAATCATTTGTGATAGAAAGCTTTTAAAGGGGTACTAAGAATGAAATTCATTACAAGGAATGCTTGTGAAATAACTGCATTGGGACCAATATGTGTTCAAAGAACTCTGAAACTTTTTGTGCATTTATAATACTTTTTAAAGAGAAATCTACCATGTGTTCTCTTTATTACATTACTGACACCTAATATAGTCCTGAAATAGGAAATGATCCAAAACAGTTTTTCTACAGTAAGAGAAAAACACCATAGATTGCTTGGCCCATCATAAAATTTAATAGGACCCTATTCGAGTCTAGCAACATATCCAATTCAATATGCTTAATTCTGAGATTTACCATATTAAAAGCTTCCAGCTCATTCATTCGAGGCTTATACTTCTCGTAGTAGTTCATTATAATTTTTTCTGGCAGCTTCAAGATAAAAAACAACAATAAATTTAACAATAGTTTAAAAATATTTTTCCTTGTCAAACATATCCTAAAGTAAAATCAACATGACATCAATTTAATACAACTTAGGTGTCTGAAGAACTTGCTCTAAGGATATTCATGAAGCAAGTCAAGATAACTCTAAATGACTTAAAACTTTTACACTGATATAGGTTCTGCAGCACATCATAAATAAAACCACCAGTAACATCCCATTAATATTGTTTAATTTCAACAACTAATAAGGAAATGTTTACTTTCATTTGTTATTATGCTTCGGGCATACAGGAGGAGCTCAAACGTTTTTTGACTAAAATTAAATTTTACAACACTCTATCTAAAACAGGACATCTTTGAGCAAAATTCAAAGGCAAGAAAAACACAATGGCATATATTCATACTTAAGGTAGTTTCTTCTAACATCTACTTTACAAGTCCATGAGAGAGAATGACTTTTCTTTCTTTTTCTTTTTTTTCTAAAACAAATACCTATAGTATGTTGAACTCTTGTATTTAGCAGGCCACTCTCTAGTTCAGTTGTGCTTTTGCTCCTGCTAGATGAGCTTTGTTACTGAGGCAATTGTATTTATTTCTAAACTTGCTATGCCAGTTACATTATTGTCATAATATACAGGTTGAGTATCCTTAATCCAAAATCTGAAATGCTCCAAAATCTGAAACTTTTTGAGTGACAACATGACTTTCAAAGGAAATGATCACTGCAGCATTTCAGATTTTGGATTTTTCAGATTAGGGATGCTCAAATGGTAAGTATATAAGGTAAATATTTAAAAAAAAAAAATCTGAAATCTGAAACACTTCTGGTCCCAAGCATTTTAGATAAGGAATACTCAACCTATCATGTAAATAAGTACTACATAACAAATGAAACATGAAAACAGCAGGAAAAATTGATTCTGTAAGTTGAATGCCTTTGTGAAAGGCCTGATAAAGCAGAGTTACCAAAAGAAATTGTCAATTAGATGTGGTCAGCACAAATGAAAGGCTGGATAAAATGAGTGAAAATCTGAAAAGACTTGTAGTCAGGTTTATTTGCAAATAGTTAAATAAATTTATTATTTTTTCAAATTCTTTTTTTTTTTTTTACTATTGCACTAAATTTCTTTTGAATTTAAAAAACTATAAAGGGTAGTGGAAAGTAAGGCTTTGTCTCATTCAATTTCTTGTGAAGCTTTCCAGAAAAACTCTCCCCCTTTGTACAGAACTCATGCAGATTACACACTCCCCATCCTTTTCAAAAGTTTGCCATTTTCTGAATCAAATGAGTCCCTGCTGGAGCAAACTTTTGCAGAAGAATATATTGGACTAAACCCAGGCCTGAACTTCAAGGCAGCAAAAACTCTCATCTCACAAAATTGTGTGTGTTGAATTACACTCTTTAGTTCTCTCCTCTATCATCTGAAGATCAGCAGTTGTAAGATAACTCAGAACTCATAATCTTTCCTAACTTGCTCCCTAAAAACGTATTTCTTCAATATGATTTCTTGGGTGCTCCATTTTCTTTGTTTTCTTTTGTGCTAAATTGGGAAGCACCATGCTGGTCATCAGTTATGTTTATTTCCAACTAGAGATTGTTGATTTTGTTCCTCAGGATAAGACACTTTAGAGAAATATGTTCTGTTGATTTTGTCTGAGATCGGTAACCGTGGGCAATTCCTCTTGACATCTTTCTGCATCTCTCTTTTACCTTCATTATACTTGTAATATACATAGTTTAAGATTTCAAATTCTTTCTGATATTGACAAAGAGAATTTTGTTTCTCTTTCTCATTCTGTTTGTTGCTTTTGAGTGTATTCTGGAGAGAAAAGGTGAGAACACCTTTTTACTCTAATATTTTTTAAAAAGTTTGTTGTTTTAAGAGATCCAAAACTAGATATTATAGACTAGGCATTGTAAGTCTGTTTGATGCAAAAAAGCCAAGGGAGAACTCCAAACAGTGAAACCATATGCAAACCTGTGTGCAAAAAAACCCAAACCAAATCAAACCAAATCAAACCAAAAATGGCCTTGTTCTTACAAGTGCATAAGAAGTACACAGTTGGCCTTCTCTAACTGCAGGTTCTGTACCCACAGACTCAATCATCTGCAGATCAGAAATAGCCACGAAAAAAAATAACAATGCAAAGTGACATCAGCACGACGACTGACTACAGATGCCTGATGCCAGTCCCCTTATACAATAAAGACACAAGGCAATGAATATACAGATGAGATTTGATTGGAGTGTTGAATGGAGAGCACTGGTGTACAGCAGGGAAGTGGAGATGCACCTGTGGTGATTAGAAGTCCAGGTGGGCAGTCTGGACACACCTAGCCTCTGTAGCTCCATCTTCTCTGATTGGGTGAGATCTGCCCCAAATCAGCAGAAACTTCCTGTTACAGGGAAAAAGTAAGCAGAAGAATGCTACCAGCCCCCACTGCTACCACAAACACCATCCTTTCTACAGGAGAATCTCATAGTCCTCATAAGTGGTGAGCCCAGTTTGGAGAGCTTCCAGGAACCCTCACAGCTGCATTGTCCCAGATTAGGAGTACAATGCGTGCACTCCCCACTCCCACTTAGCCTTGTATGCCAAGCTTCTACAGCACAGAGCCATCTTAAGACCAGAGTAACATCAGGAGTGCACCCTGCTCTGAAAGTCATTAACACTACCTTATCTGCACCACTGGGACTCTATCTTCATTCTACCAAGCCCATATGGGTGGCTGACTGCCACAACCTAAGCTGCATGGGGCCTGGGTCCGGGATTGGCTGTCACTCTGGTCCTACACAGCAGAGAAACCAACTCACTTGTAGACACAAAAACAGTCTGGCAGTCCTGTCTAGTGTAAACCTACCCCTGAACTGGCAAAATTGCTGCATGCCCAATCCTGAGAGGAGAGGCCGTGAAGCCTCCAAACAACTGACATGCTCTGGGGCCAGGTGACGTACTACACACCCACACCCAGGGATGTACAAACAGTCCTGTGGTGCCAACGCCCCCTGAGCTACCTAAAGATCCAATGCACTCAATCAGGGTCTGAGAAAGACAGTCCCACAGTCTGCCCCTAGAGGGCAATCACCCGGGCTCACTGAGCAGCTGTGGGCCTATGACACACGCCTGAGAAATAGCTCTGGGGACCATCCCCATTATACATGCCTCCAAGCCAGCTGAGTAGCTGTGTGTCTACATTCCAGGCTTGAGACCTGGAATGTCTCAAGGACAGACCTGGCCCACATGGCCTAGGGTCAGTTGAACAGCCTTGCACCCCTGTCCCAGGCCTTGAGAAACAGCCCTGTGGGCAGCTCTTCGCAGTCCCACCCCAAGCTGACTGAACAACTGTGTATATACGCTCCCAGCCAGAGTAACTCCCCAGAACCCCAGTGCCAGCTCCAAGCTGGCTGACCCATCATATGCAGGCATGCACCCCCAACCTGAGAAACAGCGCAGTGAGGCCACCCCTAGCAAAGCTGCCCCACCACTGTCCACAAACTCTCTCAGCCTAGGCCACTGAGACACTCATGAATGCCACTAGCATGGACTGCATCTGAAGAATCTATGTGGACACTACACTACTGCATCCACCTAGGACCACAGCCAACGTACCCCACCCTACTGATATCCCAAAACCCATTCATGAGTAAGCCTTTCCTTATGAAACCTACTCCAGAAAATTGGATGATGCGACTTTTCCACCAAGTGCATAGAAACCAATGCAGGGAAACATCAAACATGAAAAAGCAAGGAAACATGACACCTCTGGAGGAACACAATAATCTTCTAGTAGTGGAACCAAACTATAAGGAAAGACACAAAATTCCAGAGAAAATAATTCAAAAATAATCTTAAGAATGTTCAGTACAAATAGATAAGTCAATGAAATCCAGAATGATAAATTAAAGAGATAGATATAAAAAAGAACCAAATTGAAATCCCACAGCTGAATAATTCAAGGAATGAAATAAAAATGCAATTGACAGCTTCAGTAACAGAATAGCCCTAGCAGAATTATTTTTTTCAAAATGAAAAAGACAAAACATTTTATTGATGAGTGCACACACAAATGAACCTAGACAACCACTAAGAGTTCCTCACACTTTCATGTACTCACAAAATTGTTTCATCTTTATAGACATAAGTGAACAATTGGCTCTGCTATTGCTTAAAGATGTGAAAAATTTCTTAAGTTTAAATATACAGTCTTAATTATTCCAATGTCCCAATGTCCCAAGACAGATTGTAGGTAATGGAATCTCAACTGCATCTCAAAGAATCAAAAACAAAAAACAAAACTCAATGCAATCTATAAGATTAATATATTTATAAGAAAAATTCATATAAATTCTACCCCTTTCTTCCTCTTATCTATTCTCTCTCTCAGTTATTGACAATTTTTTAATAGTATAAGAGGGCAGCAAAATTTCTCATCAACTTTTTCAAAAATAAACCATTAAAAAGATACCCAAGAGACTTATGAATATAACACCATTGAAATTATTTACTGAGAAAATACATTGCATTTCTATAGTATTTTAAAGTAAGTTCTCCAAACAGTTTCAGAATCTGTAGTGTTTTCGCAAGTAACATTTTATTGGTGTTATCATCATATGACATAGTTGGTATGGAAATGATTACATCTAATACATGAAAAAGATTTAGACATAAAGAACATCATGCCCTAATGTCATATGATGTTACTGCTAAGAGTTAGGATTAGAACTCTCACCCTATTCTATCTAGTTTAGTATCCTAAGTCCCTATATATTCTGTTTCACAGAATGCTACTAGTCACTGTGCGCATGTGTTCAAACAAGTTTGGGCAATGCTGTGTTAAACAAAGCCAACCATATTCCCAGAGGCTTTACCATGCATAATAAATATCCAGGAAGGGTATGGAGAATAGGGCAGGTGCCATAAACTGAAAGCCCTGTAGGCAGCAGGAAGGTAACAAAAGTGAGGAGGCAGGGCTAGAGAATGTGGCCCCATCTAGTGGGGCCCTGACCACACAGGAATGCAGTCTAAGCTAGCCTGGTCTTTTCAGAGAAGCTACAAATCTGAGTTTTAATTTCAAATTCCCAGGTATTTATGCATGTTGCATCAATTTAAGAAAAAGAAAACACTGTAGTATGAAAAAAATATTTAGGCCAGATCAGGCTGGTCTCATTTAGAAAATCTGAAATACCATGAGTCATAATTTTATTTTCCCATAGGACCTTCATTCAAAGGATCTATTAATTTCTTAGACCTCTGCAGAACAGTGTTGAAAATGTGCCCTTTGCAAGCAAGCCTCTTGTCCTCCTAGACCCTTCTGGTGGGAGCACCTCTAAACCCCAAGCATGAATTATTCAGGGTTTACTCAAATTGAAATCGAAATTAATACCCAGCCTTAACTGTTCATGTAGAAGTGTTTCTCTTCTGACAAATCTAGCCCCTGCAAATCTGTATTTCTCAACTTCTCAACAATTATACTGATAACTGAAGATATCTTTACAATAAGCCTCACAATTGAATTGTGAAAAATAACACCATAATTGATTAGATATGAAAAAGATGCTTCAACTTTCTGAAACAATTTTAAATATATAAGTGGTTTGAAGGCATTTACAAGTTTAGAATTTGCGTTGAAACTAGTGACAGTTTCAAACACTATAATACTTGCAATGTAACTTTTCTAAGGCAGAAAGTCTTTTTTTTTTTTCTTTTCCTATTCTTTCCTCTTTTCTCTTTCATTTCTGCCCTGTCTTCTTCACTTCTGCCCTGTAAAAATTAGTTCAGAGAACCTGATAGTTGTTTACCGTAGTGACTAGCATCATTTACTGTAGTGCCTAGCATTTTAGTAGAAACAGCACAAAAGTGTTTAATCACGTGGCAAATGATTTTCTCCTCGTAGTGTCTACTTGGTCCATACTCACACTGGTAAAATAGCTACCCTGATCCAGGGATCAAGTACTGAATGCATCATATTTCCAGAGCCATGAGAAAATAAACACACCTGTTATAGTCAAATGAGACTAACTCCTATTTTATTTCCATGGATGAAATAAAAACCTGGGTTCATTGGGAATCCTTGGCGGAACCTAAGAAATGTAACATTTGGAGTTATAACATAGAAATAAGAAATAATCATGAATTTCTTTCAAATAGTCTCAAATCAGATTTGATTTTTAAGTCCTATTTCTTTCTTCTCAACAGCTTTGGTGGCCAAGATAGAAGTTCATTTCCTACATTGTCAGTGATTATTCTCTTTGATGGACACAGGATTTGTGGAGTCTAAAGAGAACATACAATTCTAAAGTGTTCATGTTGGAAAGGGAACTCTGCAATGATCAGAAGGATTGAGTCAGTTTTAGTATAAAAAATGAGAACTATATTAACAATGAGGCTGACTACACAGAGTTTTGAGCTAGAGGCTCACTCTACCCAATACCACTGATATGTTGAAATGCTAGATGAAACTTACAGAGAAAAATAATCCTGGAGTTTAAAATATGTCTGACATGGTAGTATCTGGTCACTGTCTTCTGCAGTCATGGGCATAAACCTTAAAGAGCACCACTTTAATCCATGACATAAAGATTAACCTCAATAATATAGATATCTTCTGCATGCACTTGTCTTTCACCTGCACTCTGCAAAGCTCCAATTAGAAGGTGGTATGGTTTGGCTGTGTCCCCATCCAAATCTCATTTTGAATTGCAGTTCCCACAATCCCCATGTGTCCTAGGAGGGACCTGGTGGGAGGTAATTGAATCATGGGGGCAGTTTCTCCCATGCTATTTTCATGATAGTAAGTTCTCATGAGATCTGATGGTTTTATAAGGGGCTCCCCTCTTGGCTCGGCTCTCATTCTTCTCCTTCCTATTGGGGTGTGAAGAAGGATGTGTTTGTTTCCCCTTCTGCAATGGATCTTAAGTTTCCTGAAGACTCCCCAGCCCTGAGGAAATGTGAGTCAATTAAACCTCTTTCCTTTATAAATTACCCAGTCTTGGGCAGTTCTTTACAGCAGGGTGAGAACAGACTAATACAGAAGGTCTCTCAACAAAACCATATGCAGTTGCAGCATCTTGCATATGATGTAGAAATACTTCATGTTAATGTTGACATCCAAAAAAGTGAGAAACACCAAGGCAGAAATACAGATTTAAAAAATTAAAGTGTAGGGAATTCTTACTAACTCATTATACGAGGCCGGCATAACACTGATACCAAAAGCAGATAAGGACACAACAATAAAAACATAAAACTACAGGTCAATACCTTTGACAAACATTAAACACAAAAATAATCAACAAAATACTAGCAAACTGAATCCAACAGAATATCAAAGATAACACACTATGATCAAGTGAGATATATCTCAGGAATGCATGGCTGGTTCAACATACACAAAGCAATAAATGTGACATCGCAGCAACAGAATGAAGGATAAAAACTGTAGTATTATCTCAATAGATGTAAAAGCATTTGATAAAATTCAGCATCCCTCCATGATAAAAGCTTTCAACAACCTTGACATGGAAGAAACATGCCTCAACATAATAAAGGCCATATATGACAATTCTATAGCTAACATCATACTGAAAGGGGGAAAACTGAAAGTTTTTCCTCTAAGAACTTTAACAAGGCAAAGATGCCCAGTCTTACCACTCTCATGCAACAAAGTACTGGAAGTTCTAATCAGAGCAATTAGGCAAGAAAAAGAAATAAAGGACATCCAAATTGGAAAGGAGAAAGTAAAATTATCCCTGTTTCCAGATGATATGATCTCATATATAGAAAAACCTAAAGATTTTACCAAAAAAAGTCTTAGAATTAATAAACAAATTTAGTAAAATTGCAGAACATAAAATCAACATACAACAATTATTGCATTTCCATACAAAATGAACTGGATTACAAAATTAAGAAGTCAATTCCATTTACAATAGTCATAAAGGAAATAAAATATATATGAATAAATTTAACCAAGGAGGTAAAAGACCTCTACAAGGAAAACAACAAAACACTGAAGAAACTGAAGTGGATAGAAACAAATGGAGAAACATCCCATGCTCAGGGATCCAAAGCATTAATAATATTAAAATGACTATACTACCCAAAGCAATGTACAGGTTCAATGCAATCCCTATTGAAATACCAATGACATTCTACACAGAATTAGAAAAAAAAAAAAGTATTAAAATCTGTATGGAGTTACAAAAGATCCAGAATAGGCCAAGCAATCTTGAACCACAAGAGCAAAGCTGGAAGCATCACACTACTAGACATCAAAATATTCTGCAAAGCTGTAGTAACCAACACAACATGATACTGGCATAAAAACAGGAACATAGACAAATGCAATAGAACAAAGAACCCAGAAATAAATCCATGTGTCCACCAAAATCAGCTAATTTTTGACAAAGATGTCAATAATATACATTGGGGAAAGAATAATCACTTCCATAAATGTTGCTGGGAACACTGAATATCCATATGCTGAGGAATTAAACTAGATACCTCACTTCTCACCCTATACAAAAATCAACTCGAAATGGATCCCAAGACCTAAATATAAGACCCAAAACAACAAAACTACTGGGAGAAAACACAGGGGAAATGCTTCAGGATATTGCTCTGGGAAAATATTTTTGAGTAAGACCTCAAAAGCACAGGCAATTAAAGCAAAAATAAGCAAAGAGGATTATATCAAACTAAAAAAGCTTCTGCAGAGCAAACAAAACAATCATTAGTGTGAACAAGACAATCTACAGACTAGGAGAAAATATCTGTAAACTCTTCATCCAACCTGGAATTAATATGCAGAATATACAAGGAACTCAAATATCTCAACAGCAAAACAACAACAACAACAACAACAACCCCAAACGTCCAAGGAAAAAAAGGACAAGTAATCTGAGCTGATATTTCTCAAAAGAAAACATACAAATGGCCAAAAAATATAGAAAAAAATGCTCAACATCACTAATTATTGGGGAAATGCAAATCAGAACCACAATGAGGTATCATCTCACCCAGTTAGGGTGGCTATTATGAAAAAGATAAAAAATGACAAATGTTGGCAAGGATGCAGAGAAAAAGGAACTCCTATACCCTGTTGGTGAGAATGTAAACTAGTATAGCCACTATGGAGAAGAGGATAGAGGTTCCTGAAAGAACTATAAATGGAACTATCATATGATCCAGCAATCCCACTACTTGACATTTACCCAAAGGAAAAGAAATCAATATATCAAAGAGACATCTGCATCCCTATGTTTACTTTAGCACTATCTATGACAGCCAAGATATAGAATCAACCTAGGTGTCCATCAACAGATTAACAGGGACAAAGAAAATGTGGTATGTATAAACAATGAAATATGATTTGGCCATAAATAACATTGAAATCCTTAATTCCTGGCAACATGTGTGAAACTGTAAAACATTAGGTTAAGTGAAATAACCTAGGATCAGAATGTTAAAAACTTAGTATTTTCTCACTCAGATGCAGAAGCTGGGGGAAAAAAAAAAGCTAATCTCGTGGAAGTAAAATGTAGTACAGAGGATTCCAGAGGCTTGGAAGGGTAGGAGGAAGTGCATTATAGAAAGTGATTTGTTAAAGAATATAAAATTATGGCTAGATAAGAGGATTAAGTTCTAGTGGTCTATAGCACTGTAGGATGACTATAGTTAACAATAATATACTATGTAGTTTCAAATAGCTAGAAGGAGGATCCTGAATGTCCCCAAAACAAAGGAATGATAAATGTTTGAGATGATGGATATGCTAATCATCCTGGTCTAATCACTATACACAATATATATTGCAATATCACTATGTATATCATAAATATGTACAATTATTATTTGTCCATTTAAAAAATAAAAAAACAATAAAAAACAATACAGTATAACTACTTACATAGCATTTACACTGTGTTATATATTATATATAGTCTAGAGATTATCTAAAGCATAGAGAAGGATATGCATAGGTTCTATACAAATACTGTGACACTAGGGACTGGAGCATCCACGGATTTGGATATCCATGGGAATCCTGGAACCAATCCATTGAGGACAGCAAGGAATGACTGTATTCATGTGTTTTTAAGTGAAAAATTCAGTGCTTAAAGAGTGATTTCATGCTTTAATCAACTTTTTAAATTAAATGCTTAAAAATTAGGCTCATTAGATTACAGAGATTATAAGAAAATTTTAAAATGAAGAGAGTATCTCATTTAAGCTGTATATATACACCTTAAAGATAGATGTCAGAAGTATATTCATGGTCTCATGTTACAGACATGTATATTTATATATATACATTATGTTAAATGAAATAAGCCAGGATCAGAACGTTAAACATGGTATGTTCTCACTCATATGTAGAAGCTGGAAAAAACATTAATCTCATAGAAATAAAATATAGTACAGAGGATTCCAGAGGCTTGGAAGGGTAGGGTGAAGTGGGGTATAGGGAAAGATTTGTTAAAGAATACAAAATTATAGCTAGATAAGAGAATTAAGTTCTAGCAGTCTAAAGCACTGTATATTCATGGTCTCATGAATGTATATTCATGGTCTCATATCATAGACATCATTACTAAGTGTTAAAGCCAATGAGAGCCTCTTCAACTTCCTGAAGATAAAAGGAAGGCATTCGAATGGAAGCATTGCCTTGTATAGATCATCCTTAGGCAAGAACAGACATGCAAACTTAAAAACTGAGAGTGCACACTGAATGGCAGCTGAAAGTACTGGTCATGAATGCCATTGCTCCATACTGCTCAACTCTTAGTCTCTAGAAAAAGGAACTAGCATGAGTTAAGTTGTGCAGTAGGGCCCTAGTAGGGCTAATTAGTGGGCTCTGAATCACCTACAGGAAGACATCTAGTCCTAAAGAGAAATTGGAGTGGAAGACAATATGTAAGAAATCATGCTCAGGTGCTTTAGTGTTTTTTTTTTTTTTTCTTTTTTCTTCCCACTTTCCTTGTAGTTTGTTGACAGTGATTTTAACTCTAATATATTCTATGCATTAGACAGTATATGTCTTAGTACCCAAAATGTTTCATACATTTGACCAATTTCATCCTATCAGCCAGACTTTCACGAATTAAAGTCCTGGATACAAGCAAATCTTCTTTAACTCTTTAGTACATTTCATCATTCCTTGATTTTCGTCTGCCTTTATTTCAAACTTTGATTCCTTAATCTGTTTTAGAAGTACATTTATTTTGTCTGTTGACAAGCATGAATTTTCTTTTTATTTTTTTCTTGTAGGTTTATTGTTTGCCTGATGATTGCTAGTTTTGAAAACATGCCAAACAAGCATTCTTGTGCTCAATGTCTGTTAATAAGTTATATAAGTATGACAAACAGAAGCATGAGTTCTAGAGTTAAACAGCCTGGATTAGAATCCTTCCTCCCCAGTTTCCTAGATTTTGGGCTAAAGAAATCCACTTAACCTGTGTCTCAATTTCCTCATCTACAAAACAATAATAATATCACTTATTTCATACGGCCATCCTTAGTATTCAATGAGATAATATAAACAAAGCTTTTAGCACAGTGCCTGGCACAAAGCAAAGGTTTGGTAAACATTAATTATCTCATGTTGCTTCTAAAAAATATATATTTTATAACAGTTTCGTATTACAGAAATTTTGAAAATAGGACAGAGAATTTCCATATACTATATCTCTTTTCTCCTATTGTTAACATTTTACAATATGGTATATTTGTTATAATTAGTGAACCAGTATTGATACATTATTATTAACTAAAGTCCACATTATATTCAAATTTCCTGAGTTTTTACTTAATGTCCTTTTCCAGGTATAGAATCCCATCCAGAGAACCCACACTACAATTAGTCCTCTTGGCTTTGACAGTTTCTCAAACTTGTCTTGATTTGCAGACCTTGACAGTTTTGAGAAGTACTGGTCAGGTATTTTGTAGAATGTTTCTCCACCAGGATTTGTCAGATACTTTTCTCATAAATAGAGTGGGGATAGGCTTTTGAAAGAACCACCATAGGAATAAAGTACCATATTCCTCACCTTATAACAAGAGTACATACTATCAACTTGAATTATCACTGTTCATGTTGACCTTGATTACTTGGCTGAGATTCTGTTTGTCAGGTTCTTCACTGGAAAATTCCTCTTTTTCCCCCCTTCACATACTATGCTCTTTGGAAAAAAGTCCCTATGCACAGGCCACACTTAAAGAATGGGGAGTTTTGCTCTATCTCCTTGAGGAGGAAATATCTATATAAATTATTTGGAACTCTTTTCCATAGGACATTTGTCTCTTCTCCTCCATGTATTCATTTATTCAATTTGTTTTTAAAAGTAAATCTATATAAGGGGGTTCTAGATAAGCAAAGGAGGACCATATACTGTAACTTTCAGAGTGTGGGTTGGATGAGTGGATTACAGACACAGTGGTTCAGAGACCCTCCCCATATCATATGTGATGAGAAGATGGGTTAGCAACTGAGGTAGTTCTCACCACTTGATGGTGGGACTGAAGGTTCTTGGTTAGGACATAATTGACTTAAGAACTAAAGTAAGTGGATGTGAAGGTGAAGGCATCAGCAGATCCTGTCAAAAAAGTCAAGGAAGACAGCCAGTGGCAAGGAGGCTGAAGTGTTCCTGATATTCTCAGGTTGATAGAGGAAGTTATCCAAAGATTAGTATCACTGTGATCTTCTGGAATAAATAGAGCAAAGGTGACTCAGTATGTTTATTACTTTTAGGTATGATTTCATTTTGCACATAACTGATCTTCCTAAGCTTGAAACATATGGGCTTTTTGCTTTTTAGTTTTCAAGTTTTCTATTGATAGATCCTCAAGTTCAGAGATTCTTTCCTTAGTTGTGTTCAGCCTAATAATAAGCCCATCAAAAACATTCTTCATTTCTATACCAGTATTTTTTTGTTGTTTTTCTTTTCTTGGAGACAGAGTCTTGCTCTGTCATCCAGGCTGAAGTGTAGCAGCACAAGCATCGCTCACTGCAGCCTCCAACTCCTGGGCTCAGACAATCCACCTGCCTCAGCTGCCCAAGTAGCTGGAAGTAGAGGTGCATGCCACCATACTAGCTAATTTCTAAATTTTTTGCTGAGATGGAATCTTACCATGTTGCTCAGGCTAGTCTCAAACTCCTGGGCTCAAATAATCCTCCTGTCTTGGCCATACAAGGTGTTGGGATTACAGGTGTGAGCCACTGTGGCTGGCTACTGTGACAGTATTTTTGATCTTTAGCATTTCCTTTTAGTTCTTTTTAAAAATTTCAAACTATTTCCTTACATTTTCAGTTTGTTCTTGCAGGCTATCTACTTTGTCCATTAGAACTCATCATTGTTTTAAATTCCTGGTCTGACCATTCTAACATCTTTGCCATATCTGAATTTGGTTCTGATGTTTGCTCTGTCTCTTCAATCTGTATTGTCTTCTAGTATGCTTTGTAATTTTCTAGATAGCCAGATATAAAGTACTGGATAAAAGCAGCTGCTGTAAATAAGCCCTTAGTGATATGATAGCAACATGTGAGGGGAGGTGAAATGATTTTCAATGGTTTGTAGTCCTATAATTATGTCTCAGTCTTTTAGTGAGCCTGTGTCTCCGTACTACAAACTTTATCAGTGCTTCTCGGTATTTTTACCCTTTCTTGGGTGGCACAGGATGGCTAGAGTAGGCTGCAGTTGGATATTTTCTTTCTCCCCCATGGAACGTTAGAGTTGGCTGAAGCTAGGTATTTTCCTTCCCTCAGGTGATCTAGGCTCTGATAAAACACTAGCAGGTTAAGTTCTGATTATATAGTTTCTTCTGAGAAACTATTAATAAGAAAGTATTCAGAATAGTAGAACGATCTGGCGTATTTCAAAAATATTTTTCTCCTCCCTTTGATGGAAGCAAGAGGGAATTTTTTTCTCTATTATTCTCTAAAGCCAGGTTGAGCTCATTAAGGTATAACTCACAAAGGTGTGTGAGTGGTCCTTTACGAGTGATTCCCTCTGTAGTTTTTAATTCCTAAAGTTGTCCACACTGAGCCTCCAACAATTTGTCAGTTACAGTTCAGGTTTTCCTACCCTGGCACCGGTTTCTGTGGAGGTTTCTGTTCCTACAAGTTGTAAATCTCTGTATTTGCCTGTCTTTCCAGTTTGAGAGGTAGCAGTTTGCCCTGTGACCTCACTTCTCTTAAGATTTGTGGACTTTTCTGTTTTTTTTTTTTAGCTTTTACTTGCTAAGACTGAGCGGCAGTTTCCAAGCTTTTATATGCTGGACTGGAAGCTATCCACTGTAAATGTTTTTGTGAAAAGTAAATAAGGTAATGTTTGTGGTGTTCATAGCATAATATCTATCACAGAGTGTTTAGTAAATATTAACTTTTATTAATTTCTTATTACTTATATATACTAATAAATATATTAAGAAACATTTGTCGTGGTTATTATTAAAGACAAACTTGGAAAACAAAGCAGAAAGAATGATAATAAAATTTTAAATGTATTAAGTAAAACTATAGCTCTTAATTTGTGACAATAATGCTTAGGTTTGTGTTCTTGATATTAAATATAAGACATGAAATGAGATATGCACTGAAGGTTTGCACTAGGTAAGACTAATTGGAAGGAAGATCAGTCAGATGAATGAAAAACATTTTTTTAAAAATAACCTAATAAATTAATTAGTGTAACCTTATCTATTCTCCTTCATTTATGCAAAAACTAAGAGAGTCTTCATTTTCGTGACTAAATTAAAATATTTATAAGCATCATGTTGATTGTGTTATTACTCGTAGTACATATAAAAGGATTACAATAATTAAAAGGAGTATTATATAGTTAGCATTTACTATATACATTGTGTTAAGAACTTTACATATATATTACCTAATTTAATCCTTCCTAAATCCTATGACTTTCTTATAGCTATTTTAAAGGGGAGGAAACTGACTAGTCCCACGTCAACTGCTTTAAGTAATAAAGCAACTGGGGATTAAATGAATAATTGATTTAATAAATAATAATACCTTTTAGCTTTGATATAACATTGTTGTCTTTGTAACATTTTCAAGAAATCTATTTCATTCCTTTGACCACCTACTCTATTGTTTGTTTCAATTTATAGTCAATTCAAAATACCGGAGTAATCCAAGTTCATTTAATATTTTAGTTAATAGCTTATCTGAGTAATGTTGAAAGCTATTTTTTTTCTCAGTGGTAGAATATTTATTACTATCAGTCAATAAGTTTATCTTTCTGTTTTCAATAATATGTTATCAATTATTAACTTGGGCCTCCTATGATATTACAACTTTTCAAGATTCTCCTATTCAAAGGCTTTTGAATTTAAGATTTTTAATTTTACTTAGTTACATAAGCTAAAAATAGATGCATTTCAAAATTAAAACCATTCTCTCTTGCTTTACTTCTAGTTCTCACTTGTACTGTTGTCCTACTTTTTAACTCTATTTTGATTTGTAAATTGGCACATTTTTAACTCAAACTAAAAGAGGGAAACTCTCGGAGATACATGACAGTAAACTTTCTACAATGACAAGTAGGATAAACTGGAAAAAAGATGATGGAGGTCTGGTTTCAATATAATTTGGGCCTCTTCACAAATGAGAGTAAAGCAGAAGGGAAACTATTTTGTATTCTCTCAATTCACTACAAAATAGAAGTCCTTCTGTCTTTTCTGAAAATAATGAGTCATCATATACTGACCTTGGACTCATCTAATCCAAGCTTCTTTAGAGACCGTCTGACATAATCCAGAAATGAAGAACATTTGGAATAAATTTTACCAACATGCCGATCACTGTAAAACAAAATTGAATAAATTTTTAGTTTTTCCAATATAAATTTTAGATGATTTTAAATTCAATCATGAAATATTTTAAAATATTTTCTGTGGATACAGCACAAGATCCAAATGTGATCAAAATATAGTAATACTTTTGAGGATATTTTAAAGTTACATGTTATAAAGTATTCAGGATCTGCTTCTGATAATTCTTATAACATATAGCAGTGAAGGCTGCAAGAAAGAAGTTTTAAACACAGTATTAAAAAGCCTCATTTTTAACAGGAACTATTGGTCTTTCAAAAGTTTCCATTGTGCTATGAAACACATTTGAGATTTACTGGCTCAATATTACAATGCACATCTCGTGACAACACCTGTCAGTAGAGGTAATAATTCAACAGCTATGCAAACTTCTTCAATACCAGCCATTGAGTAAGCCCCATATAATGAGATGGATCTGACTTGATCTCATTTATGCCCTGCAAATTCTTATTAATAATTTAAACAAAGTATCATGGGATGGTTTTGAATTTAAACAATACAATGCTAGAGTACCACATCTCACAACTTTGGTTACAATTTAGGTGTAATGTAAAAATCAAGAGGATAAAAAAATTACGAATTATCAAAAACAAGGAATAAAGCCTCATTTACTCTTAGCAATATAAACACCTCTAATATTAATTAGACATAATGTTCTATCAATTCCTCCTTTAAAATATGTTTAAAACATATTCCTTCAGTTCAATTTCAAGACGACATCTCAATTCCACTTTTTATTACATCTTGTCCTGATTATTCCAACTATTTCCTAATTAACACTTCTAAAACTGAAGTCTCTCTTCTTCACTTCTTCCGACATGTTATTTTCTAAGAACCTTTTTATTTTGTCACTTTTCTGCTCCAAAAGCTTTCAATACCTCTCCCATTTATTGGGATACATTTAAAACTCCTTAGACAATCAGGACTCACTATAACCACATTTCTCAAACGCATATCCCATTACATTCCAG
Source organism: Colobus angolensis palliatus (assembly GCF_000951035.1). Classification (NCBI taxonomy): domain Eukaryota; kingdom Metazoa; phylum Chordata; class Mammalia; order Primates; family Cercopithecidae; genus Colobus; species Colobus angolensis. Next base: position 5,986,039 of record NW_012114364.1, on the reverse strand, counting down.
TATTTAGTTTTTTCTCCTTGTATCAGTCTACTAATTGTTTCAGACTGTCTTCCACATTTCTGCCTTGGTACATTTGCTCATGCAGTTGTTACCTCTTAATGGATTACACAGTTCCCCACTCTCTTCTACAGCTTGGTTGAACTGTAGCATTCCTTTATGATAAAGTATAAATGTACATGTTCTTTTTGGTAACATGACTAATAATCTCTCTAATTTTGAGTTTCTATAGCCCCTATGATTCTTCCATTCATTTGTTATTTATCACTGCCTTGATTTAATATTCACTGGAATAGGTATAGGTTCCAGAAGGCAGAAAATATATTTTTGTAGGTTTCTGTATCACTCTCAGATCCTACACATATAGAATCCTACACATACACATCTTTCTCAGATCCTATACATTTTAGGTGTAACAGATACCATATAATAGACATATATCTTATATATCACAAAATAATTGATTTCACTGTGTAGCCAGGAAAATATGCCATTTAATATTACCTCCCTGCTGCTCAGCTTTACAAAGTTGTTAAGCTTTTTTTTTTTTTAACTCAAAAGGACAAGCACTTAAGTCTTTCCCATAAGCCAGTAAGCCAGTCATTCTGGCTCCAATTTTATACCATTCTTCACTGTCTTATGGAGTAGCTCTTGAGAAAAAGCATAGAATAGTACATATGAGGGTGGCTTCCAGTTAGACTGGCTCTATCATCTATGAGTTTCTTGTTAATTAAAATGGGATATCAATAGCATTTACTTCATAGAGTCACTATGAGGATTAAATTTCATAACACGTATAAAGTGCTCAGAACTGAGCCATGATGTATGCTATTATTGTTACTTTCATTAATATTGCTTTCATAATTACTGGAATTATAGTCTAGATTTTCCTTTTATTATACAGTTAAAAGACCCTGAGTAAAATGTTTCCAAATAAGTATTAACATTATAAGTGTAAGAGAGAATATAGTGGTATTGATTTGTTTCCTGGGTGTTGTCCTTCAGACTACTTGAAAATAAGAGAAACATTTTCAATTTTAATTTGGCCTTGTTTTAGTTTTCCTTTTCAAAATACACTACTTTTTACTGTTGCAAAAGATCACAGTATGTTTATTATAAAATTGCTTTCAGTGTGTTAAGCAGTAATTTGCTATATAAGACTTTTCCTTAAGTCCTTTGTTAATCTGTATTATTTCAGACCTGTTTTTAGCAATAACAGGAAAAAAATCACTCAACCAGAACTAGAAAGTTGATGATGTGATGATGTTACTTCATCTCTTTATGACATTGCCCCCTCAGCAACACTGGCATTCTCTTAGTTTCTTGAACACACAATGCTTTTAGCTACAAACACTATTCCTGGAACACTAAACTCTCAATCCCTTTGCTTTGGAAACACCAAACTCCTCCTTTCAGATCCTATCTCAAATATTGCTGCCTTAGTTAAGCCTTTTCTGGCTCTCCAGAAGTTGGGCTCCTAACACAGAGAACTTTTCCTTCACACACTCTCTCTTGTTTCTCTGTTCGTCTCCCCCTTGATATTTTAAGCCACTGAATTCTCCAAAGGGGGTGAACACATCAAAAGGGAAAGAGAATATTAGATTTTTTATTTCTATTTTGTCTCTTTTAAATTTCAATTTCTGAGTTTACTGTAAAATCTATACAATATGCTAGTGGAGAGACATGTATACCACTTATAAATAAATATTCATTTTTGCATGCATGCTCAGAAATGTTTCTTGACAGACGTGTGAAGCGTAAAAGTATGTTTGAGACTACTACTCTAATCAGCTAGAATACAGCTGTCTTGCTCGTGACAATATCCCCAGAACCTAGCATAGTATCTCACACAGCAGGATCTCCATAAATGAATTAAATAATCTCTCAGTTAGTGGTAACAAATACATCTAGTTACACAATAAGAGAAAAATGCATTAATATAATAAATAGGTCTATCTATTATATTCTAGTATAATAAATAAGCATATAGGTAGGCTTAGTTATACAAATAAGTGTAATTTAAAATAGAGAGCTACTGAAGAAATTCGTAAGAAAAAGTGCAAAGTAAACAATACAAATAACAGTTAGTATTCATTTTGTTTACTATGTACCAGTAATTCTTATGTCCTTTGCTGCATTTACTCAATCAGTACAACGACTCCATGTGGTAGGTCACATTATTGTCACCATTTTAAAGATTTTAAAGTAGACAGAGGTTAAACTTTCCAACATCTGACTTCATAATCTGGGATATTAACTATTAGTCAATATTATCTCCAGCATACTACTTGAATCGGATTCATACTCAATACTGTTAAACCGCAGATGAGGAATGGCCACATCTGTGTTACAGGTAAACAGCAAAACAGATTCCATGACACCACACCAAAGTGTGTGTATATATTCTTACAGAAAATCTATGCAGACCCTCCTGCTATAATCAAAGAAAGAGAATTTTAGTGTTTTAGTGCAACTATGGGATACTAAATAATTCTAACAATTAAAAAATTATATGAGAGAATAGACTTCATAGGAAGAGACTTGTTCTTCCTAAGTCATTTATTGTTAGACTTATTGCCCAAACTCATCAGCAGTTAGGACCAGTCAGAAGTATGTTTATGATTTCCAAATGTTATACATGTTAATTAGGTTGCTTATTCATTCATTTTAAAAACATTTATTTAAATGTTGTATATGCATGATAGTGTAGTGGTTGGTACAGGTTTTGAACTAAAGACTGAAACAAGCTTGAATCCTCATTCTACCACTTATTAAACAATCTCTTTGCCTCTTCTTGATCATCAGTAGAATGGTGTTGTTAAATCTATCTCATAAGACTGAGGATAAAATAAAATATTCAATATACAGTGCATGGCTCAAGTAAAAAAGGATATTTTTCAGAAAACAGAAATGTCAGGTATAGTAGTATTACCTCTATTAAGTATAATGAATCAGACTTTGGAACTTTTGGAAGTTCAAGGTTACTTTTGCATGATATGAGACCAATTTCTACAAGTCTTGGTGTTTCATAAAGTGATCTTAAATATAGTATCTGCAAAGTGAGTTTATGATATGGAATATAATCTGCTCTTTTGTAGGTACAAGGAAAGGGAAATATTTCATTCATTAGTGTTTAGAAAGATTACAGTTTCAAGGATAAATATTGTGATTAAAAATTATTTATTCATTCATTTAATTTAGAAATAGGGTCTTGCTCTGTTGGCCAGGCAGGCGTGCAGTGGAATGATCATAGCTCACTGTAGCCACGAACTCCTTGGCTCAAGCAATTCTCCTGCTTCAGCTTTCTGAGTAGCTGAGACTATAGGTGTGAGCCACTGCACCTAGCTAAATACTGCAATTGTATTAGTTAAGCAACAGAAGAAAAAGAGGTAGGCCTAAGAATCTTTAAATGGAAAATAAAAGGGCAGAATAGGATTATTCACAAAAGGAATATGGGGTGTGTTATATTTTTCAGTAGTGGAAGTCTTATTTATAAGGCAGCATGCTATAAAAGAAAATTCACAAAAATCTTTACAGTTTCTTGAGAGTATCACATATGGCATTATGGTCCAATAAAGTTTTACTCTTCATATTTAATAATTTAAAATAAAAACTTATAATTTGTTCATGTTGCCTCCATGTAGAAGTATTAATGTAACAACAGCTCAGCCTAGAAGAAATTGTTTTGGAACACATAGAGCCTTATGCGCACAGAAACTTCTGTCATTAAACGGACATGATAGAAAAGAATAAAAGGAGAGCAAAAATAATTCACCAAACAGAAAAGATGTCACGCTGTGTTCCTAAGATAAACTGTTTACTGTAGTTAAAAGAAAATATTAACATTTAAACATACTAATATTTCAGAGGAATTCTCCAAAATATTTTATAGTTCCATATCAATATTTGTGATATTAAAGAAAATTATGACAAAATATTTATTCTGTTATTGTCATTTCCTTTGGAGTTGATAGGCAAATAATCACTTAAATCCCAAATGAGACCCTAGAAATCAGAAAAATTATTTTCATGATTTTCCTGTGTTTTTCAGAGTGGGCTCCACAAAACAGTGTTTAATTAAGTGTCTATATATAATTGGGAGAAGAAAGATTGTATGAACAAGTAAGCATAGGTTTCAACAGAGTTAAAGAGATTTCTTTTAATAATAATAAAGTATCACTCAGTATGTTCCAGGCATTGTTGTAAGTACTTTATAGATTTTAACTTCATTTTCAAAACACTCTTTTGAGGTAGGTACTGTTATTAACCTCAATTTACAGATGGGAAAACTTAGGCAAAAAGATACAAAATAATATGCCAAAGACCATACTGCTGTGATGCAGTCGGGATACTGGGATTAGAAACCAGGCAGTAGAGGTCCTGTGCTTAGGTTCTTAATGGTGACACGCTGCTGTCTCTCACCAAACTATTAGGAGTCTTTAAAATATAAATATGCACTTAAGTCTTTAAGAGGAGGATACTGCATGAAGCATTCACTTTTAAGAAATTCTTTTCTTCCTACATATTTTCACAGAATCATTGCACTTTAGGACAACAATCTGGAGAACAGTTACAGAAGAATCAAAATCTGACTTATCCTCTTTCAAAAGTTTTTCTAAAATACTCTGGAGTAGGGTTCTTTGGTTCTATTGAAGTGAACGAAAGGAAACAAAAAATCATTTGAGATGGGAGATGATCAACAACACAAATAAATGAAACATGTACTATTAATATATTAGATAGTAGGAAGAGCTGATGAAAAGTTCCAGGAAGAGAATGCGGCATAATAAAAGGCCCTGAGTACGGAAGTGTTTCTGGTATTTTCAAGGAACATTAAAGAAATTAGTGCATCTGGCACAGACATGAACAAAAGGAAGAAGAGTAGAAATGAGGTCAGAGAAAAAATGAGGAGCCAGATTGCAGGTCGCAGGAAAATCATTAGCTTTACTTCTGAGGTAAACAGAAGCCACTGGAAGATTGTGAGCAGGAGCCCACTTAAAATATCAATGGGATCACTCTAGTTATTGTGTAGAGAATAGGCTATAGTGAGCAAAAGTAGAAGGGGGAGACCAACTAGGAAGTTATTACAACAATCTGGGTGAAAGATGATGGTGGCTTGGACCAGAGTGATGGTCCTGAGGATGGTGAAAAGTGATAAAAAAATTAGACATATTCTGAAGGGAGAGGTTATAAAGCTGCTGAAGGATTGAACCTAGGCAGTGAGAGAGGAGTCAAGGATGCCTTAACGATTTCTGGTCTGAGTACCTGGAAGAATATGATTGTTATTAACAGGTGAATTTGGGATTCATCAGTATAGATGATACTTAAAGCCACCAGATGGGATGAAATCATGTATGTAGTAGGTATACACATAAAAAAAAAAGCCACCTCAACAATTAGAGGTTTGAAAATGAGAAATCAGCAAGAAAACTAAAAACAGGACAAGAGAAAAAGGTGAGTATATTGTGAGTCTTTCCCTAGCATATGAGAGAAGGAAGAGTTTCAATAAAGAGTGGAAAATTGGGTGCAATACTAACGGTAGGCAAAGTAAGAAGAAGACTGAGAATGGATCATTCCAGAAAAGGGTGATTTGCTGGAGTGATGGAAATAAAATCTTACTGAAATATGTTTAAGGGAAATGGGAAAGAAATTGTCAGCACTTTCCAGGAATTTTGCTGTAAAGGAAAGAACCAACATAGGACAGTGTGGTTAGAGGGGAAAACTGGGTACAAAGAGGATTTTTAGCATTTGTGCTCTTAACCACTATGATACACCATTTCATTTACTAAAACTGAAAACTGGTCATCAAAGAGCTCAGAAGGTAGCAGAGGAGTAGAAATACAATTAATTGTATTATTCAGGTTCAGTAAGAACAGTGGATCACAGCTTAAGTATTATAGGAGAACAGAAAAAGAAGAAAAGGAGAAAAGAAAGTTATCACAGAGATGTCTTCTGAACTGGATTTTTAAAAAACCCAGAATTTCACCTTCCAGAGGTCCTGGAATGAAAGGATGGCAGAGATAGGGGGGAGGATATTCCAGGTAGAGAGAATAACTCCAAGGAAACCTACAAAGTGTAAAAATAATGGCATGGGAAATGATGAATAATCTGGCATGCCAGGACAGTGTGCATGGACAGCTGCTCATGGTGCACAGGAAGAATGTGATGATAGATTAGGCTGGAATGAAAATTAATAACAGATTTGAAATGGCCTTGAATGCCACAATAATAGTTTAGGTTTGGGCATAAAGAATTATTAGCAAAGATTTGAAAGTTAGAAAAGTGGCATGACTATTTGGGAAAGATAAATGATGAGAAGTTAAGAACAGATTAAAAAGGGCCCCTCTGTCAGAATAAAGCATGGTCAGCATGCTAAAAAGGAATCAGTATACTTTCTTTTAATACAAGTGAATGCACTGGATCTAATTAAAATTCTACTCAAGTGAATCCAACAACACCCACATGCTTCTCCAAAAATGCAATTGTAAGAACATGGTTTACTTGTAACACTTTCCAAGGAAGCAACATTTTTGTGGGAGATTTTAGAGAAAGGTGAAGCAGAGGTATACTAAATAAATGAAAACAAACACATGCAGGACAGATTGTACCAAAATTCAGTTTCTCCATAATCACAAAATATTTAAGAAATTATTATAACATTATTATTATTTTATGCCTTTTGTATGCTAATACATATTGAAAGACTTAAAAGATCAACAACATAAAATTTTGCTGTAAATAGCTATCATTTAAGAGAGCTCCAAAAAATCTTCAAGTTATTTTTCAGTTTAAAAGATACCTTCTAATTTCAACTGAACTACACATTATAGATTAAATTACTATCTTTAATTTTGTGAGATAGTTTTTAAGATCTGAGTTTTCACTTTCCTATTTGATTATAGCAAAATCACAATTAAAATTAAATTAAGTAACATAATTATAGGTAGCAAAATACTATAGATTTTTTGTATAGCTGTATACATTTCTTATTATGCAAGAGAATAATAAAGTGAAAAAAGTGTAAAAATTGGGATTTTCCCTGTTTTCTTTCCAAGTGTTTTAAAAGAGATTTTTAATCCGTGAAATTCCTTCCTTGGCATTTTATTACCCTTAGAAAGTTTCTATTATAGATAAGAACTAATTATAAATAAATTTCTATAAATTATTGAGTTTTAACATAAATGGGCTAAATCACAATTATAAATAATAAAGTTAAAATGTTATCCTTAAATCCCTGAAAAATGTTTACTTCTAACCTTAGGCTATATAAACAATTACACTTAAAGAACTTTCAGGATAATGTTTCAATTACTCTAAAACAGCATTATTACTGGAAGATGATTTATTTTAGCTAGCAAGAAAAATAAACAAAATGCAAAAGAAGTAATTAAGTGACCTTATTTTCTGTCTTTATTACTATTGCTGACCAGTAATTCCAATTAAGTTAACCTTGATTTACAGTGCCAATACAAAGAGCCTTGCAAATCAACTCATATTAAAAATATCTCAAAGAGAATTTACAATTAAAAGTAAGAATGGGATGGTGAAAACCTTTCTGGACTATGAATTTGGTCCTGATCCTGGTTCTTTCAGGCTATATGACTTCAGACAAGCTTTTAACCACTTATTTTAATTTTTCTTATTATAATGAGGTGCCTATACTATGGGAGTATAATATGTGGCTCAACTGACTGTGGGGTATAGCCTGATAAAAGATTAATATTTTAGTGATACTAAACAAAGCAATAAGTATTTACAAAATATCTGTAAGGCATAAAGAATGTAAATAAAAGAAACTCTTGCACCCAACACCAAACTTGAGAAATACATTACTAGCATTAAATACTTTGATTTCTATATGTACTTCTCCTCTTCCCTACCTTATCACTCTGCCTAATAATCCACTGTTCCCCCCAACTCCCACAGGAAACTATGATAATGAATCTTGTGTTTACCATACTTATGTTGTTTTTGCTTGTTTACCACGTATTTATACTCCTAAATTATTCAGTGTTGCTCTTTTATGAATTATGTAAGTAGAACCATTTTACAGGAGTTTTTCTGAGATTTCAGTTAAAATTATATTCACAAGATTCAATCACACTGATGCATCTAGTTGTAATTCATACATTTTCATTGTGATATATAAAATACTTCTATATACATGAATATAAAACAATTTATCCATTCTTCTATTAATGAGCTTTTTCTTTCTGGATTCTTGCTCTTATAAATATTGCTGCTATTGATCATTCTTGTAAAAGTTTCCAGAAGCATACATATAAGATTCTGTCTAATATATATACTTAGGTGTAAAACTGCTGAGACATGTATATATATTTTCCATTTTATTAGATAATGCTAACTTGTTTTCATTTCATTGATCTTCCATGGGTTTCTTTCAGTCTCGATTTTATTTATTTATGCTCTGATCTTTATTATTTCTTTCTTTAGAATTTTGGGTTTGGTTTTGCTTTTCTAGTTCCTTGAGGTATACTATTAGGTCATTTATTTCAAGTTTTTCTACTTTTTTGATGTAGGTGTTTATTGCTACATACTCTGCTCTTAATATTTCTTTTGCTGAATCCTAAACAGTCTGGGATGTTGTCTTCATTTTCATTTGTTTCAAGAAATTTTAAGGCAAGGCATGGTGGCTCATGCCTGTAATCCCAGCACTTTGGGAGGCCAAGGCAGGCAGATCATCTGAGGCCAGGAGTTCGAGACCAGCCTGGCCAACATAGTGAAACCCCATCTCTACTAAAAATACAAACATTAGTTGGGCGTGGTGGCGTACACCTGTAATCCCAGTTACCGGGGAGGCTGAGGCAGGAGAATAGCTTGAACCCGGGAAGAGGAGGTTGCAGTGAGTTGAGACTGTGCCACTGCACTCCAGCCTGGGCGACAGAGGGAGACTCTGTCTCAAAAAAAAAAAAAAAAAAAATTAAAATTTCCTTTTTAATTTCTTAATTGACTTACTGGTCATTCAGGGTCATGTTGTTTAATTTCCATGTATTTGTACAGTTTCCAAAGGTTCACGTTATTGATTTCTAGGTTTATTCCACTGCAGTCAGAAATGATACTTCATATGATTTCTACTTTTTTGAATTGGTTGAGACTTGTTTTATGGCTAACATATGATCCTGGGTAATGATCCATGTGCTGATGAAAAGAATATATATGCTGCAGCAATTGGATGAAATGGCCTGTAAATGTCAGTTAGGTCCAATTGTTCTACAGTGTAGTTTAACACAAGGTTTCTTTGTTATATTTCTGTCTGGTTAATCAGTATATTACAAAAACTGGGGTGTTCAAGTCCCCCATTATTACTGTACTGCAATCTATCTCTCCCTTTAGATCTATTAATATTTGCCTTATATACTTTCATGCTCTGGTGCTGAGTGCACATATATTTACAATTGTTATATCCTGCTGAACTTATCTGATTATCATTATATAATGACCGTCTTTGTTTCTTTTGGCTTGAAGTCTATTTTATGTGATGCAAGTACAGTTGACCCTTAAACAACACAGGGATTATGGGTGCCAACACCCTGTGCAGTAAAAGATTTGCATGTAACTGTTGACTACTCCAAAGCTTAACTACTACTAGCCTACTTTTGACCGGAAGCTTTACTGATATCATAGTCAATTAAAACATATTTATATTTTACAGAAAGTACAAGTTTTTTGCACAAGCTGTTATACCTGCAGCAAAGGTGTCAGGAATTTCTTTTTCTCTTTTTACAGTAGTCGTTATGCTGGATTCATTTATCTTGAAATAGTGGGCAACCACAGCTGCAGACCTCAATCTATGGTACATATCAAGCATTTCAACTTTTTCTTGTAATGTCATGACTTTTCTCTGCATATTGGGAGCACTTCCAAGATCACTAGTGGCACTTAATATGGATATCATGGTGTTGTTATTCAAAGTTTATGGTACTGCCCTTAAGACAATGAAAAATAGACAAGAACTGTGAGAGATCACTTTTTACTGTGATACACAATCCATTGGAGAAACAAACTGATCACACAGAGATTTGCAACACACAGTGTTTTAAACAAATACTCGCAACACTTGAGCTCACTACAATGCCAATAAGAGGTGGCTATAAAATTATTACACTATATACTATAGCTAATTTAATGTGGTTATGATTTAATATTTCATATTTACATTAGTTTACATTTCTCTTGATGTGAATAGTGCCACATATGGTCTGTGTTTGTGTGCATAAGTTTTTATATACATTCTGACTTTTATAATAGATTTGTATATATTGTATGGTAGTAAATGATAAACAATATGCATATATTTTATTCATTCAAGATAGACCTCATTTTCTTTATTTTTCGATATTTTTAGGCTACTTGGTTTGTGTGCAAGTTTATTCAATTGTCACAAGTCTCAAATATATTTTCCAATGTACTTATTAAAAAAATACTGCATATAAGTGGACCTGCACTTGGGTTTTGCTTTTCTAATTCCTGGAGGTATACTACTAGGTCGTTTATCTCAAGTTTTTCTACTTTTCTTGATGTAGGTGTTATATACTTTGCTCTTAATATTTCTTTTGCTGAATTCTATAGAGTCTGGTATATTCAAATCTGTGTTGCTCAAGGGTAACTGTATAGAAATACCTGTTCTTCTTTCGTTTCCATTTGAATGGAGTATCTTTCTTTCATCTCTGTACTTTTGGTCTATGTGTGTTGTCTTTACAGGCGCAGTGAGCTTCCTGTAGGTAGCATATAATAATAGTTGGGTCTTGTTTTTTTGGTCCATTTAGCTACTCTATATCTTTTAATAATTTTGTCAATTTACTTTCAATGCTATTGATAGGTAAGGAACTACTACTGCCATTTTGTTACTACAAAAAAGTTAAAAAAACCTCTACACTTTAACTCCATCATCCCCACATTTTGACTTTTTGATGTCTGTTTACTTTCTTATGCCTCTCTCTTAACAAAGAGATTAATAATCATAACAAATGTTATGATTATTATTTTTGATATATGTGTTTTTGTCTTTATACCAGGGATATGAACTGCATGCATACCACATTTACAGTATTGAGTCTTCTGAATTTTTGTCTGTGTACTTACTTTTACCAATGAGTTTTATACCTTCAGCTGATTTTGTTGTTGCATGTTAGCATCCTTTTCTTTCAGATTGAAGAACTCCCTTTAGCACGTCTTGTAAGACACCTCTGGTGGTAATCAATTTCGTCAGCTTCTTTTATCTGGGAAAGTATCTCCCTTCATATTTGAAAGATAGCTTTGCTGGCCACCATATTATCGGCTGACAGTTTCTTTGGCACTTTGAATGTCCTCCCACTTCCTCCTGGCCTGAATTTTCCACTGAGAAGTCTGTTGTCAGATGAATTAGAGCTGCTTTTCCCTTGCTGCTTTTTTGATCCTTCCTCTTTTACTTTTGAGATTTTGATTATTATATGTCTCAGAGTAGTCTTATTTGGGTTGAGTTCAAAAGTCTTTAACCTTCCTACATTGAAGTATTTGTATCATTTTCTGAGTCTAAAAAGTTTTCTGTATTATTTCCTTGAATAAGCTCTCTATGTTTTGCACTTTTTCAACTCTGTTTTTGAAGGCTGCTATAGTCTGAATATTTGACCCTTTCAAACCTCATGTTGAAATTTGATCCCCAATGTTGGAGGTGGGGTCTAATGGGAAAAGTTTAGGTCATAGGGGCAGATCTTTCATGAATAAATTATTGCCCTCCTGGGTTGTGGGATAGTCAGTGAGTTCTTGCTCTATTAGATTCCACAAGACCTGGTTGTTAAAAAGAGCCTTGGCACCTTGCCTCTCTTTTGCTTCTTCTCTTGCCATGTGGTTTCTGCACATGCTGTCTACACTTTGCCTTCTGTCATGAATGAAAACAGCTGAGGCCCTCTCCATAAGCCAAAGAGATGTTGGGACCATTCTTCTTGTATAGTCTGCATAACTGTGAGCCAAATAAACCTCTTCTCTTTATAAATTACTCAGCCTTAGTTATTCCTTTATAGCCGCATAGAAATGGACTAATGCCATGACTTAAATTTACTCTTTTGAGGTTATTTTCTAGGCATATTTCATTCTTTTCTTTCTCTCTCTCTCTTTTTTTTGTCTCCTCTAACAGTGTATTTTCTAATAGGCTGTGTAGGCTGTAGGATAATTTCTTTCAGCACTTTGAAGATATCACTGACTTCTGGCTTCCATTGTTTATGCTAAGAATTCAGTTGGTAGACTAATTCAGTTCCTTTGGGGGTATTCTGCTTCCCTCCTTCATTCCTCTCACCTCTGGCTGCTTTAAGAATTTTCCCTTTGTCTTTATTTTCTGCAATTTTACTCTTACGTGTCTAGAACTTGTTTTCTTTTTACTTCACCATAAGATTTGTGTACTTCCCAAATCTTAAGATTGATATCTTTTTGTCAGGATTGAAAAATTCTTACTATTGCTATTGCCCCATTCACTGTCTCATCTTCTTCTCAGACAGCAGTTAACATGTACGTGAAACCTATTCCCTGTATTCCGCATAGCTGTTAGTCTTTATTTTCTATTCTCTAACTTTTTCTTTTTTGATGCCTCATTGTACATATTTTGTTCTGACCTGCTTTCAGTTCATTAATTATTTTTTCAGCTGTGTCTAAAGTTCTGTTAAGACTATCCATAGATTTCTTGATTTCAGTCATTTTATTGTTCAGTTCTAGAATTTTCAATTAGTTTTTTTAAGGTTTTAGTTCTCTTAAAATAAAATAAAATGCATATTTTATTTCAATGTGCACATTGAGCATAGTTCTTTAAACTTTTAATTTTAAGATAATTATAAAATCACATGCAGTTGTAGGAAAGAATAAGGATTGGTGTACTCTTCATCTGGATTTCTACAATGTCTTATGACGGTAATATTCAGGATACTGATGTGGATGCAGCCAAGACACAGAACACTTCCATCACCACAAGGATCACTCATGTTGCTGTTTTACAGCCATATACACTTCCTGCCTACTCCACCCTCAATTCCTACCTCAGCAACCACTAATATCTTGCCATTCTATACTTTTGTCATTTCAAGAATGTATATAAATAGAATCACACAGTATATAACCTTTTGGGATTGACTTCAGTTCATTCAGTATAATTCTCTGGAGATTCACTCAGGTTGCTGTGTGTATCCACAATACTTTTTGTTTTATTGCTTAGTATTTCATGGTATGGATTATTACAGTTTGCTTAAATATTCACTCACTGAAGGACATCTGGGTAGTTTTCAGTTTGGGTGACCAGGAATAAAGTTGCTATAAACATTTCTGTACAGGTTTTTGTGTAAAGGTAAGTCAGCTTCTATTGATTATTAAAGGTCTTTGTTATTGCTGGGATTTCCATATTCCCATGTGATCTCCACTGACACCATGATAGGGGTTACCTTGTTACTGCTGAGTGATGGTGAAAGTCCTGACTCTCCACTAGGCCTTCCTTGATACCAACCACCCTAGTGGGGAAAATGAGGGGTGTCATATTATGGCTGGGTGGGTAGGAAGTACAGGCCTCTCACATGGTCTCTATTACACTGTGGTAGTGGTATTGTGTTAATTGTTGGATAAAAGTCCTAGTTTCCTACTCAGCCTTATCTAATACCACTCCACAAAGGGGTTATAAGGGAGTTTCATTACAGTCTGGCAAGGATGAAAGTGTAGGCTCTTTACTTGGCCTTTGTTGGCATAGGTGAGAGTAGAGTCACAGGTATTTCTGTTTTTTGTTTTGTTTTGTTTTGTTTTGCTATTGCTACAGTATGGCAGTTATGCACAAAAGTTTTTCTAGGCCTGCCCGTTCCTGGTCTTTCAGTTTTCATCTGAAATTTCTTTTTTTTCTGTGCCTATTGGTGGTTCTGGATTACCACCTTTTTCAACTCCAATCCTGGGCTATATGAAACAAAAAGAAAACCCGGGGGACTCATACTGTATTGTTCCTTCGGTCCGGAAACCCATAGCCAGACTGCTCTATTCTCTTTACCTTTTGTCTTTTTGTATTCATTTTATATATAACGTTCAGGGGATTTAGTTGTACTTAGCAGGAAAAATAGAGAAAAGTACATCTATTCAATATTTCCAGAGTTGAACTCTCTCAAATATAATTATTTTAAGTCTTTCTCTGGCTTTCCTAAAGGTATATTTCTGTTGACTGTAGTTTATCTTGGATTTTGGTCATGTTGTCTTGTTTCATCACATACCTGGTTATTTTGGATTGGTTTTGTAAGGTACTATATATATATACACACACACACACACACACACACACACACACACACACACATATATATATGACATTAGTGATAATTTGAGGCTTAGATTTACATTATTTTGTCCAGAGGCAATTTATTTCCTGTAGGCAGCTAGCAGAAGCAATTTGAAATACTTTAATCACAGCTTGAGATAATTCAAAATGGGGCTTTAGTCATTTCAGGACTGTTCTAGTTCACTCTTATTCTTACTGTATGAATCTTTAGGGACCTAACTCAAAGTATGAGTGGTTTACTTGGCTTGCTCCTGAGTCCTCACCAGACCATGAACTCTAACTTTTGTTTCACTAGAACTGTCTTTCTGTTGAAAGCTGTGCTCACCCTCTCTGCTGATGGGTGGACAGTTGTCTATTCCAGAACTGACAGATGCCTCTGGGGAAAGTTCAGCCATAAAGGCTGGGCTTACTTCTCTTGAAATCCCATTTCCTCTTTGATTTTTGTCCTATAATTCTTAACTACTTCAATAGGTCTCTGATGTTCTCAAACAAATTAAAAACAGATTTAAACACACATACACATGCATGTCCATACACATCTCCGGCATTGTTTTGTTTCCTCAGAAGTAAGTTAATCCTAATTATTTAGTCTGTCATTGAAAGCAGGCTTCAATCATTCTGTCTGGTTTTCACATAAGCCATCCTGACTAGAATATAAATTGCTCCTGTGTGGAAACCATTACCTATGCATCCAGAATTCTAAGGACCTAACATGTTGTCTGACACATAATAAATAATTGCTGGATTTAAAAAAAAAAAAAAGAACATTTACAAATCTTGATAACTAATTATGTGGTCTGATGATAAAAGTAGAATCAAGTATCATTTCTAGACTTCTAATGTTTGATAATGGTCATGCTATTTCCAGAAATAACACCTGTTTGATAGAAGTCAAGAGGAAGAAGAAAAGAATAGAATTGGTGGGAAGAGAACATTGGTTTTGGATGTAGCTGATCGATGTATTTGTGAGGTACTTAACTGAAGTTATTCCGATGAAAATGAGAAAGTGGATGTGGACTTCTGAAAAAGAGGTGGAAGCTAGTTACATATTTCCAGAGTCATTTGTAGTAAGAATCCTAAGAGAAAAAGGAAATATAAAGAGATAGGAGCTGCATATATAACATTAAAGAATGGCTAGATATACCTAGGGGATGGAATAATAATTAAGAAACTGTAAAGAAAGCAGATGAGTGTTCAGAGTAGAAAAATGAAACCCAGAGAATATAGAATAATGGAAGATAATGAGGAAGAGATTTTAGAGAAAAAACAATTACCGACTTGGTCAAATGTGACTGAAAGGTCAGTGGGCTCAGGAATTGAAAGTCTTCTAATAAATACGAGCTATCTTCTGAGTATTAAAGGAAAGCAGGAATATGAAGCGTTGGAAAGTGCTGAGTTTTTAAGTGAGAAGAAAGGTTTAGAAAAGAACAGAAACAAATTTAAGAAGTCATAAAGGAAGTAATAAACACATGAACAGATTTGAGGTCTTTAAAGAAGGCAGGTAGTAAATATTTGAGTTGACATGAATTTTCAACAAGATTAGCATCTTGGGGTAAATATAAGAGAAGGAACTAGTTTCCAGGAGTACATGAAAAACTCAGTTTTAGACATTTTGTTGACATGGAGAGAGAGAATGGAGACTGAGATACAGATTTGGGAGTTATCTACATAGAAATGACAGTTGAAAACAGTCTGTGTAGGTACTTGTATGTAGCAACTTCTATCGGTAAAAAGTTGATATTTTTTCTTACAGAGAAATAATAGCTAATCTAAAAATCCCTTTTATATCTTTTAATACATGTGAATTGACTTTTGAGAAGCTGAAAATTGCCTTATTTTAATTTGTAGAATAATCCTATTATACCAAATTACTATCAGAATCCTAAAATTGTAATTAGCAAGAGAACATTCATAAAACCTGCCAGACTTACAAACGTGTGCTTGAATACAACAGTTGTTGAACCAATATTATGAAAAAAATTCTCCCATCCTTCCCTTCTCTGTAAAAATAGTGCATTATTTAGGTGCAACAGGAATAAAACAAAACATATGCAGTGCTAGTATTCTACTGGCAGAGACCTCAGGGGCTATAATAGTTGCTTATCATCAATATCTGTTCTGATTAGAGTTAAGCGTTTATGCTGTACTGGATGTGAAACATTCTAAATATAACTCTTGTTCATATAATATCATCACTGAACTACTTAACATTTTAATACTTCAAAAATTCTAAAATACATTTTACATAGACTATTTTATCATTACAACAAGCTTTCAGGACAAGAAGGAATCATTAGAGCCTCCACTTTAATGATAATTAACCTAAGATACAGTTGTTGTATACTTGTTACT
Source organism: Colobus angolensis palliatus (assembly GCF_000951035.1). Taxonomy (NCBI): domain Eukaryota; kingdom Metazoa; phylum Chordata; class Mammalia; order Primates; family Cercopithecidae; genus Colobus; species Colobus angolensis. The sequence goes on along the minus strand of NW_012114364.1, from coordinate 5,969,400 downwards.
GACATTATGCCCATATTCAAAGTTGCTTCTACTAATAACAGTGACCCTGCATAAATTCACCTGAAGACTAAAAGTCACTTTACTTACAATATAACATAGTTATTCTTATTAAAATAAAATCCTCATACCATTTGGTGATGCCATAACAATCTTTAATAATATCCTGAAGAACAGCACGATAGAAGAGTGATTCAGTAGGCAGCTGAAAAAAATGTAGACATATATAAGCACAAGAAACAAAAAAACAGAAATAAAATAAATACCAGAATGTTGGAACCAAAGTGAATGTCAGAAACCTTTGTTGCTAAACACAGAGGATGACTTTATAATTTTTCCATTACAAGTGAAAGTGTTACCCTGAGGCTAATTCTCATTGTGAAAGTAATTCTGAGGGAAAAAAAAAAGAAATCATAAAAGAAACAGTAGTGAATAAGAAAGAAACGTTATAATCAATGAACAATCAGCTAATGCCCAAATGGAGTCCTTATCAGTTAAAAATGAGAAATACTTTCAAGACCAACCAAGTCAGCTCTGGAGCATTTAAGAGTCAGGAAGGATATGTGTGAAAAGGAAGAGAATGTAGATTTGTCTTAATGGAGGTGGAATAAAGATAATAACAGCTAGGAGTCACACCAACAAAGAAAGATACTACCCTAAGTAGAGAAATATAAAGATATGTCTGACGTCTGAAAGACAATATTGGTTACTACAGAGTTGAAAAGTAGAGCCTTAGAAAGAACAAAGGATAAGAGATTGCACTCTTGGCAATGCTTCACTTCTTGCAGAAAGAGAAATGGGAGATGTCCCAAAAGTTCAAAGGTTTTTGAATGGAAAGAGGCAGTAGCTGAAGAGAAGGGCTCCAATGAAGTATGATCGTTTCAAAAGAGCAGAAGGTAAAACACTACTATTTATAAAAGAGCACTTCACCGCAGCAACAGAATTACTTGAACTAAGAAACTACAAAAGTCACCAAAACCCTATGCACATCCCCACAGATCTTGATATAGATAGTACAGGAACATCCAACACAAAATAATGTCAGCAATAACAACCCAGCTTGCATGCAGTTATTATTTTTTTAAAAAAATGAGTAAGAATAGAAGGATGTCAACAATACTGAATGCTTTTAAGAAGTCAAATAAGGTAAAACTGAAAACTGTCCAATGACTGGTAAAGTTTTAAAGATAAAATTCAGTGAAATGTATATATCCATGGAGCCACCCTTTTGTAACTTTTATTATCCTGTGGAGTCTAAAACTGTTATTTTCACATGTTTGCAACTAGAACAAATATGTTTGAATTCAGATGGAGTTTATAGCAAAATAAATTTTTTGCACTCAGGCAGAAAACCTACTTTACTGCCCCTCTTCCTCATCTAACATTAACATCCCATACTGTGCTGCTGAGACTACAAAAACTAAAAGTTGGGAGCTGAGGGTCAATCATTTTTCTTACATCTTCCCCTGATGGCATTGCCCTCCGAAGTCACTAGAGAAAAATCACACTTGTAGACTCTTAGAGCATTGTGAAAGAATACAGATTCTACTACTGGAAAGTAGGAATAGTGGGGATAGTGTTACAAATATCACAGTCCCCAAATAACTACTAAAATAATTCACTGAAGGTAGACTCATATACATGTTTGAGTACCCACACTAAAATTTGTAACTTTTCAAAGGCAAAATTCTTCTATAAAATCTCTTTCCAAATTTGTCACAAATGCCTTCACTTGAGAAAAAAACTATTGATTTCAAAACTTAACTTTCCTCAAAAATTATACCAAAATATTTCATTTAGAATTTCTTAATCTCTGGATATATTTTCCATTTTAGATTTTCTCATCTTGAGTAACTATTTTCTACAGCACCAAAATCTCCATTTTGTCCTTTGTCCCCCACTTCCTTAAAAATCCTTTCATTTATCTCATAAAAATGCTGAAGTACATTTTCATATATTAATACCTATTCTTATAACATTTTATTGAAATTCAAAGTCACTTCGGCAAATCCACTATTGCATGAATTGAAATATTAGTACTATAAATGGCTTACAAAGTTCTTAACTTTTTGGTTGACTGGCTATAATAGGTAAGTTTAATTTTATATGAAACTCTTAAAATAGTTAAAATCTCTTCTTCTTCATGCCTTTGAACAAATTACATTAAATGGTATCAAGGTAACTTTGAAATAAATATGTATTTATATTGTTATTAAAATCATTGTAAAATACAACACAAAAGAACATGAAGTTCATTTTAAACAAGAACATAAATAATGGGATGCACAGAAAAATACAGCAGAACAGAATAAGTCGTCATTCTCAAGTTACTCTGAGTAAGTAAGAGCTTTACAGCTGTTTCCTAAGAGAAAGGGAAGAGGTTATAAAATACCTTCAAATGTGCATTCCTGAAATAACTAAGCTGGACTATCTATCCTGGTAAATACAGATGGGTAAGGGGAAAAGGAATCAATATCTCCTGAACAGTCTGTGCCTGACTATTCCAAGAATAAACTGGATGTGGCTCAGAGTTTACTTTATTTCCCTTAAGTGATACATTAACTTAACATTTTAATGCATTTTTAAAATTGGAGGGAACACAAAGTGTATACCCTTAAAGCATGTGTATCAGACATGCATTTTACAGGTCTAGTGGAAAGAGCACTAAGTTGGAAGTCCGGGCTCTGCAATTAATTAAGGGAACTAGAACAAGCTATTAAACTTTTGCTATATATCATCTTCATGTAGGTTTAGGATAATACCCAACTGCTAAGATTGAGTGTAAGAATGAGCAAATACTTGTAAAATTAAAAAACACCACATGAATGCATTGGAGTATTAGGATAAAAGCTCTTTTTCCCCGGACCCCTAGAAAACCATTAAGTTGATATGTAGTATAGTAGTTAAGAGCTTGAATTCCAGACTCAAGAGATTCAAGTCTCTTAGTCTTTGTTACCGTACAGTCTCTTCATGTGTATCATGGGATAACAAGAGTACATACTATATAGTACTATGTATTTATTATCTCAATTGATGAGAAGATCTTTAAATAGTACTTTGGTAAGCTCTGTGTCAAAATTAGCTATTATTTTCATGATCATAATTATTAATTATCTATAACAGCAACAACAGTTGACATTTATTGAGCACTTACTATGTGCTAGACATTGTTTTAAGCATTGTACATTTTTCATTCATTTCATCCTAACAACCCTATAGGAAGGTATTATTATTACTCCTATTTCTTCCCTATTTTACAGAAAAAGAAATTAAGCTACAGAGAAATTATGACATGTGTTCAGGTTCATTAACTAGTAAGTGGTAAAGACATGATGCAAACCAGCAGTTTGTAACTAAAGTCCCACTCACTTAAAGTTCCCAAACTCAAATGATATGCTCTAATACCAATGCCTTCAAAAGAATCAGATTTTATCAATTTTAAGATAGGCAAAGTGAATATATTAAAAATATAATTACATACAAAATGCTTAACAATGTTCCTGGCTCAGAGTAATCACTCAGTAAATGATACTTGTTATTAAAATTATTTTTTAAATTATTATTTTTAACAATTCAAATTGACACATTAATGTTCCTTGAACAAAAGCAAAATAAAGATTTGTAAACTTTAGGTTAAATTTAAAACATTTATGAAAGGGTTCAAATACTCTTTCAAAAATCCTGAATACAAGGTAAAGGATAAGACAATTACATGGATATTTGGGGGATTATATTTAACTTCTATTTCTAAGTGCAAACCCATTTGGCTACTGCAACTAATGGCTAATCAAGTCAGTAAAGAAAAAATTGATCAATCAACTGAAGTATGTGTTTTGGACTATAGTTAAAATAATGTACTGAATAATATAGGTTATCTTTGCTTGAACTAAGCACATAAAAGCCCAATTTTCAACAATAGCATTCTTCAGAAATATTTATAGACTGTTTAGCATAATATCAAGAAATTAGTATAAGAGCATAATGCAGAAATTTTCCTAAAAGCTTGAAAGTTCTGAAAAGTTCATTTTGCTTTTAAAGTAAACTTACAGAAAATGCACAAATTTGAATATGCATCTGGGACAAGATATTTATTAAATTCCATTAGGTTTTAAGTTCATCAGCAGGTCAAGTATGAAGAGAGAAAAACTGTCCTGTTCATCAGTTAAACACTCTTACTTACCCCTTGGCCAGCTGCAACCCGCTCCAATGCCTTAAAGGGGGGGGGGGGAAAACAAGACAGATTGCTGATATATTGAGTCTTATCTTATAAGATTTATAAACACACTGTATAAGAATTTGTAAAACTGACATTTAGAAAGATTAATTATGTGATAATATGTAAGTTTATGCACTTAACAGTATTAATATCATTAAAGAATGTTAACTAGTATGCTTGTGTAATTTAGAGCTAATTTATAATGGATGTGTGTCATATACACAAACACATATCCTTGAATGTAAATTCTAATTATATACAGTCCTTGAATTTCAGAAGGAATTAGAAAACAGGAAAGAAATGAAATGACGTAGTCTTGGCTCATTTTTAGTATAGCTAAAACAATCAAATAAATCCGACGCTATTATTATGCATGTATACATAGATACATATTTTAACATATTTTCTCATAATTTTAATAAACATATGATTTCATCTTTTAGTGAATAAAAAAATCCAGATTATAATTAAAAACTTATTTTGGAAAACTATATGTATTTTTGGTCTGTATGATCTACAAATTCAAATCAAATTCACATATGATCAAGTGCCAGGTAGAAGAGAAAGTAACACGTATTTTTACAATTTTATATATACTGGTTTTTATATTTATATTTATTTAAAGTCCAAAACACTTTTTACAAAATATTTTCCAACATTTGTAATAAATACTCATAATCCAAAATATATGACAGATTTGTCATAATTTAAATATGGAATACAGTCTTCTGAAACTTTGCGTTTTTAGATATATTTCCAAATATATATAATTTTTAAACTATATTTTATTTTTAAAATTTAAAATTTTATTTAAAAAATTTAAATTAGGAAACATTTCAAACATAGAAAAGTAATAAATGTGTAAGAGATGTGCATACACTTGCTACTCAAATTTAAAATACCCATATTTGCCTCAGGTCTTTTTATTTTCATAAATGAAACTGTTTACATATAGCTAAATCATACACTTTTAAAATGAAAAGATAATTTACAATTATCTTTTTATAAGTATAAGAGCAATTTTTGTAGATACACAAGATCACTGACAAGATAAGTAACTTTCCTCAAGTTGCCTAGCTAGTTAGCAAAGAACAGAGCAAGAACTAAAAGCTTGTTATTAGAATCCTGGTTTATCACGCTCTCACACCATGTGGAGTTAGTGGGAAAAAGAGTTCATTGCATGAAAACTGGCTTCACAGAAATGGTTTGAAGAAAAAAAATGTAATTTTTCCCATTTACTTGAATGATACTTTCACTGAACATCTACAGCCAAGTAGAATGTTATGAATACAGAAGACAGCTATTACATAATTTTCATATTCTGTTAAACAGCAACAGGTCCAGATAAGTTTTCATTTATGGTACTCCTTGTGCTAATTTCAGATTAGATTTTTATTATAAATTTTCCTAAAGGCCAAACTGAATTTTAAAAAAAAAGAGTATTTAAAAAAAGGTGATTTGGTATATGATAAAAATATCAGATATGCCAGGACTGCTTTTGTTATGTGTTGTCGATGAGCTTAAGTTAGAAATAGAAATAATAAATTGTGATTACATAATAAAAGATAATCAGGTAGGTGGTTAATAAGTGTTTTGCAAACATTAATACTATTCTTGAACAACGAACAAAGAGGATGAAGAAAACATACCAAGCAGTCATTTCATATACTAGTCTGGAATGATTTAGAAGTTTTATCAGGCTTAACGTACACTAATGAGATTGCTCTAATTTAATTAATATTTTGTGTCTGGTTGGGATTCTTAACTGTTTATCTGAAAGCATTTCCCAGAAAAGTATCTATTTTTTTTTTAAAGAAGACCACTTAAGCTTTGAATATTTGTCAAAAATGTCAGTTATGGAGTAAAAGGCAATAAAATAAGATATATTAAAAGAATTGTTCCTTACATTTTCCAACATTACTTTGGAATCAAAAAAATAAGTCAAGGTGGACATGGGTTGGGATGGGGCTAAGGAGAAGGGCATTCCACGGGCAGCTGACATTGATCACAGCAAGGTAAGGCCAGCACGGTCTGCTAATTCTATATTTACAGAATTTATTTTCCAAAGTCTTCGTTTTGGTTCTCTGAATGTTTATTTTGATAGAAATAATTCTTTTTTTATGGATACAACATATTCTTTTGTCTTTCTAAGGGATATTACATAGTTCTTTTCTTTTAGATAGTCTACATTTCTTCCCAGTTGCTTTTTCTTTAAATATCTCCATTTTTTTGGTTAGTCTTCCTTTAGATATGTATTGACTCTTGTCTTTCTGTTAATAATGAAAATGAGGATAACATAAATCTGATTAAAAGTGTTTTGCTTATGAGTGAGGACTATTAGTTGTAGGTCTCACCACAGAGGGATAGATCTACCTTGTTATATTGTGAAATCCCTGACGCCAATATCTTGAGGTCTTTTCTCTGAGGCTAGGTTCACTTAAAAGAGACTATTTTAATTTCTTGCATCAAGGGTATAACACTGGCTATGAGCATCCTGATACTCAAGCTATCCCAAGAAGAACCTGTCATTCTAACAAGATCTTGAACAAGTACCATTTACTAGAGAGTGAGAGAACAAGACAAATTTCCAGAAAAGTAGTTTAAGTGGGGCTACCAAAGGAAGTTACTATGTTAGCATAAATACATTTCTAAGATAATTCTAGTATATATAACTTAGAACACTGGCACACTATTTCTTATGTTGCTATATAATAGGCATAGAAATAATGGGCCCTGATCTCCTGACCTTGTGATCCACCCGTCTCGGCCTCCCAAAGTGCTGGGATTACAGGCTTGAGCCACCGCGCCCGGCACACCAACATGGCACAAGTATACATATGTAACAAACCTGCACGTTATGCACATGTACCCTAGAACTTAAAGTATAATAAAAAAAAAAAAAAAGAAATAATGGGCCCTGAAGGAATTAGTTTACCTTGTGGTTAGACATGAAACATATTATTTAATCAACTGTATTTTATTTTATTTTACTTTGTTAAATTTTTTATTGCATAAATTTAAAGTGTACAACATGATGTTTATATATACATATGAACAGTTCCCAACTTTCAACTTTGCAATAGTGCATTCAGTAGATACTATACTTTGACTACTCATACAACCATTCAATTTTTCCCTTTCCATACAGTCTTCAATAAATCGCATGAGATATTCAACACTTTACTATAAAACAGGCTTTGTGTTAGATGATTTTGCCCAACTGTAGGTTAATGTTTAAGTGTTCTGACCACATTTAAAGTAGGCTAAGTTAAGTTATGATATTTGGTTACTTAGGTGTATTAAGTGCATTTTTGTCTGTAGTTTCAACATATGAAGGGTTTATTGGGACATAACCCCATCATAAGCTTAGTAGCATCTATATCTAGTGAAATGATTACAATAGGTATGTTCTGCAGATGGGGGAAAAATACGGATTATTTAAATAAAATTCTTCCTTTTTCAGTTAAAATAAATAATCTACTGAGAAAGCAAATCAGTCATCAAGAAAGTGAAAACAGTAGTTTAACGTGGAAATGGTGATGTTTAACAGTTCATTCCATATCCACCATCTCACATAATTACCTTTTGTGTGTGTGCAGTAAGAGCACCTAAAATCTATTCTCAGAAGATTTCCAGTATATAATACAATATTAACTATAGTCCTTACGTTGTACTTTAGATCTCTAAATTTATTAATTCTACATAACTGCAGCATTTTAATTTTCTGATAACACAAAAATCACTTACATTATTTAACTCATTTCTTTGTAAACTGACATAGTGCCATGAACAGAGAACATTACGGGCTAGAGTGTTCTAGGTCTGAGGGCACTAGTCAAACACAGCACAATAAATGTTTTATTTAATTAGATAGTTACTTCATATCTCAATTAGCTTAATATTTTTCCCATTCTATAAAAATTTAGGAAACCAAATGATCTGCTATAAAGAAACACAAACCACAGAGCTTTGGATAAAGTATTGAACACTTTACATTATATTTTATATAATAATTAAAATAATTATATATAATTTTGTCATGACACTGCATGTAGTGTGGATATTGTTTAAAGGGAAAATCATTTTTTTCTTATACTTTCCAATGCACAAAAGCATTAATGAGGATGTTCTGCAAAATTTGGCATTGAGTCCATGATACTAGCCAAAAACAATAAATTCTACAACATCTGGATAAAGCTGTTACTCCAGGAAAAAATATAACCATACCAAACATGCTGACATTCTGGCATTACGACCACAGCACCATCTCTCTTCCTTTAAATAGTGGCACATTGGAAATCCCCACTTTTCCTGAGTACGTTCTGCAGATGGGGTAAAAATACGGATTATTTAAATAAAATTCTTCCTTTTTCAGTTAAAATAAATAATCTACTGAGAAAGCAAATCAGTCATCAAGAAAGTTAAAACAGTAGTTTAACATGGAAATGGTGATGTTTAACAGTTCATTCCAGTTTGTTAATTGAAAGCATACTAATGTTATGAAAATGGTATTTGCTCAACACAGCTGCTTTGTGTTTAAGTTCCAAGTCTGGTACCAACCAATTTGCCAAAACAATTTCTCTAAGATTTAGCAATTTAAAATGCAAATACTCTTAATATTCATTATAACTATAGGAGGTAAGTAATGAGATATTGAAAATTTATTGCTGATCTGACTTTTTAAATGTGACTTATTAAATATGACATTTGGCAATTTATTATAGAACAATATAAAGTCATTCCTAACAATGTTGAAACATCAGATTTTTTTTTAAGCCACTACGTTCCCTCTTCAGAAAAAGAACAGCTCTACAGGCTCTTATTTCTTCCTTATATTAAGAGACTGTAATATTTTCGACTATGACCCAATTTAGCTCAAATGCACCTATGTTTTACAACAAAAACAAAAATCAATGTTCATTACTTAATCATATATCTACTGCTCAACTTAATAGAGTTACACATGCAACTTGGTGATGTTAAAATTTCTGATGTAGAACTGTTAGTTCCACAGGGTTTTTGGAAAGGAAAAGAAAGCAATTTATATTTTAAATTAAGACCTGGAAAATTTTATTAAAAACAAAACCAGTGATAATTAAAAGAAAGTTGAGATAAACATAAATATTAATTTCTATTATATTATAAAAAGTAAAATAAAATAAAAACAAAAAGGTGCTTTATAAGAAAATGCAGTTGGGATAGATTCCAGTAAGTAAACTTCTGTACCGTGAGGGACCAGATGACTTTTGATTAAAAGAGAACAAGTTTAAATTTTACAATCATAGCCTATGAAAGATGTTACAATCATAGCCTATCCAGATGTTCAGGTATTAAATTAAAATTTATAATAGACCCTACTGATAATCAGATGGAAGATATGGACCATTCCCCCTAGGAATACAAATTATAATACAAATAAACAACTCAACAGCAAAACAACTAATCCAATTAAAATGTAGCCAAAGGATCTGAATAGACATTTCTAAAAAGTTGGCATACAAATGGCCGACAGCTATATGAAAAAATGCTGAACATCACTAATCATCAGGTAAATGCAAATCATGTAGCCATATGAAAAACAACATGGAGGTTTCCCAAAAAAACAAAAACAGAACTACCATACATACAATCCAGAAATCCCATTACTGGATATTTATCCAAAGGAAAATAATCAATATCTCAAAAGGATATCTACAACCTCATCTTTATTGCAGCACTATTCACAGTAGCAAAGATATGAAATCATTCTAAGTATCCATCAACAGATGAATAGATACAGATAAGGAAAATGTGGTTTATATATACACAATAGAGTATTATTTGGTCAAAAAAAAATTCTGCATTTGCAGCAATATGGGTAGAAATGGAAGTCACTGTGTTAAGTGAAATAAGTGAGGCATAGAAAGGCAAATATCACACATTCTCACTCATATGTGAGACCTAAAAATATTATCTCATGCAGATAGTGAGTAGAATGACAGTTACCAGAGGCTGGGAGGGGTATGTGTGTTGTGGAGAGAGGTAGATGAAGAGAGGTAGATTAATTGGTACAAACATACAATTAGATTGAAGAAATAAGTTTTAATATTTGATAACACAGTAAGGTGGCTATAATTAACAAGAATATATTGTATATTTAAAAAGAGCTAGAAGAGATCTGAAATGTTCCCAATACACAGAAATGATAAATGCTTGAGGTGGTGGATATCCTGAATACCCTGTCTTGATCATTACACAGTCTGTGCCTTTATCAAAATATCACACATACCCTGTAAATGTGTACAAATATTATATATCAATAAAAATGCCAGTATTTACACAGCACTTAACATCAAACACTTAACATTAACTTACTATTGTAAGTCCTTTAAATGTATTAACTAGCTTCAGTTCCTAGAACAATTCTGTGAAGTAGGTATACTATTATTCTCACGTTCCAGATAGGGAAACTGAGCACAGACAGATAGGTTAAGTCAACTGCCTTACTTACAAATCTAGCACAAGGCAGAGCTGGAATTTAAACTCAGGCAATCTGACTCCAGAACTCATGCTCTTAACCACCAAGCTAGATAAATGTATACTAAAATTTTACTTAGAATTGGATAGGACTCACAGAGCCCTTGTAGCCTATCCAGGTCCTAGGGACTCTGGGCTACTTCTATTTCCAAGATGACTTCAAAGAGTGGTTTGGGTTTTATTGAACTTTTATGATTTAACTGAGACATGATTATTGCAAAGTGAAAGGGTTATGATAAGTTTTTTTTTTTTTTTTCTGACAAAGAAAAAGAGAAATACAGATCTCTCTGTAAAAAGTAAAGGGCTAGAGAGATGGGGCTGTGCTATTTTATTCAAACTGGTTCACTACTAACCAATAAAACAGCTACTCCTCCCTTTACCCATCCATTCTCTCCTTGTTCCTTGTAGTAACAGAGAACTCAACTGTTGAGATTAAAGGCTGCAAATCTCAGATTTCTATGCAACTACTAGGATAGCTACAAGACTAGGTTGTGGCCAATTGAATGTGGGCAGAAACCATATGTGTAAATTCCAGGTCATGTACTTAAAAGGGATGGGGGGGTGTATGTTCTTTCACCCACACTTTCTACCTCTACCTGCTTCATTTCTTTTCTGTCTGGAATGTGTTCATGGTACCAAGCGAACTAAGACCATGAAAATAAGAGTATTAGAGAGCAGAGCAACAAAATAGAAGACCCTTCAGTTCCTGTAAGACTTTTTTGTACACAGCTTCTAGAGCAGCTCTACTTGTTGACCTCTGGATTGAAATACAAATGTCCCTGTGTCTTGTTTAAGTCACTGTTACTTTGTCCTAAATCTATCTTACATTTAAATCTTCATCTTAATGTCTGTCAAACTTTTTATAGCTCAGCACTCTTGGCATATAGCAAAATTTGTATGTCACACTAGAATAAACAGATGATGATGATGTGGTCACAGGCAAACCCCAGGGAACAAGGGAAACAATATCTCAGGAATACCCATAAAACATCCATGGCACAGTAGTTAAATAACTCTGTTCTAATTAACACAGGAGTCTTTTTCTGAGGGTGTGCTATTTGAGCAGAGATTTAAACTTAATAAAGAAGCGTGACATAAGGATGAGAGGAAGATTTAATGAAATATGAAACAAAAATTTAAAAACTGAGCTTCCAGTAGGATATACTCTCCAAAACCAAAATAGAGAATATCTTACAACTTAAAATAAGTGACTAGCAATTTTTTAACTTCTTCTAATATCCTAACCAAATACCTACAAACAGATTTGTAACACTGGAAGAAAAAGAGATGAAAGTTAACATAGCGCAGAATATGAAAAGAATCCAAAAAACAATGATTTGTAATGAAAGGTATAATTAGTGGATTATCACTGCTCTGCAATTTACCTTAGGCTGCCAGGAAAAAAGCTTGTCTACTTTCCTGAAAATAGGCAGAGAGGTCTTCCCTCAGTGACAATCTAAAGAAAACTTGGACTGGAAAAAGTACTACTTAACATTAGATTGAAAGGGGTACAGCACATATGAAAAATATACTACACCAGAAAGGATATATTATTAGAAGGAAAAATCTAATATAAGAAACCCATAGCCAAGTATACTCCCAAATTCTTGACTCACAGAAACTATAAGAGATACTAAATAATTATTGTGGCTATAAGCCATTGAGTTTTGGGGTGATTTCTTACACAGCATTAGATAACACACACAGTCTACAATTAGCAATGAGAAGGAGGCTTACTCCATACAAGGAATGTGGGGAAAAAATCCACTGCTTGAGGAGTATGGGCAGTGTGCTTCATTACAGCTAGGTTTTGATTAGTTAGGAAAATAAAGAAACTTTCAGAGAAGAGGCAATATATATATATATAGGCAATTTTCATAATGACTGACTGTGAATTCCAGAAAATGGGACACTTAGTCAAAACCAAGGGCTTATGGAGATACCTGTGATTAGGGTTCTAGAAATAAGAAACGAGCTGTGAGTCCTTGGGCTCTGGTGGTAGCTAAGATGAACTAATAAAAGACACGATGGGATTAGAGACAAAGTGCTGAAGCTGTAAGTGTTGTGGTAGAGGGAAGATGGCGTGAAAATTTTTCCATGGGAACAGAGTTCTGGGCTTCCCAATTGACTTCTGGTGATAAAGGGAAGACACAGACAGAGAAACAGGATTCCTGGGATTCCCCTTGTTTCCAGGTGATACAGACGGAAGCCAGCAAGGGAGCCTTCACACATGGGGCCTGTGGGGCTGTCACTGGAGAAGTGGAGCATAATAAAAGATGGTCTTACTTCAAGTATGTTTCCTGACTTGTACTGATGAGGATTATGCAGATTATGAAGGAGGGTTATGGTGTTCCTTAGAATGCATAAAGCTACTATTTACCACAACAAAGGCTGACAGAGGGTACTCAACCTGTGTGTAAGAGAGCTCCCTCTTAAATATTTAACAATGTATGAAGGACAGAAGGGCAGTCTTACTTGATGCACCTGGATCCCTGAATTCCTATCCAAAACACCTAGGAACTTTAAGATACGAGTGCAGTTTACACGAACTGCCAGCCTTGGCTCAAAGCTATATGAAAACACATCACTCCTCTGGACACCACGCGGTTACATAACCATCTTGAAGTTTTCTGAATCTGCGTTTAACAGTTTCCTCTGTGGTTGAGATCACAGTGGCCTCACACCTTTGCTCTTTATCTAATGGAGTTAAGTGCAAACAACTGATAAGGAGGCAGCAAACCTTCAAAGTCAAACAAAGCCTTTTATGTAGATCTTCAATATTATCTTCAGAATTCATTAGTTTCATTCTGACTGCAGTGAAGACTGAAGCTCCCTCATATGACCTGAATCAAAGTTATAGTTCACCATTTCTACTTTTATGTATCAGTCTTCTCTTTGTGCTCATATACCCATATTCAAATCTAATCAAACTGAGCATTAATCACCCTTTATCAGTGAATCAAATTGCTTTCCCCTAGCCTCACTTCCATAATTGTGGAATAGATGAAGTCTCTTGTTTTCTATCCTATTTCTTAGTATTTCTTGCAAGCTTTAGAAACAATAATCTCTTAAATTTAGAGATTGTACTAGTTATTCCTTCTTGTGTTAATATCATTATCCACCTAATTAAACAAGCTTGAACTTTAGAACCATTTTCCATTACGCTAAGTTCTTATATATATCCTCTTAATTATACTTCTTTTTCATATTCAGTCTTCATTAGCTACTAACTTGGTAATGCAATACCTACTCATTAAATCTTTTGTTGCTTTGTTTTGGTCTTCCTGCCCATCCTTTATACTAAGAGCAATATTATCTTTCTAAAACACAAACATTAACCATGTCAACAGCAGCTCTTGTTTCCTTCAACAGTGTAATCTATGAGAACAAATCCAATGGGTTAAAAAACACTCACTGTAGATTTCCGGAAACTTTTGATACCCCATTCCTTAAACAATCTGTTCATCTGTCTTCCATAATACCATTTTCTCTTATTTGTAGCCTTAATTCTCTTTATACTCCCTTGCTGACTCATTATTTTCTATCTGCCTATGAAACGTTTCTGTGGTTTAGTCTTGCCACTCCCCACATCCCTTTAATACTTTCTTTGAACAAAGGCTCACAGACTGAAATGCCTGCAGTGGTTAAACACATGTATAAAGTGGTAGGTAGGATCTAATAGGTATAAAGCTATTTGTATGGTAACCAAGTATCACATCTGCTGGGTCCTACTGCCTTTTAAAGCACAAGGTGGGCATAATAAAGCTGACCAAATTGCCCAAAATTAGTTTGTGAGCACCCTCTGTCAGTGATAGCCAATTTCTAACCCTTGCACTACCTATACTCTTCCCCTTACTATACTCTTTCTCTAGGATATCTTATCTATACCACAATACACAATAATTCTTGTATTAGTTTTATCAGGCTGCAGTAACAAATTAACCACAAACTGGATGGCTTAAGACAACAGAAATTTATTCTCCACAAATCTGGATGCCAGGAGTCCAAAATCAAGCTGTTGGCTAGGCCACGGACCATCTGAAGGCTCTAGGAAAGAATACTTAATTTTTCCTTCCATTACCAGTTTCTGGTGATTACTAGTAATCCTTGTCATTTTCTACTTGTCTGTATGTGGTAGTTTTTTCTGTGTGTCTCTCTGTGTGCACTCTCCTAGGATTTAGGGCCCACCTGATCCAGTATGATGACTCCATCTTAACTAATTAAATTTGCAAAGACCCAGTTTTCAAATAAGGTCATATTCTGAAGTTCTTCATGAACATGACTTTTTGGGAGACATTAATCAACCCACTACCATTCCTAAATTATATCTGGAATCCTATACTCTTCTGTGAGATCTAGTTTTGCATTATCAATATCCTAACCACCATTTTCAAATGGGTATTTCATTGGCACCTTAGAATCAACATGTCTAAAATTAAACTAACTTCAAAATACAAATCTAGATCTTATGAAGTTTCAGAATTTAATAACTGGCACTAATATTTATTCATTTACACAAGTCAAAACATTCAGGAGATATCTTTGACACTTTCTCATTCTGTTTGTTTTAGAAATTCCTGTTTATTTATCTCCTAAATTTTCCTCAAATCTAAAAATTCTTTATTTATTTCCACCATCCTAAACTACCGGGAATGGTACAACAGTCTCTTGATTGGTGTGCCAGTATCCACTCTTGCTCCCTTTTATTCCAATCTCAATTCTGCAACCATGATGATCTTTTAAAATTTAAACCTCATCAGGGATGGGCATGGTGGCTCACGCGTTTAATTCCAGCACTTTGGGAGGCCAAGGGGGGCGGATCACCTAAAGTCAGGAGATCGAGACTAGCCTGGACAACATGGCGAAACCCCGTCTCTACTAAAAATCCAAAAATTAGCCAGGCATGGTGATGGCTGCCTGTAATCCCAGCTACTTGGGAGGCTGAGGCAGGAGAATCACTCGAACCTGGGAGGTGGAGGTTTTACTGAGCCGAGATTACACGATTGCACTCCAGCCTGGGCGACAGAATGAGACTCCATCTCCAACAAAAAAAAAAAAAAAAAAAAAAAAAAAAAAAAAAAAAAAAAAAAAAAAAAAAAAATCAAGCCTCATCAGTTCACTTTCCTGTTTAACAAATCCTTCTTCTCCTTAAAAAATCCCTTTTCTCCTTTTAATATTAAGACCCCAATCCTTAGTATGACTGACAAAATCCTACATCATCTGCTTGTGCCTAGTTTGCTAGCTTCATTTCACACTTCATTTGCTGTTTCAACTTTTTACAATTTGGATTTTTAATCTTATATATATTTATTGAGTACTTAACATGGGCCAGTCACTCAATTAATGGCTAAAAATTCTTTAGTTTCAATGAACAATTCATACCTGATATGTATTTTTCCCCTCCCTTTCTTTTCTTAAAACGGTTTTATTGAGGTATGGTTGACATACAAAAAGCTGTAGGTATGTAATGTATACAACTTTTTGTGTTCGGAAATCAGTCAATACCTGTAAAGCCATCAAGCCATCATCATTAGCAATGCCAAAAACGTATTCATTACCTTTAAAAGTTGTCTCCTTCCTGTTTTATTCTCCATTTGTAGTAAAGGAACTTAACATAAGACATACCCTTTTAGCAATTTTTAAGTATACAATACAATACCGTGAATCATAGGCCCTATATTATACATACAATATATCTCCAAATTTTATTTTGTATAATCGAAACTTTGTATGCTTTGATCAATACTTCCTTGTTTCTCTCCCACCCAGCCCCTGCTCTTGTTTCTGTGTTTGACTGGTTTAGATTTCACATACAAGTGAGATCATGCAGTATTTTTCTCTGCCTGGCTTAATTCACTTAAGATAATTTTCTACAGGTCCATCCATATTGTAGAAAACGGCAGGACTTGCTTCTTTTTAAAGGCTAATATTCCATTGTATGTGTGTACTACATTTTCTTTATCCATTTATTCATTAATGGAGATGAAATGATTCCATATCTTAGGTTACTGTGAATAATGCTGTCATACATACAGGAGTACAGATATCTCTTCGAGATCCCGATTTCAATTCCTTTAGATACATACTCAAAAGTCAGAATGCTGAATCAAATGGTAATTCTACTTTTAATTTTCTGAGGAACCTCTATATCATTTTCCATGGCAACTGCACCAATTTACATTCCTTCCAACAATGTAACAGGGTTCCCTTTATATCCTTGTCAAGACTTGTTGTCCTGTGGTTTTTTTTTGTTTTTTTTTTTTTTTTATAACAGTCATTTTAACACGTATGAGGTGATATTTCATTGTGGTTTTAATTTGCCTTTCCCCGATGATCAGTAATGTTGACCACTTTTCCATATACTTGTTAGCTGTCTGTACATCTTCTTTAAAGCAGTGTTGAATGTATGGGGTTCTGGGTGGCCAGCCACATTGTCCAGCATCATATCAAAAGAACTTTAAAAGCAGCTCCTTATGGACAAGATACTTCATGACTTCATATACAGCATTGATGAAATCGATCTAGAAAAAGGATTCTTGTCCAGGCCTCCTTGTTGTACAACTAAAAAGGAGCCAACTGATGTTTATCTTTTCCCTTTAAGGCCCAAGAGTTAGTAGTGTTAGAGATAAGAACATTTCTGATGATAAACTTGATTGAATTTGCACAAAACAGTAGACTTAGCCTATCGCTTCCTGCCTTCAATCCTGGTGCTTGCTTCTCTTCCTTATTAATAAGTGTTCTTTGCAGCAGTTATTTTTATCCAGAACGGGGCATTGTTATCTGCATTGAAAATTTATTCAGGAAGATACCCTTACATTCCAATAATTTTCTTAATGGCATCTGGGAACTTGTCTGCTGCCTCTTGAGCAGCATCTGCTGCTTCTCCTATTATCTTGACAATTTGTTTTAAGCCAAATCTCTTTCTAAAATAATCACACCATCCTTGTTGACATTACATTCTCCAGCTTTAAATCTTTTACTGAGGTAGATTTAGATCCTTTTGCTTTAACTTGTCATATAATGACTTCACTTTTTCTCAAATCAAATTAATGTTTACAGATAGGCTTTTCTTTTTGCAATCACATACCCACATAAAACTGCATTTTCAAAAACCTTGCACAAGAAGTGTTTAACCATCTCTTCCAAAGTTCCCCTCTGATATGCACTATCCATCTTCCATCTGGATTCCAGCAATCGTTCCCTAAGAAATTTCCCTGCTTTTTGTCACAACACTGTTTTAGCCATGCTGGTCTTTGTTCTTCCTTGAAAGGGCCAACAGGTCCTGTCTTAGGGTATTTTACTTGCTGCTCCCTCTGTCTGGAACACTATGTCTCCAAGATAGCTGCATGGTTTGCTCCCTCATCCTTCAACTGTCTGCTCAACGTCATCTTAACAACAAAGCTTCTCCTGGCTACCCTATTTAAAACAGCATGCCTCCAAACTCACGTTACTTTATTTTTCTCCACAGTACTTATCACCACCTGATGTACTAGATATATATCTGCTTGTTGCTCTGCAGTCTCTACCTACTAGGAGGTAAATGACATGGGTGCAGGGACTTTTTTTCCACTTCTCATTCAAAAGTATCTGGCATGTTGTAGACACTCCATAAATATTTTTGAAAGAATATATAAATGTATGAATGAATGATTACATTCAGTTTGAATCCTTTTGTTAGAAAAGAGGTTTTTGTACACGTACACATTTGTATATGTACATGCATAGCAAGAAATATGTGAAGGGAGTGTCACCATGTGATGCCAAACAAACTTTTACTTTTTAACATATATGTTTGCATACTTTCAAACTCGTTTTATAATGTGAATATATTTATTACTTATGTTGAAAGGTAAATATAGAAATAAATGTTTAATATTTTGAGTTCATTCATACTTCAAAGTCCT
Source organism: Colobus angolensis palliatus (assembly GCF_000951035.1). NCBI lineage: Eukaryota > Metazoa > Chordata > Mammalia > Primates > Cercopithecidae > Colobus > Colobus angolensis. The sequence continues at coordinate 5,950,767 of NW_012114364.1, read as the reverse complement.
TTATTAAAACTTCCTTTTTGTGTGTCACATGCATCTATGTCACTTTTATAATGCTTTGAAACAATAAAGTAAAATTTAGGTTGATAGGCATCTTACAATCTCCCACAAAACATAGTTTTTTTTTGGAAAAAAAAAAAGTCAAGTATTTGTCATTTACCAGCCATTTTACCTTGATTTTAAACTTAAGTCTCTGTTCCATGTTATTCTCTTTAAGGACTGACAAAGACTCCTTAGGTTTCCTGAAAAATATCCTTCAAAGGTATCTGAAGAATTGCCATGCAGATTGACACATTCTCAAGTAAAGATTACCTCTCAGTTTAGTTGCAAGCTTAGAAACTCATTTCCCACCTTAGAATTTTATAGTTTTATAATTAGCATCAGTTATAGGACAATTCTATAAAATTTTCTTGATTTTCATTTCAGGTTTTAAATAAGGCCAAGTATATATGATATTCAAAATATTGCCTAAGGATAAAAGGTGTATTAAACATTATATTGAACTATCAAGATTTGTGAAGTACTTACATGTTACTGGTTTCTAAAATACATTAAAACTAAGAGGATAGGCCTGGCATGGTGCTCACACCTGTAATCCCAACATTTTGGGAGGCAGAGGTGGGCAGAGTGCCTCAGTCCATGAGTTCAAGACCAGCATAAGCAACATGGTGAAACCCTGTCTTTATGACAACAAACAAACAAACAAAAACCAAAAAAAAGCCAAGCATTGGCCAGGAGTGGTGTCACGCACCAGTAGTCCCAACTAGTTGGGAAGCTGGGGAGGGAGGATTGCCTGAACCCAGGTCGAGGCTACTGTGTGCCATGATCATGATACTGCACTCCAGCCTGGACAACAGAGTGAGACCCTGTCTCAAAAAACAAAACAACAAAACAACAACAGCAACAACAAAAACAAACCCTAAATGATAAATATAATTATTTAAATTAGACCTACTCTTAAGCATTAATAAAATAATGAAGAATAAACTTAAAATAGTATAACCATAAGAATAATAATATAGAAGGCAATTCAAAAGCAGGCAAGTTCTAGAAATTGCTCTGTTCTTAAATGATCAGAAAAAATGTGGGTATAAAAAGTAACTTAAAAAGATAATGTGTATGTGCAGTTGTCAACAATGATTCAAGTTGTAAAGGAGATACTTAAAGATTCTAGAATGCAAGACATTTAAAGAAAATCACAGCACAATTATTATATGTTTATGGCAAGTAACTAATTCATTCCATAAATATGGACTGAGCCCCTATGGTTCCTTTCTTTCGGCCTTCACCAGACTGTACCTTCAATTTAAATCACTGAGATATAGACTCTATGTATGAAGTTTTGTTTCCCAGAAAACACAAATGGAGAGAGTTGGTAATAGTAAAATGGTAACGATTACAATAAAATGATTAAATTTATTATCTCTGATTTGTTTCCTACTGGACCATGCCGAGTGTGAGGGTTAATTTCATGTGTCAACTTGATTGAGCCATGGGATGCCCAGATATCTGGTTAAACATTATTTCTGGATGGCCCATGAGGGAGTTTTGGGAAGAAATGAGTGTTTGAATTGGTGGTCTGAATAAAGCAGACTGCCCTCCCTAATATGGGTGGGCATCATCAAACCCATTGAGAGTCTGAGTAGGGCAAAAAGTTAGGGAAAGGCTGAATTCTCTCCCTCACTACCTCACTGCACAAGCTGAGACATCCGTCTTCTCTTGCCTTTGGCCTGGGACTTACACCATTGGCATTCCTGATTCTCAGGCGTTTAGTCTCACACAGGAATGCACACCACTGGCTTTCCTGGGTCTCCGGCCTGTAGAGAGCATATTGTGGAACTTGTCAGCCTCCATAATTTTGTCAGCCCATTCTTAATAAATCTAATTACATGTGTGTGTATGGGCACCCTGCCTAATACGCCAGGTATACATAGCCCGATTTACAATATCCTTTTTTTCTAGTTCTCATCTCCACTGCTAATTCCATTATATGATCAATGTACCAGTATTTCACTTATCCTTTGGTTAAAAATGCAGGCTGGAAATGTAATCTCAAGGTATATGTATATAAAGTGTGATGTATATAAAAAAGAAAATAAACACCCAGTTTTAAAAGACACGTATATTACTTTAAAGGCGTCATATCTGCATTAAAACATTTATTATTAATGAATCAGTCCAGATACAATTGTCCTGGTATTTTTATGCATGACTATACAATGGCAAAACCCAGGTGCTGAGAGAAAACATTGTGTTGGTTTGGCAAACACTGTAATAGCAGCTTCCCAGTGGAGTTTCTCATTGTGCATGACAGGTTCCCTCTGCTGCAAAACTCTATACTTGATAAAATAATTTATAATGAGACACATATGGAACACCTGAGATAATTTTTATACTAATATGTTGTAACTTCATACCAATAAAAATTTCACACATTGTGTCAGATGGATGATAATGAAGAAAATTTAGACAACTTTCTGGTAATTTATTTACCCCAGGAAAAAAGAAATGAGAACATTACAGCAAAATATTTTTCAAGGTTATTTGCTCTACGGCATCAAAATCTAGATTTATATATAAAATGAGTAGATTGTAATCTAGTTTTTGTAAAACCTGTTTTATATTAATTTGACTGTCAACTCTCTGATTAGAATTTCTGTCAACTTTGCTTTCATATTACTTTATATACAAAGTATAAACTCTTCCTCTTTACTACTTCTTTTAAGTGGACATACTCATTTTCTATTTTGGATTTAAACACTTTCTTGGCTTCTTTTACTTACCATGAACACAAGGAGAACTTTTTTATGCTGAATAAATCCAATTTGCATGAGCTTCAAAAACTACTTTCTATTAATCACAAAAAATAACGAAGTGCAAATTAAAGAAAGAAAGAAGCAAAATATATTAAAGTTTCATTTCTAACTACTTAAAGGCAGCAAGAAGATGCCCCATGGCAAAAATAAAATCAGTGCCAGTATTCTAGAAAACATACAGCTGACGGAAGATCATATACAGCTGTCAGAGTGAGGTAATTGTGCACAGAATGCCAAGTACATCTAGAAATCTCTGTATTCATCCCATATTAATTGGCAAGAATGTTTCTAAGACATAGGTCCAGCTGAACAATGAGGAGCAATGTGATATTGTAACAAAAGCTTATAAACAGCTGAATCTACAAGGCTGGTAGTAAAGTCTACTCATCTGCTATATGGTTGCAAAGAACAATACCTACACTAGTCACACCAGAAACTTAATTCAAGCTGAGATAGATCCTGATAGTTCCTCACTGAATTACTGAACAAACTAATACACTATTAATATCAATATAGTTAAGAAAATAAATATATATAATATACATTTGCTATAAATTATTGCTAGTTTTACTTCTTAAAACCCAAACATATAAAACTGGGAGAAACAACATTTATGGCCATTATTATACTGGTATAAATGTAAAAGTAAAATTTTCAAAAATGTCTTATTATCATCCAAATGCAGACTAGTAGCAGGAAAGTATTTATTTATGCAAATCCAATATAATTAAGAAAAAAGATACTAAAAATAAATGTCTTGATAAATACAAATAATGTTAAATTTAAATAATACGCATGTTTTGGAAAGCTACATTCAAGCAATAGAATGATATCATTAGAGCCAGAAGGGACAGATCGTCTAATTTAACCCCTCTCTTGCTTCACTATTTACAGATGATCCACAAAAGCTAACTGATTCACCCAGGTCACAATATTACAGAGACAGAGGAGAATGCTAGTCAGTCAAAGCATGTTTTCTTCTATGCAGTGTTTCTGCACTCCCTTGGACATCTAGAAATCGCTCTCTCTATGCTTGGCATGTAACTTATACATAACTCTAATACAGTACCTATCAAACTATATTACAATTATCTTATCAGTAAAAAAAAAACCCTATTTATTACATTAGATATTACTTTAAAATGTTTCATTTAGATATCCTCAGTATCTAGCAAAGTGGGCAGTGGGTGCATACTTAGTTTGCTGAGTATCTCCTAAATTTTAGCATATTCTATGTTGAATAAATCTTTATTGATATTTATGGCCCAATGTTGTTGTTACTAAATTGGCTCTTATGTTCTCATAATTTCAAAGTCTTCATTTTAGTTTCATGGTTTAAATTAGGAGTTGCTAAAAAAAGATCCATGCCTTAATCTCCAGATTCTTGACAAAATACTAATGATTTATAGGAAGGCCAAAAGAGAGTAATTGAAAAGAATTAATTTAAAATATAATTATTCTGTAGATGTCTCATCAAATACCTTTGTTTCTTCTTTAGGTTTGACCAGTGCTGAATCAGCACTTTTTTTTTAACCATTTATAATTTTATTTCATATGCTATTCCTTTACTGACTGCTTGCTATATATCCCATTTTATGGCAAATGCTAGGAATGAAAGAAAAACATTAAAGAAACATATCCCACCTTTGCCCCAAAACTTGGTTCCTCCTCAGTGTTTCCTATCATATACATTGTTCTGTCATTCACTCAGCTGCTCAAAACAGAAACCTGACAATGATCCTTGATAATCCCTTTTCCTTTATCTTCTTTAAACAATCTTAAATGCTTCTTGAATTTTTCAAATTTACTCTCTTCCTGCTACTGGTACCTTTATTTTTGTTCCCACCTTTGTGGTTTCAAATCATGAAATTATTAAAGCTCAAGTTTGCTGTGGCACACAAATACCCTCAGGAGCTTCAGTGTTTCCATTATCTTTGAGGACTTCGGCACTCTTCTATATATTGACTGGATATATATTTCCATCATTTCAATGCTTCTAGGAAAAATTAATTGTATTCAGGATTTTTAGTTGAATACAATAGGAGGGTCAGCCAAGATATCTAGCCACATGTATCTTAGGATATAGTTGGGATTTTCTAAGATTTTAGCTCATATTTAATAGATTTTAATCTGTTGAAATTTCAAGAGCCTAAATTTAAGAAGTAGTTCCCTAAAAGGATTTGAATTTGCTTATGTATGAGATAGACTGAAGACTGTTTTGTCTCAGTCAAGTGTATGGCTTAGTATGGATATTTCAGGATCAGCTTCCCTATTAGTTGGGGACCATTATTAGTCTTAGATGTCAATGAGACCAGCATTTATCTCAGAACAACACTATCTATCACTTTATGGCTCATAGTTCCCTCCTTTGGTCTCAACTCCTCTTCCTCCCTCTGCCCATTCTCTCCTTTTAAACATTTTGTTTATAATTTTTCTTGATCCATAGAGATTTCCCTTATTTTCTGAGGACTCAGCAATGCCTAAAAAAATACATGTTCTAATTTAGCCAGTATCTAGCTGAACTGTAGCAGGAGGAATCCTCAGAAAAATCTCCTCTCTCACACTGCTGGAAATGGAAGTCAAATCCATGCTGTTTTGAAAAGAGAAATGATGCTTTATTCCTCAATATCCTCCAAACTTCCAGCATTAAATGCCCACAGCAGTAAACAGCCTTCTTTAAGAAAATACATATTGTATGAGATAGAAAATATTGTCAGATCTTTACTGAAAAGATGGCAATTGTTTGCACTGTTGCAATGGTAAGATTAATTCATTGCCATTAACGGGACTAAGACATTAGTCATACATTTTTCTATGATATAATACATGATTTAGTGCTGATATTAACTGGTTAATGTTATGTTAGCAGTTTTAGTATCATATATAGAATATTTGAGAAATCTGGAAATGTAAGATAAGCTTATTTAAACAGTATGTTATATATTCAAACAATGTGCTCAACACGTTTTTCTTCAACCTCTAGACACCTTTTCAGATGAAGTACCTCTAAATTTAAAGCAAAGGAAAAATTTTTAAACCTCAACAATAGTAAAGATAATTATCTACATATGTAGATATGTAGCCTCCTTCCTCATAATTCCTAGAGATGATACAACTTGAGAAACAGTCTACATTAGGATAGGTATCATGCACCCTTGACAAATTTGTTTGATACAGAAATGGCAGCATCAGATTAAAAGACACCATCAAAAGATGATTTGTGACCCTCTACTGTATTTTTTTTTTTTAAAGTAAATGGAGGATCCTATGGGAGAATCACCTCATTATTCCATATCATATTAAGGCTAGGGGTAAACATGAAGTTAAGCCTGCAGACTTTCAAGGGTTACACCACTGATACTTGACTGTGCAAATGTGGAGTGCACTATCAATACTAGAAGACGCCCTGGTACTAAGCTGGGAGGAGGCAGGGAAGGAGCAGATCAGTCACAGATTTGTGCCCTGGAAAGGGTTGCTCCCAGTAGCAACTGATGATTCCTTAACAAAATCATGGTTCAGTTAGCAAAGAAGAAAAAATGCATAGATCTGAATTGGTAACTAGTAGTGCTTCTTCTGTTTGTACCAAAACAACCAAGTTATCTTGATATTTACCCAAAAAAGTTCTCTCTACAACTTCTAGAAGAAGAACTAATGTAAACACTTCAAATTAATTATTATAATAATCAATATTCAAAATACTGAAACATTAGTCAAGCTTGACCAAACAGATACTCTATAAAGGACTGCAATAAAAATGTTTCTGGTATTTCTTGTTCTCCTAGGGACGACTGCTTATAATGTAAAAATATTTAAAAGTAGTTTTAAAACATATGGTATAAATTCAGTATTCACAATGGCTCATAGAGCTTTGTGGTATTTTTAAAAACTGACATTCATGACAGACTACCTCTATGGTCTACCACATTGCATTGGGTAAACACATTCATGGAAAACACATATTGTTTACATAGTAAATATCATCATAAAAAGTAGCAATGTACATACCAGAATTTTCTACTGTATTATATTAGACTATTAATAACTCAAATTTACATCCCAAAGGGCAACACTGCCCCAATTCAAACTTAAAAACAGCTGTGCAAATAAAGTGAGGGTGAAGGTGTGTAAAATATTAAAAGAAGGGCATATGACATATTTAACCATTCAGAGATATAACTCCATGGAACCTAGTGATTGATATATTACAGGAAATATGCTAACTTTGTGCACATAAACCCCTTTCTCTGTAAGTCAGATATTTTAGCATAATGATCAAACTATATAGTGGTAGATTTGTATTTCAGTATGGAATAGTAGGACTCCATAGTATATATTGTATAAACAAAATAAGGCTATGTCCGTATTCCATCAATCAAAACAGTTTCTGCTAAATAGCCCAGAACAAACTCTGTTTGTCATTGTCTGCCTTCATACACACACACACACAGAGTCACATCTGTTCATTGATAAAGGTAAGCTATCAAAAATCTAGGGATACCCATAATAATTATCCCAAACATACTTTGCTTGTTCTAGATTTTTCTCCTTGAATTTATCTAGCTTCTAACCACTTAACTTCATTCCCTATTTATGACCCAGTTTCCTGCCTTCTTGCATCTGTGTTTGTTTTCCCCAGGTTTTTACTCTGAGCTCTATACTTCAAGGATGTTGTTTTGGTCTAGTTACTCCAGCTCTCTGCATTTTGGACTTTGATACAAACTCCTAGGCCCTTTTGAGTTTAACCTGTCATATGAATTTGCAAACTTGACTAGGACCCACTTGACTAGGACCCATCTAAGTCTCTGCATAGAAGAACAATAACTATACATAATCTTGAACATATATCTGTAAGTCATCCTGTAGAATTCTTCATGTCTTCTTATATAATCATAATACATACCTTGTTTTCAAACATGCCGTTCATCAGAATTACCTATAGAACTTCTTAATCATAGTTATATTCAAGTCTTATGCCTAGAGATTATTATTCAGATGTTAAGAGGCAGGTGTAGGCATCCATACACTAAAAGTGTCAAATTCGACTCAGCAAGGCAGCTAGAATTGAGAAATACTGTTATAAAAATTTCATGGGATGGTTCACATCTTCTCTGTTTTACTACAGCAAAGATACAGTGAGAAAAATGGAGATGGAGTGTTGGAAAGAGAAAAGGTAGTATGTTACCTTTGCCATCTGGTTTTTGAGATGAGAAAGTGTTTCAGTCCAGGGCTAGGCAAAACTGCAATATAAACCAAGTTTACTTTCATTATTCCTATCATTTTTTTTCCCACATTTTTCTCTTATCTCTTGGCTTTCCAACTGTTTTCTTGACCTCCAGAGTATTTGAGGGTACTCACGTTGCATACATCCCCACCCATTTCATCATATCACTCAGTCCTGTTTCCTCCTGCTTATTCTTTGCTTTCCCGACAAGCAAAACTCCCAATCATCTATTCACTCAAGTATGCATCAGGAAATTAAGTAACATTAAGATATTACTATTAGCTTTCCCTACTGAAGCCTAGCATTGTTTGCCTTATCATATCAATGATTCTTGATGGGTAAGATATTTTTGACAGGAAAGCGTTTCCAGTTTACTATCCCTATAGGGAGGGAAATTCACAGTTTATAGCTGCCGGTCACGGTTCTCACAAACCTTTCCAACACTTTTTCTTATTTAAATCCTGTGGCCTAAATGTCCTGCAAACCCACAGTGAACAACAGCAACTTCAGAAGAGAAGACAAAACTGCCTTTACCCAGGCAGGATACAAGACTAATGCTTGAGAATCTGTTAACTGAGAGGCTTCCATTTCTAGTGTGTAAAAATGTGGAGGTATTCTCTTCAACTAATTTTCTTAGAAGACTCAAAGATGATTTTATGAATGACCAAGTACTAATGAAAGAAAGAAAGAGAATCAAGAAGAGATTTTGGGAAAATAGATTAGGCAGTAATCTTACATGTGAAAGGAGGTCAATAAAAATCATGCCTTTATACTGACTGAAATGGACATTAGTTTTATTATTATAATTGCTTCTATGAAAGACATGAACAAGAATAAGATGGGGGAAAGACAATTACAATGAGGAAGAGTGACTATGAAGTCAAAGAGGAAAAAAAACTTGATTTTAAACGTCTATCACTGCATGCCTTTGTTTATTCTGCCTGCAACACCCTTCTTACTTCCTCGTCTGATTAACTTCTGCTGAATCTTTCAAGACACAGTGGGTATCACTACACAGGAACATACCCTCAACCCCTCACAGACAGAGTTACATGCTACTCTGCTGTAAGATAACAGATGTAATATAGTAGTTGTCTTATGGCAACTACTATACTATTTTGAAACTAATGTTTGATGATAAAGAAAATAAACTGCTCAACAGTTCACTAAATTTTCATTTATTAAAAGAAGAATACCACTGCCTTAAGTATTAACTATTTAGTACTGAATAAATAAAATACAATATATTAAATACCTTGCAAAATGAAAAAGACTAAAGCAACATTCTCTGTGCTGATATAGAAAGACTATCAAGAATATATTATGTGAAAAGAGGTGATGAACAGTTTATACATTTGTTTGTCTACAATATATAAGAATATAGAATGTGTATATGTAAATTTTTTTCTTTTCTGGAAAATTACATAAAAAACCAATATAGGTATGGGGACTTTGTATTTTCTTTTCCTATGTAATTTGAATTTTCTATTCTGAATGGTTTTTACAAAAAAATAATGTTTTTTAAAAATTACTAATAAGGATTATCTGGTTCCTAGGATTGAGGGCTTTTTAAAGAAATTATTTAAGGGTGAAGACGATGTCTCATTTTTGTATCTCCACCCCTAAGCACAGAGTGGAACACAGTTGGCACTCATGATATTGAACTGAACTCTGCTTGTCATCTATTTTTCCTATCTCTTTCCATAACTATTGACTTTTTATGAGCCTCTCCCCCATTTCCCATTATTTTACATAAAGTACCAAGTACAGTGTCTTGAAAATAGTAGTTGCTCAATAAATGTTTGTTCAGTGCAATCACATACTCTCTGAGGTGTGTAAAACTCAGCTGCCAAGGCAGGAAAGCAGTGATTTTTTTTTTTTTTATTCCTAGTTACTTGATTTTAACACATATTACACAAATATTCATCTATTCAATCACATTTGAGTGAATGTGCTTAGTACTGAAGATACAAAAGTGAATGGAACCTGTGCCTCTCAAGACTAATCAATCTACCAATTTTTCATTTGCAGGCAAGAAATGGCAATGACAATATGTGGATACACAATCTTGCTTCTTTCTTCCTTTAGGTTTTTCAAAGCCCTAACATGCCCTATTCAAATTCATTTTAGTTAGAATACATGAACAATGAATATTTGCTAACAGCTTAAAGCAACAATCTATTAGAAAAGGTACTGGAAAAATGATTTAAAATGGATGAGCAAGGAGTAATTAAATTTCTTTTTTCAATCCTGGCAAGTAACTTCTGCTACTTTTTTTAAGTACGAGATTGAAGAATCAAACATTAGATTAAAAAGGCACTAATGACACCTGGTTACCATAAAATAATCAAAGTCACCTAAATCTGAATCTATTTACGTATTTTACAAAAAGCAGACAAAAGAGAGATAAAATTGCTCACAATCCACGGCAACAAAACAAATTTTAATTTAAATATGTTAGGAAAGACACTCTCCTAAACCAGCAGAATGAGCTCCGGGGATCACTCCGGAGAAAGAGTAAGGTGCAACTGTGCAGAAAAGAGTGTGAGAGAGAGTACAGTATGCTGCCAAAAAATATAGGATCCATCTTTGGTGGGAAAATCCTGAGACTTCACAGTACAGAGTGATGGCTGCTAAGGTCCAGACCAGAGATGAGAGTCTTAAAAAAGTACTGTGTGAAGAGCAGACGGAGGCCCCTTGGAATGGGAAGGCATCCTTGGGGGCAATGACGATGAAGTGAAAGAAGGAAGCAGGCAACTGAAATTAAAGATCTTAAAATGTAGGGTAAAGATAGTGACTCTAATTTTTTTTTTTTTTTTTTTTTTTTTTGAGATGGAGTTTTGCTCGTTGCCCAGGCTGGAGTGCAATGGCTCCATCTCGGCTCACTGCAACCTCTGCCTCCTGGGTTAAAGAGATTCTCCTGTCTCAGCCTCCAGGGTAGCTGTGATTACAGGCACCCACCACCACGGCCAGCTAATTTTTTTGTATTTTTAGTAGAAATGGAGTTTCACCATGTTGGCCAGGCCGGTCTTGAACTCCTGACCTCAAGTGGTCTGCCTGCCTCGGCCTCCCAAATTGCTAGGATTAGTGTCTCTAAATTTAATGACACACCAAGTGTCTACACCTGTCCCCAAATTGAGCCATTTATTAATTGAATTTCACTGTACCTACAGAACAGGAAACTCTTGAACTAACAACCAAATAATAAACCCCAAAAGTAAGCACTTACCTATATAAATCTTACCCTATTGTCAGTTAAGGAAAATATTATACATATAATATTTAAAAAGCTGTAGAACTATGATTGCATTAAAGTATTTTTTCATTTATTTCAGAAAAGATACATAAAAATTCTATAACATAATGTAAATATATGGGTATATAGTTTAGTAGAAATACTTTTTTTTCTTCTATTTTTAAGTTCATTTTTTACCCTAATTTTTGGTCTTGAAAATTTCTGTACTTAGAAAAAAATGAGTTGGTAATAATAGCCTGACAATCATATATTCTCCATCTAAATTAAACTAGTGCTAAATTTTTGTCAATTTGCTTTCTTTCATTCTATCTCTATATATTCATAATTTCACTATTTCATACTTTTCCTAAAATAAAAATTTCAAAACACTGACATAAAATAATTATAATTTGATCAACTCTATTTCATAAAAATTTTTGCCAATTCTAAACATGGCTTCTGTTTCACCTTGTCACATTTCAATAAAATTAAACAATTACAATGTTTACCTCCTGGTCATGACTAAATAAGAAATAATTAAAATACATTAATCTGGGTTTTAAAACGAAGAAAAGATCAACCAATACCATCTTAATGCACACAAAAGTTGGTAACCTAAAAATTCCCGATCTAAAACTCTTAGCTATGACACAGATAAAGATACCATTAAACTAACATAAAAACGAACTGCTAATATTAGTATACTAAATAGCCATCTAATCTGAACCAGCAGTTTTGAAATCATACCTTACAAAATCTTATGGAAAGATTTAACATGCAAAATGGAGCAGAGGTATTTCAGGAGCTGCTCTGAATGAATACATGGGGTGCTTCAAATCTTGCAAACCTACTCCATACTTTGCTCACCAGGCACCTTCTAAATACAGGTAGCATAGTCTGACTACTATTATTTTAATGCAATCACACAGTTTTACAGTTTTCTAAAATTTTCATATGCTGACTCTTCAAAACACAGTAAAGAACTTTTTCTTTTTTAAATATCAGTATTCCTTCAGAAATGAAAAAGGCTTTGGAAACAAAAGCAAACTCTGAAATCCAATATTCATAACAAAATAACTCAGTTTTACTATCTCAGTAAATGTATACTTCACAAATATTTTGAAACAGAAGTTCTCTAAAATATGTATCACAAAAAATTTTCAAATATTTTCAAAGGCTTCAGCACTCATTAAGCCCATTTTATGACCTGATAAACTATAACAAATATACAGGTGGTGATGCATTAAATTTCAATAATACTGTAACACTAAAAGTGCAAGAAAGTCAGATGTTATCTTAAATGCTGGTCTAAATCACGGTAATGATGAAAAAATGGGGAGAAATAGAAAACAGTCATTATGCTCAAATGAATAAAAATTATGATACATGGGGAATTTGTACCTTTATGTTGGTTTTCAAATTCTTCAGATAAGAGGTGGTAGCAACAACCCACACTGCAAACTCCCTTGATTTCAGACTTGGAAGTAAATATTCTCAAAGTATTTGGAGCCAGATCACCGCAAGTGTGTAGACCTACCATCAAACAATCCTTTAAAAACACAAGAAGAAAAATAAAATTTGGTAATTGAAAAGAGGGTTGTTTAAAATTTTTATTTATTTTATTTTTACATATGGGATCTCGCAATGTTGCCCAGGCTGCACTGTGGTGGCTATTCACAGGCATGAATATCACGTGCTACTGACTCAAATTACTGGCCTCAAATGATCCTCCTGCTTCAGCCTCCCAAGTAGCTGGGACTACAAGCACATTGTACCACCCCCAGCATGAGGTGAAGATTTTAAACGTCCATTAAAATATGTAAAGGTGTTAATAATTATCAAATTCTACCTAGAAAGTATTCCATGTTTTATTTTCATAAGTAATTATTTCTTTATAGGCAAAATAACTATGATCTCTTTTCACAACTGTTTTTTTTCAGTGATTTTGCTTATTTACCTGTTTATATTTTCTCTCATTTTACAACTAATATTTGCTTAACAACTAGACAAAGCAAAAATTGGACTAATCAAATGTAACATGTATTACTAGACCAAATCTGTGCTTTGTCATATATTTATATCACACTTTGACCATAATATTAATTTTTTAAATTAATTTCACTTCTCAGATTGCCCATCAAAACCTTATAAAATATTGTTATAAAAAATAAAGAACTGTTGCAAACTTGGTATTTCTACTTTAACAACAAAAAGCTTAGTTTATGTACTGCATCAAATAAGAATCTTGTTCAATATAACAATCATTTTGAGGTTGAATTTACTAATAATACCTTTCTGTCTTTGACATGACTCATAAAAATTTAGTTAAAGTAGTGACTAAAAAGAAACTTGCACATAAAAAAAAAATTATACAGAAAACCTGCACCCTATTAGAATTACATACTTATACCATTTGGAACTAAAACATTTCTAATATTAACCTCTCAATTTTCCAGATGACACTCTTAAACCCTAATAACGTCAAGGTCATGTTTTAGCGTAAATCTGTAAATATAGATATATTAATTTCTAGTTTTTTAAAATTAAACCATCATGTCTCTCAAAGTGTTCTCTAAAGTTATTACTCATCAACTAATTTTAGTTGGTATTTTACAACACCAACTAAAATTAATTTTAAAGCTGTAAATTAATTAAAGATACAGGCGTTTACTTAAGAGATGTTAAAGAAAGAGTTATTAATGAACTAATTACATAAGCTGTAGTACAGTCATTACGAGCACAGTCTTGGGAAACAGTTGGTTTAAATTTAAGTTCTGTCACAGTGTGATTTGGAAAGCATTCAGTTTCTTCAACTGTAAGATGGAGATAATAACAGTCCTTCATCTCAACAGGTTCTTTAAAACTTAAGTAAACTAATCCCTGTAAATGACTTAGTACACTACCATATAGTAAAATTCAGAAAACATTGTCCATTTTTATCACTACAATTTACTTTAAATTACAAATTCAAAATAACATAAGCATTAACTTGTGTCTCAAGTACATTTTTATAACATCGTCAGCATATAATTTTCACTAAAATTTTTAAAAATTATTTTACTGAAATGTTATTTTAACCTATGTCCTAGACATAAAAGAGAGCTGTAATCAAACTTACTAAAGAAAAAAATTATGCCTGTAAGTGGCTTTGACCGGATAGAACACTCAGTTTCTTCAGGCAATATCCATTTCAAAGCACAGTTTTTAGAAGATTATACAGCTACTCTGCTTTTCTTGATGATTAGTTTAGATAGGTTTTATTTAGAGATTATGATGTCATCAGTAAAATTAATTCAGACAAGAAAGATTTATCACTAATTAAGGGTAGAGTAACAAAGCTACAAATTTCTCTCTTAAAGCCTAATTTAGCTCTCACTAAAGAAAATACAAGAACATTTAACCTCATTCTTTATTGTATTTATCATACAGGATTAGTTAATATTAGCAAGTAGCAGCTAGGAGACAAAAATATGCAATCACCATATTATCTTACCAGTAAAATATTTAAGTATTGTGAGAGGGTGAGGGGAATAGAGGGTGGTAGTTAATTCTGTTATTAAATTGTGATTTGCTACAGGATCCAAGAAACATTCTTCCTGTATATCTTATTGTAGATGGTTCTTACAAGAGTTTGTATACTGTTTTGATTATATATTTTCAGAAAGATTTTGAGAAAATTAGAAGGTGACAAAATGTACTAGAAATTTACATTTTTTGAGTTAAACCAAAGTAATTGGGATTGTTTAAACCTAAGAGAAAGCCTAAAATAGCTTAATTACTAGTTTCATGTATAAGAAAAAGAATTAATGAAGGTACACTAGATTTCCTTAAATCTAAAAATATGTGGGAAAAAGAAGAATTTCCCATTTAAAAAACAAGAAAACAATGGTCAGCTATCAAACAAGGATTTAAATTCATAAAGAACTCTAGTATCTTTTAGTTACACATTTCTTTGGGGAAAAATTTCTAAAAAAAAAAAAAAAAAAAATTACAAGGGTAATACAACTCCAAAAGCTACCTTTTTTTTTTTCTTTTTTGAGACAATGAGTTAGGCCAAATGATCTCTAGAATCTCCTCTATAATACTGTTTTAACATGCAACATTGCCTTTGTTTAAGATCTGCTGTCTTTCAATTACACAAGTTGACATACTTGTAATTTAGAAAAAGCTCAAGCTTTGAAGAACACTTGGAAGCTACTGTTGCTCGAGGAAATTCCATATTGGCAAGTGCAACATTGAACATTACTTTGTTCTAGATATCCCTTTACTTCAAATTTAAGTTAAAATTTAATTACTTGTTTAGAATTTTAACAATTCCTAAACGGCAGAATGAGAACTTAGTTTACTTACTAGTTTTGGGCTAGGACTTCTATTTGATTTAAGAGGTTTGAAATGAGTGGAGGATACTCTATTCTGAATAGGTTCATGGCAGATTTTGATGGGTATGGGAATAATGAAAGCCTACTTATGCTTTTATTTTCTTGGTCTGTTAGATTAATGTGATCAAGTAAGATATGTATGTTAAGGAAGCTACTATTAAAATTGAATACAATGTTTTTGTACATCAAATTAAATAATTCAAAAGTAAAGTCACCTCCAAATCTTTAATAATGTCATGGAGTTCTGAATCAGCAGTGATAAAAGAGGTTAAAGGTAAATATACATTTGATTCACTTGACTTTGATGTCATTTTTCTTCTCTCTTTATTGGCTTCAGATGTTTCTCTGTTGGGTATTTGCTGTGAAGAAGTAGGCTCTACGGCATTAATAGGCAAAAGGTTTATAAGAGAAAAAGAATTTTCAAAACACAAATTTTCTTCTTGATGTGGTTGAGAATGAAGGGTTTCCATTTGGTTTCTGATATTAGAAATTACAGAGCCAGAAAAATGAGGTGAAATATCTGAGGTAGACATCTTTTCTTGATTTGTAAGACTGTTTTTAAACACTTCCTCAATATCTGCTTTATTTTTAACTTCTTTTTGCACTTTCCTTTCTTTTGCCATTTTTAATGCTAGTCCATTGACATCTAATCTTGACTGAGCATGACAGAGTTTCCAATGTTTCTTCAGTTTTCTGTTTCTCTCCTCAGCTCCATGAGTATTGGTATTTGAGGAATCAATTCCATAAACTTTAAAGCCATACTTCAAGGACAAAAAGGAGCTTAGGTAGCCTTTACCGGAACCCAAGTCAATCACCTAAAGTTAGAAAAAAAAATAAATTAAAGAATTTTAGGCAAACGGTAATAGAAAGGATTCTAGATTTTTTAAACAAACAAATGAGTTACGTAATTTAAATATTACTTTAAATTTTATTTGTTTTATTCCTATGAAAAACCAACCACTCATCATTTTTATTCAACATTTTACTGGAGGTTATAGCTAGTATAATAAGTCAAGGAAAAGAAGCAAAAGAAATAAATAATGTAAGGGAAAAAATAAAACTGTCTTTTTTTATACATAGATGACATCATGTCTGCAGAATACCTTAAAGAATATACAAAAGCTAATATAAATAGTAAGTGAATTGAGCAATGTGTGACGGCACAAGTCAACAGAATTAACAATGAATCATCAGAATATATATAATATTGTAGCAAAAAACAATTAGGAGTCAAGCTTGGTGGCTCAAACCTATAATCCCAACACTTAGGGAGGCTGAGGAAGGAGGACTGCTTGAGGTCAAGCATTTGAGACTGCCCTGGCCAATATAGCAAGATCCTGTCTCTATAAAAAAAAATAATAAAAACTAGGAAGTAAAGTTTTAAAACAATTAAAATAGTATAAAAATAGAATATATAGGAATAAATTTAACATATATAGGAATAAATTTAACAAAAAACCTATACACTGAAAACTATAAAACATTGCATAAAAATCTAAACAATTGATATAAGGAGATATACCATGTTCATGAAATGGCAGACTCAGTACTAAGATGGCAATTTTTTCTTCACATTTCAACACAATCCTGATTAAAATCCTAGCTACGCTTTGCAAAGAAATTGATAAGTAGATACTATAATTTATAAAGTAAGGCAAAAATGCCTAGAATAATGAAAACAATTTTGAAAAAGAATAAAGTTGAAAAATTTTACTAATTCAAAAATATAAAACTAAATCAGTGTAGTATAGCTACAGCTGGTATAAAATTAGACACACATATCAATGGAAAAATGGAAAGAAACAGCTGATATACAAATAGAAATATAAATCAACGAGAAAAAAACAGTATAGAAATAGATCCACACTTATATGATCAACTGATTTTTGATAAAGGACCCAAGATAATGTAATGAAGAAGATAGTTTTTTCAACAAATGGTGCTGGTATAATTGGATGTTGATATAAAAAAAAGAAAAAAAAATTTGCCTGCTACAAACACAAAAGCTAATTAAAGGTAGATCACAGATCTAAATATAATAGAAAAAAAATGTCATCTTATGGAATAAAGCATGAGAAAAATTGTGACACTGGGATAGGCAAACATTTATTATGTAGGACATAAAAATCAGGAATAACAAAAAGAATTGTAAAAATAGACTTTATTAATATTAAAACCTCTATTCAAAAAGATAAAAATGAAAAGAAATACTTGCAAAACATTCATCTGAGAAAGGACTTAAATCTAGAATAAAGAACTCTTACAACTCAGTAAGAAGACAAGTAACCCAGTTAGAACGCAGGCAAAATATTCAAACGTACACTTTACAAAATAAGATATACACATTGCCAACGTGAAAAGATGACTAATATCACTAGAGAAATACAAACAACCACCACAGTGAGATACAGGCAGATGTAAAATGGTATGGCCACTTTGGAAAATACTGAGTTTACCATAAAGTTAAATATACACTTTACATATGACCCATCCATCTCACTCCAACTTATCCAAGAGAAATGAAAACATGTCCACACAAAGGCTTATATGTGAATATTCAGAGAAGTCTTACTCACAGAAGGAAAAAAATAGAAACAACTCAAATGTCCATCAACTGGCAAATAAAAAAAAAATAGCATATCTGGACCATAGTATATAGCATACTACTCAGCAATAAAATGGAACAAGGCATTAATACACAAAAAGATAACAATAGCTCTCAAATGCTATGTGTTAAGTGGAAGAACTGAAATGAAAAGTCTACATACTATGATTCCATTTGTACAATGTTCTAGAAAAGTCAAGATTAAAAGCAGATCAGTGATTCTCTGAGAATGAAAGAGAAAATATCCTACAAAAGCACACAAGAAATTTTTTAGGAGGATAGGAATATTCTTAATTATGCTAATGGTTACATTAACTGTTACAATTACCAAAATTTATCAAAGCTAGAGTTGGTGAATATCTGAATTACAAATTCAATAAAACAAAAATAAGAATAAAAAGTTACAAACATTATTATTGTCATGCCATTTCATAAAATAAATGGAGAATTATAGAAATGCTACCACAACAAATCATTCATTATCTACTCTTATACATATCTTTAATTCCTAAAGTCAATGAAGTCCTGACATAAGTATGAGTCACTTAAGGAAACATTCCTATACTTACAGTAATGCACATCCTTAATTAAATCCTCAAAATATTTCAAGGTCTTACAATGAGACCAGTTCACAGGAAAAACTCTAGTAAATAATGTCTCACAAATATAAAATAAACTTAGTAATAATTCCCTATACTTCCATTTTATGTTATTATTCTAGGATAGGTATTGCAGGGAAACATAGAAGAATTATATACAGTCATGCATCACTTAATGATGGGAATATGTTCTGAGAAATATATTTAAACATTCTGTTGCTGCACAAACATCTTTGAGTGTACTTATGCAAACCTACATGGTACAGCGTACTACACAACTAGGCTAAAAACCTGTACAGCATATTACTGCACTGAATACATAACAAAATAAGTACTTGTGTATCTAAGCACATAAAAGGTACAATAAAAATACAGTATTATCTGTTACGGCACTACCATCTTATATGTGGTCTGTTGTTGACTGAAATGTCCTTATGCAGCATACAGCATATTACTGTACTGAATACATAACAAAATAAGTACTTGTGTATCTAAGCACATAAAAGGTACAATAAAAATACAGTATTATCTGTTATGGTACTACCATCTTATATGTGGTCTGTTGTTGACTGAAATGTCCTTATGCAGCATACAACTGTAAATTCTTGACTTTAAGAAATTACAGTCTAATTGCAGATACCATATCATACTCTTGCAAGGGCTATATAGTAGAAACTCTATTATTTAATTAGTTTTGTCTTCAAACTGTCTGATCAGAATAGGAAAATCCCCACCATCCTCATCTCCTGCCCCTTCCCCACAACAGACTTCCCTGCTGGATCATATGCCATACATCATAGGTTTGAAGACAGAGTAGTCTCTAGTCCAGTACCTGGTGGGAGGGATCTTCTGAATCTCCCAACATTGTTTAGGAGACTTTCCCACAGAAACATAGTTACAGGTAGTGGTTAAATTTTGTAATAACATTAGTATAGTACTATACTTTAGATAAAAAAGATACATTTTGCTGACAGACCTAGAGATCTAACTACCATTCCAAACTAATGACTCTCAAATTTGTAACTCTAGTTTGGAATTCTTCCATTAACTGATAGCATATATCTAACAGCAAACCTAACATTTCACTTCAATAGATGCTTAATAAGCAACTAAAATTTAATATGCTTGAAACTGAGCTTTTGATATTCTTTTTAAACCTGCCCCTCCTAAAATTTTCTCCATCACAGTTAATGATATCTGCATTCCTCCAGGTAGAGAACAGGACTCCTTTTGTCTCTCATAAGCTACATCTGAACTGTGAGCAAATTCATGATCTCATCACTTACCAGAGTTACTTCATACCAACTCCATTCTGAGTCTGATTAACTGCAATAGCTTTCTCAGTGATCTCTCTGCTCTCACCTTTTCCCTATCATTGCATTTTCAACAGAGAAAAACAAAGTCCAATCATACCACTACTCTTAGCAAATCCCTCATTGCCTCTTTGGCTTTATCTCATACTCTTAACTCCTATGGTTGCTGAGTCTTTTTGCTTCAACTCTGGAAGCTCCTGCTCGGATAGGAACTAATTTTGCAAAGTACCCAGCTTGAATGTCCACAAAGACTTTGGTAAAGAAAAGAGGCAAATATAGTGGAAATATGTGTTTCACAATACAACTCAACAGAGTAGAAAGAATGATTCAGTGGCTCCAATGGCTTCCAATCTCATTCAGGATAAAAAACCCAAATTATCACAATGACTTCCAAGACACTGCAACTTAATGTCCTGTCCTCTTCCACCACAACCTCAGCTCCTACTACTTTCTGCTTGTTCAATCTGACTTCCTGGATGTTTCAGAAACAAAGTAGGCATGTTCAGGGCCACTGAACCTGTTGTTCCCTCTCTAAGAAAAGTTTTTCCTCTAGATCATCTAATAGATAGCTTACCTCCTGAAGATTTTAACTCTATTACCGTCACAATAAGGTCTTACTTGTCCTTCCCCTCTGTATCAAAAACTTTAACCCTAGATAAGCTCCTCCCTTTTGTTTTAAGTTTTCATCTTTAAAATATATCAACATACACATTAAAATACACTTATAACCATTTTATTGTCAATCTCTCCTAATTAGAACATAAATGCCACCAGGGCAAAAGTATTTCTTGTTTGTTTTGTTCACTGATGCATCCTCAGTATAGAAAATAAAGCCTGGAACATGGTTAAGAGCTAAGAAATATTTGCTAAACAAATGAATGCATGCAAGTATGACTGAGAGAACGTTTTAGAAATAAAAATTAAGAGCCTTTGGTAATGTGAATGAAAGAGACAAAGGTGTTCAGCATGTAGACAGCAATATGGTTGAGGTAAAAATGGTATTTTTTCTTGTTTAGTTTTCTGTGGTCACCAATAAGGTTGTGTATTTCAGAATCTGGGTTTCTACTTATCTCATGAAATTTGTATTTACTAAATCTACATTTTAAAAATATAATAATAGTTGGGGACTTCAACACTCCCGTTCAGTATTGGACAGATCATCCAGACAGAAAGTCAGCAAAGAAACAGCAGACATAATCTGCATTATGGACCAAATGGACGTAACAGACATTTGCAGAACATTTCACTCAACAGCTGCATGGTCTTCTTCTCAGCACATAGACCATTCCCAAAGATAGACCATATGTTAGGACACAAAATAAGTCTCAAAAATTGAAATTATATCAAATATCAATAACAACAGAAACTTTGAAGAGTATAAAAACACATGGAAATGAAACAACATGCCCCTGAATGACCGATGTGTCAATGAAGAAATTACAATAAAATTTCAAAATGTATTGAAACTAATAAAAAGGGAAATACAACATACCAAAACCCATGGGATACAGCAAAAGTACTAATAAGAGAGAAGTTGACAGCATTAAATGAATGTAAAGTAGAAAATGTTCAAATAAACAACCTAACAATATATCTTAAAAAAAAAAAAAACTAGAAAAGCAAGAGCAAACTAAACCTAAAATTAATAGAGGAAAAGAAATAAAGAAATCCACATCTAGCATCATACTGATTAGAGAAAAAGTGAAAGCCTTTCCACCAAGATCTGGAACAGGACAAGAATGCCCACTTTCACCATTTCTATTCAACATAGTATTGGAGGTCCTAGCCAGAGCAATTAGGCAAGAGAAAGATATAAAGGGCATCCAAATTTGAAAGGAAAAAGTCAAATAATCTTTGTTTTCAGATGATATTATCTTATACCTAGAAAAACTGAAAGACTCCATCAAAAAACTATTAGAACTGATGAAGAAATTCAGTAAAGTTGCAGGAGACAAAAATCAATAACAAAAACCAGTAGCATTTCTATATGACAACAGAGAACAATCTGAGATGGAAAACAGGAAAGTAATCTCATTTACAATATCTACAAAATAATATCCCTAGGAATAAATGCCACCAAAGAAGTTAAAGATCTCAACAGTGAAAATTACAAAACATTGATGAAATAAATTGATAAGGACACAAAAAAATGGAAATATATTTCATATTCATGGATTAGAAGAATCAATATTGTTAAAATGTGCATACTACCCAAAGAAATCTAGAGATTCAATGCAATTCCTATTATAACATCAATGACATTCTGCACAGAAATAGAAAAAAAAATCCTAAAATTTATGTGAAACCACAAGAGACCCAGAACAGCCAAAGCAATCTTGAGCAAAAAGAACAAAGCTGGAGGCATCACACTACTTAACTTCTAATTATGTTACAAAGCTATACTAACCAAAACAGTATGACACTGGCATAAAAACACACACATAGATCAATAAAACAGATTAGAGAACCCAGAATTAAATCCATCCATTTACAGCCAACTCATTTTCAACAAAGGTGCTAAGAAGATACATTAGGGCAAACACAATCTCTTCAATAAATGGTAAAACTGGATATCCATAAGCAGAAGAATGAAACTAGACCCCTATCTTTCACCATATACAAAAATCAAATCAAAATGGATTAAAGACTTAAATCTAAGACCTGAATCTATGAAACTACTAGAAGAAAACATTGGGGAAACACTTTAGGACATTGGTCTAGGCAAAGATCTCTTGAGTAGGACCTCAAAAGCACAGGCAACCACAGCAAAAACGGGCAATGGACACAAATGGGATCACATCAAGCTGAGAACCTTCTGCACAGCAAAGTAAATAATTAGAGTGAAGAGATATACACACACTGGGAGAACACATGTGCAAACTATCCACTCGACAAGGGATCAAAAACCAGAATACATAAGGGACACAAACAACTCAATGGAATAAAAGCAAATAATCTGTTTTAAAAATGGCCAAAAGAGCTGAATAGACATTTTTCAAATGAAGACATACTAATGGCCAATAGGTATATGAAAAAATGTTCAACATCACTAAGCATCAGAGAAATGCAAATAAAAACTATAAGGAGATATCATCTCATCCCAGTTACAATGGCTATTATCAAAAAGCGTTAAGATAGGTGTTGGCAAGAATGTAGAGAAATAACTCATATATTGTTGGTGGGAATGTAAATTAGTACAGTCATTATGGAAAACAGTATAGAGGTTCTTCAAAAAACTAAAAATAGAACTATCATATGATCTAGCAATTCCATTACTGGGTATATATCCAAAAAAAAAAAAAAGGAAATCAGTATATTGAAGAGATGCACATGTTTACTGTAGCCCTATTCATAATGGCCAAAATATGGAAACAACCTAAGTGCCCATCAATGAATTTATGGATAAAGAAAATGTAGTATATATGCATGATGAAATGTTATATATGTTTTATTTGGGAGGTTAAAGGAACACTGGCAATAAAGGAGAGGAGAGAATAAACAAAAGCAGCCCAATAAAATACGTGCTATTAAGCAAGACACCACATTAAGCCAACCTGGGTTTAATACTATTCAGAAATTCTGAGACTGAAGTGTAGAATACATACCATCCCTCAGAATCATCCTACCTGAAATGCTGCATCAATTACCACTTCAGAGCTGCTCACTGGGAGGAATTAATTCCCAGAACTTGTATGCAGGCAGTGCTTGCTTCACAATTACAGAAAACACACAGGGAAGAAATGCAGACACTGCCAGGTAGAAACCAATCTGGCATACCATGAAACAAAAGGCCTGAAAGTACTTAGATCAGGCACCCTACAGCATCTGCTATGTCCATAAACCCAACATCCATCTTAATACCTAGAATATTAATATTTCTACTACATATACTATGTTTTCCTTCCATATTCTGTCTCCCTGCTTCTCCAACCAGAGGCAATAATTATTAAATTATTGTTTATAATTTTCTTAATAGTTTTTTGCATATAATTTTTGTATTAAATATACCATTGTTTCACTTAATAACTACTTAAAAATGGTACCATAAAATGTGTAATCTTCTGTAACTTGCTTTTTCCTATTCGATTTTATGTTTCTAATATTTATTCATACATATACTGCAGTAGTTTAAGCTTTACTGATATATTATGTTCCAATATGTAAATATACCAGTTTATCCAATCTCCTGTGGATAAGCATTTGGTTTATTACTAGTTTTCTGCCTTTAGGAACATTCTTATATGATATATAACTCCTGATACTTGTGTACAAAGTTTTTCTAGGCGGAGGTATATACCTAAAGTTGAACTGATGAGTCATAGGGTATATGATTGTTCAAGTTTACAAAATAGTGTCAAACTGTTTTTGAAAGTGGTTATGCCAATATACACTCTAGCCTAGAGTGTGTAAGAATGCCCAAGAGGTTGGACGGTTCAGAGATGGTTGAATAGGAACAGCTCCAGTATACAGCTCCCAGAGTGAGCGATGCAGAAGACAGGAGATTTCTGCATTTCCAACTGAGGTACCAGGTCATACGGACTGGTTGGACAGTGGGTGCAGCCCACAGACTGTGAGCTGAAGCAGGGCGGGGCATCGCTTCACTCAGGAAGTGCAAGGGGTAGGGGAATTCCCTTTCCTAGCCAAGGGAAGCCATGACAGAGGTACCTGTAAAACTGGGACATTCCCACCCTAATACTGCGCTTTTCCAACAATCTTAGCAAACTGCACAACAGAAGATTATATCCTGTGCCTGGTTCAGCAGGTCCCACGCCCATGGAGCCTTGCTCACTGCTAGCACAGCAGTCCCAGATCCAACTGCAAGGCAGCAGGGAGGCTGGAAAAGGGGCATTCGCCATTGCTGAGGCTTGACTAGGTAAACAAAGTGGCCGGGAAGCTCCAACTGGGTGGAGCCCTCCACAGCCCAATGAAGCCTGCCTGCCTCTGTAGACTCCACCTCTGGGGGCAGGGCATAGCTGAAAACAGGCAACAGAAACTTTTGCAGACTTAAACGTCCCAGTCTGACAGCTTTGAAGAGAGCAGTGGTTCTCCCAGTATGGTGTTTGAGATCTGAGAATGGACAGACTGCCTCCTCAAGTGGGTCCCTGACCCCTGAATAGCCTAACTGGGAGACACTTCCAAGTAGGGGCCGATTGACATCTCATACAGCCAGGTGGCCCTCTGATACGAAGCTTCCAGAGGAAGGATCAGGCAGCAACATTTCCTGTTCTGCAAAAATCCTCAACAAAATACTGGCAAACAGATTCCAGCAGCACACCAAAAAGCTTATCCACCATGATCAAGTTGGTTTCATCCCTGGGATGCAAGGCTGCTTCCACATACTCAAATCAATAAACACAATACATAACATAAACAGAACCAAAGACAAAAGCCACATGATTATCTCAATAGATGCAGAAAAGGCCTTCAACAAAATTCAATAGCACTTCATTCTAAAAACTCTCAATAAACTAGGTATTGATGGGACATATCTCAAAATAATAAGAACTATTTATGACAAACCCACAGCCAATATCATACTGAATGGGCAAAAACTGGAAAAATTCCCTTTGAAAAC
>NW_012114364.1:5917114-5923554 GCF_000951035.1 Colobus angolensis palliatus | reverse complement strand
AGGACATCGGCATGGGCAAGAACTTCATCACTAAAACACCAAAAGCAATGGCAACAAAAGCCAAAATAGACAAATGGGATCTAATTAAACTAAAGAGGACAGCACAGGAAACTACCTGTGTTTCCTGCACAGCAAAGGAAACTACCATCAGAATGAACAGGCAACCAACAGAATGGGAGAAAAGTTTTGCAATCTACCCATCTGACAAAGGGCTAATATCCAGAATCTACAAAGAACTTAAACAAATTGACAAGAAAAAAATCAAACAACCCCATCAAAAACTGGGTGAAGGATGTGAACAGACACTTCTCAAAAGAAGACATTTATGCATCCAATAGACACATGAAAAAATGCTCATCATCACTCGCCATCAGAGAAATGCAAATCAAAACCACAATGAGATACCATCTCATACCAGTTAGAATGGCGATCATTAAAAAGTCAGGAAACAACAAGTGCTGGAGAGGATGTGGAGAAATAGGAACATTTTTACACTGTTGGTGGGAGTGTAAGCTAGTTCAACCATTGTGGAAGACAGTGTGGCGATTCCTCAAGGATCTAGAACTAGAAATACCATTTGACCCAGCCATCCCATTACTGGGTATATACCCAAAGGATTACAAATCATGCTACTATAAAGACACATGCACACATATGTTTACTGCAGCACTATTCACAATAGCAAAGACTTGGAACCAACCCAAATGTCCATCAATGACAGAATGGATTAAAAAAATGTGGCACATATACACCACGGAATACTATGCAGCCATAAAAAAGGATGAGATCATGTCCTTAGTAGGGACATGGATAAAGCTGGAAATCATCATTCTGAGCAAACTACCGCAAGGACAGAAAACCAAACACCACATGTTCTAACTTATAGGTGGGAATTGAACAATGAGAACACTTGGACTTAGGGTGGAGAATATCACACACCAGGGCCTGTCATGGGATGGGGGGAATGGGGAGGGATAGCATTAGGAGAAATAGCTAATGTAAATGACGAGTTAATGGGTGCAGCACACCAACATGGCACATGTATACGTATGTAACACACCTGCATGTTGTGCACATGTACCCTAGAACTTAAAGTATAAAAAAGAAACAAAAAAAAAGAATGCCCTTTGCAAAAAGACATGAGGAGATTTTTTGGGGTGATGGAAACATCATGTTATCATGATTATAGAGGTTACATGAGTGTGTGTGTTTATGTGGTGTGTTTATATACATATATATATACACACTCCATGATTATAGAGGTTACATGAGTGTGTGTGTTTATGTGGTGTGTGTATATACATATATATATACACACTCCGTGATTATAGAGGTTACATGAGTGTATGTGGATCATGTAACCTCTATAATCAAGATACATATATATGTATATACACACACCCACATGCTAACAAAACATCATACTGTACAATTAACATAAGTTCATTTATATCTCAGTAAAGTTAGGATTATGTACAAATTTTGCACACTGGCTAGAAAGTGATTAAGAATGAATTATATTTAAAGTGTAAATAATTCTTACACAGTGATACATCATTATATTTTTAAGAAAAAGAAAAATCTGTAAAATCAACCCCATAGGAATCCTGACTAAAATCCCTTTCATATAGTACACATTATCTTTTGGCCACTTCTATATTTTCCTGCTTCTGGTTTGTATTTCCAAACTAAACGACCGAGTCTTTGCTTTGTTTTCTATATAAAATCTGAGTCCAGTTCTTGTTGTTCTGCCTCATTCAGACCAGCTTTCTCCTCAAGACTGGACCTTTACTCCATTCTCCTACTCTGTAACTGGATTCATACCATCCATGTACAGAACCTCCATCTGGCTTACCTGATTACCAGTTATCTGAATTTTCTGTCTTTAGGGCTCTGTCGTCTCCAGTGGACTTGCTGTTATTAACTGATGCCTTAAGCCTCAGCTTGTTATGCCCCTTTTAATTCTAATGAAATTATGCATTTGTTCCTCTAGAGACCATTCCCATTATTACTGTTCTTAATAGATGTTGGCTGCCACCTGAAGGATATCTGGAAACAGTACTCGCTCCCCAAGATTCTGATATGTCACCATGGGGAAGGGCTTGCCTCTTCGACTCCAGCTGAGTATCATTGCCATGGTGAGCCTGTTACTATTACTGATAGATATTGCTTAGGTATGATAATCTGGAGAAAAGGTTAAAAACTAGTATTACCTTAGCTCTTACCCTATACCCCACCCTAGAGATTCATGTTGCCAAAAGTGGCTCTGCACGCCTAAGCCAAACTTTCATAGTTTTATACTCATCCTCAAATTCTCAAGTTTTGGTGAATCCATGGAAAGGTTTTAATACCTAATAAAAATTACAAGAAGAAAAATCCCCATTACCACCACCGTCCTTCTCTAGAGAATAGAAAAAACTTACTATTTTTATAAACCAGGAATAAGAAAAATAACTTACTATTTTTATAGGTCAATGTGTACAATCATTAATCTTATTTTAACATCTACTGTCCAACATCACTACATACCATAAAAACGATTTTCCAAAACACGAATGCACTGTGAATCAAACACTATGAAATAATCCAAGTTTTAAAAACATAACTACTTTGTGTTAATATAATGATGCAGGTATCCCAGACCACAGCTTGGTAACCCATATCCTGAAAATATCTAGCAGCAAACAGTTTTGCAGGATGTCATCTTCATAATGCTGCCTCAGACCGGAGTGACAGTTTATCAAAGAGAATTAACCTTAACTTCTGTCCACTCTGAAAAGAATGAAATGTGTGGCAAAACATTAACAGTCATGTCTTGATTTTACTATAAATTTTCTATAATTACAATATACTAGGAAATAACAGCTTAAAGAATCTGATGTTTAAAGGATCTGATCTTTAAATAATGCTATTATTTAATAACATTTTAAAGGCTAGTTGACAGTAAAAACGTGAAATTTGAATAATACCAAAAAGTGGCAATAAGTTAACACCTAAAAACATAGGGAAATATTCTCACCTGTTTTATTCCATAGTAGTCAGCAATACTGCTGATCAGCTCTGACATTGCCTGAACTTCATGAGATTTTTTCATATTCATAAACTCAACTGCCTTCTGAGTTTCACCTAATAAAAATAAAAGCAAAATATTGCTATTAAAGAATCAAAATTTAGTAGGAATTATCAGTTGATGTTCATATTTTTTGAAATTAAGTAG
This sequence comes from Colobus angolensis palliatus, assembly GCF_000951035.1. Taxonomy (NCBI): domain Eukaryota; kingdom Metazoa; phylum Chordata; class Mammalia; order Primates; family Cercopithecidae; genus Colobus; species Colobus angolensis. The sequence goes on along the minus strand of NW_012114364.1, from coordinate 5,920,337 downwards.
GAAAATAATATGGAGATTCTACTGTGGTTTCTGAATAGATCTCTACTAGCTCAGCCACTATAAATAAAATTTACATTAATAAATACAAAAATCCATAGAACATTAAAACTATTCCTTAACAATTAACTATAATGGAAAAGACTGGTAAAGTGGACTACGAAAGAAATTTTTCATCAAAAGACAACATTATGAGGTAAAAAGGCAAGCCCTAAATGAAAGAAGATAATTCCAACACATACGTCTACAGAGATTGTATCTAAGAATAAAATAAAACAAACTCCTACAAATCAATATGAAAAGAATCACCCAATAGAAAAGTGGGGAAAAAAACTTAAACAGTCATTTCATTACTTGTGCTGTCTAACATAGTAGCTGCTAACCACATGTGATTATTGCAATTTATACTGAAATCAAATATAATTGAAAAATTAAGATTCTGTGCTGCACTAGCCAAAGGTGAAGTTCTCAACAGCCACATGTGGCTAGTTTCCACTGTACTGAGCAGTAAAAGTACAGGGCATTTCCATCACTGCACAACTATAGGACTGTACCAATATACACTGTCTGCCACACATTATAAAGTACATTAAAATGGCCAAAGAGCATACGACAAGGTAGTCAACATTGTCAGTCACATGGGAGTTGGTGGTGGGGAACTGAAATGTAGGGTTGGAATGGTTATTATGGCATGACAGTGTTCACATTTGTGAATGCCTTGGTATAGGCTTAACCTGGGATTATCACATTGGGATACTGGGTTTTAATGAGGTCTTTCCAGGTATAAGTGCTGGCTACTCATGGTCCTGTAGATGGAAGGTAGCACCTTCTTGGTAACATTCTGAGGGCACTTTAGGACACGGTCTCTATCAGAGAGGTCTGAATTCCACAATGTCATTCTGCTGGCAGATACTAATCTAGTAAAGAAATATGCTGATTACTCCAGGATGGGGAACATAGACCCTCCACGCTCACCTATCACCAGCATGCATCTCTCTACATGGCTAAGTCAACTGTTTCTTGTACCACACACAACAGAGTCCATCCAGACCTTGAATGGTGGTTTTGCTGTTTGTTCTTGCCTACAATACAATATCTTTACTCACTTTGATGCCAACCTGTGGCCCTTCAACTTTATGAACTGGGGGAGAGGCCAACGATGATACCCTTGATGCAGAAGTACACTCATTTATCGCCAGTCAGCAGCACCTGGGATAGGGTGTTCTCCTTAGAGCCTTCACTACCAGTCGACTACAGCCCCCATAGTAATATTGCTGGTGAACCCATCTGCAGCCAGAATGGTTCCTACCAAGAGCCATAATTCACCAAATAGCCCCTCTCTTTCTCCAGGGGGAACACTATGAAATGATTTTGCTTAAATTGGTGAGAGAGATTAAAAAAATGAAAATAATAAAAGAATTGGACTCAAAGATAAAAGAGTCCTTTTACAATGGAGAACTCCAGTAGACCCACCTTTACCAAGTGAGTAAACTTAGTGTTACCAATAATGGGACAAAATTATATGTGCTTCCTAATTTGATACGTACAGAAGGAATCACCTAAGTAGTACTCCTATCAAAAATATATAACCTGAATCTAATCATGGGGAAACAATAAAATAACCTGCTTATCGGTATCAAAACTATCAGGGTCAGGAAAAACAAATGCAAAGGTAAGAAACTATTTAAGATTGAAGAGACGAAACAGACATAACAACTAAATGTCCGATATGAGCCTAGACTAATTCCTGTATGAAGAAAAAAAAAATGGCTCTAAAAGATATTCTTGGAAAAAGTAAAGAAACTTGAATAGAGACTGCTTATTAGACAATATTACTGTATCAGCGTTAAACTCCGGAGTGTGCCAATAAACTATGGGATGTGTAGGAAAATGCCCTTGATATTTTGAGATACAGAGTGAAGCATTTGAGAGTAAAGCGCTACAATATCTACAACTTATGTTCAACAGATTCAGAAAAAGGAGTGTGCGTGTATGTGCGTGTGTGTGTGTGTGTGTGTGTAGAAGAGAACTACAACAAATGTGGCAAAATGTGAACACATGGTGAATCTAGGTGAAAAGCATACAGGGCCTGTTATACTATTCTTGTAACTTTTCTGTAGGTTTGGAGGTTTTCAAAATAAAAAGGTGGGGAAACAATGAGGATCAAATAAGAGATATGAAAGAGGTTTGTGTAAGATAAAAGAATCTGAGAATTTTTTTTCACCACAGCCTTCTGATCTCTGCCTTTTAATTGGCATGTAGAATCAATTACATTGAATATAATTATTGATAAAGCTAAGTTTTAATCTACCACATTACCATACTTTTTTTAAAATTTCTACCATCCCCACTTTCTGACATTCATGCTTCTCCCTACATCCCCAAATGTCCCCTTCCACTCTTCCCACCCTCTTCCCATAGAGAACACTAGCCTGTGGCAACAAAAATGATGCAGATTTTGGAAATTGTAGTAGCTCACTGTGATCTGTGTTTGAGGGGCAGGAACTATCTGAAGTAAAGGTTACAAGAATTAATGTAGAAAAAAATTGTGGAGATCTATAAGTTGCTCTGTTTAATATAATACAAGGGAAAACCTACTCTTCTAAACAAAAGCTAATTTGTCAGGGCTTATATGTTAAGGTCTAACAATAAATTAATAGTATTTTGGAAAGATACACATATATGAACAAAATATTGCTTCTAAGTACCTAAAAAGCACATATACACACACATAAATAGACATACCAATTTTCTGGTTTTGATTTCCTCGAAGGGCTACAAGCAACTGTTCAAAAGGAGTACATATTCCCAAGTTTTGTACGGAATAGTATTTCGCAGCCAGAGCAAAGGCTTCCACACTCACCAACTTCTGAGAAGTTTCACAAAATATTTTGGGAAAATCAGTCACACCTAAAAAAGTGAAAATAGAAAAAGTCTTCAGAAATAATGAATGGTTTATTTGTGTGATACTAATAAACAACAAATGAACACTTAATTTTTATAACAAATTCCAATATTTTCATTTTGTTGTGAATTTTGGCAATATATCTAATGGCTTCATTTATATTTACTATTTAAATGATTAGCTATAAGGAACACCCAGTTGTCTCTTAACATTTTATGCAATTAAAAATTTAAACTCCAAATTACGATCAGGTCTTTTTTATGGAAAGAAAGAGACAGAGACAGAGGCAGAGAGAGAGAAAGAGAAACACCAAGTCAGAAG
>NW_012114364.1:5854159-5917035 GCF_000951035.1 Colobus angolensis palliatus | reverse complement strand
AGGGAGGAAGGGAGGGAGGAAGAAGGAAGGAAGGAAGGAAGGAAGGAAGGAAGGAAGGAAGGAAGGAAGGAAGGAAGGAAGGTAGGTAGGTTAAAATGTGAATAGTAGTGTATTAAATTTACAAACTGTCCTGGCTGGCCTATAACTGTGCATTTAAAGGTAGTCAGCCCGGGCAACACTGTTACTCCCTGTCCACACTGCATGAGGAACAATGGTAATATCCCCATTGGTATATAAATGTCCCTGCAAAACAGTTCCTGCATCATTTGGGTGATGCAGACTTGTGGCAGGGGGGCGGGGTGCATGTGCTCAATGCACTGTCAATATGAGTTCCAAAATGAATCAGGTTATACCCTGGTGAAAACAACTCATTTTCTTCCCATGGCCAGTTTTAAACCACACATTCTATAAGCTTAGTGTGTAACTGTCAGCAGTTTCCAAATACTCACTAATTTAGACTAGAATGATAAACTGTTGTGTTGTTTGCAAATATCTAGTGCCCTTCTCTGTAGAGGATCATGAACCTTATTGAACTCGGGTGTGGTTGTTATCTTGCCAAGGCGAACCAAACCATTTTCAGGCAGAAGTTTTAAGGGTGTCAGAAGATTCAGTACTCTTTTTTGTCTCAGCTCTGTAATCGAAGCATGTGTCAAAACGAAACATTCCTCAGTCTGAATCCTTGAGTGACTACAGCAAGGACAGCATTACTATCAAACTACAATGAACACAGAGCATATATAAAAATTAAATTTCATTGCTTTCATTAAGTGAGTTTTAAGCTTATTACTGCAGCACAGCTCTGCTTATTATGATGGATGCACACAGGCACACTGACAGATTAGCTCAATCTCATTGTTCTATGGCTATTTTTAAGGCAAGTTAATTTATCTAAAAGAGTTAAAAGACAGCCTTCCAATGTGTCTGTAGTGGTTCAAAGGAACTCATTAGACGGGAAAGTTCAACCAGGCCCATTCACTGAAAACTAATTTTGAATAATTCAAAAAAACACACATTTTAAAGGCTTATATGAAGTATGCAAAATGTTCACCTCATGAAACCATACTGCAATCTAGGGAAGAAGTTCAGTTCTAAAAAAAAAATCCACACTATAGGCTATGAAGTCTTCTCTAGCATAGCTAATCTTCTGTAGTTACTTATTAAATTATAAAAATATCCTTAAACACAAAAAATAGTGATGCTACCTGACAAAACTTAAAGCAAGATAAGTAAGATAAGTGATGAGGGTTTGTAGAATTCTAAAAAAAAGTACATATTAAGCTAGTATCTGTTAAGCTGATGGTGGTAATGTTTGCCAAATTCATTAATATGAATAAAATCAGCAGAGATATATACCTTCTATTTCTGAATCAACTAAACATAAATTAAAATTACTAGAGGAAATTAACTTAAGATATATATTGTGTATGATGTAAATTTCTGTGGATGTTTTATAAACTGAATTTACTAACTCAGCCAAAAGTAATAAAATCCACATCCAAATATTTAGCCATGATACAAAGTGGAAAACTCAGTCAACTATTAAGTGAAATTCTCAGGTTTAAGGGGAGTCTCAACATCCCCAGGTTCCAGGGCAGCAATTTCGTAGAGTGTGATAGAATAAGAGTATTAAATCTCCAAGTGCAGAGGGACCATTATAATAGTTAGCTATTGGACAATGTTGCCAAAAGAAAGAATTGTGATGTTTCTGTTGGAAATGTAAACGTTAAAATCAACTTAACTATCTTACCGAAAAAAACTTGAAAAAAATCCAATCTAACATGAATTAAATGCTGTTAATTTTCTTTAAGTACAGGTCTCAGCAATTTCAGAAATTTAAATACCTGAGTTACAATATTATCTTTACAACAATATTTTTTCTTTTAAAAAAAGGATAGTGTTCTAACTCATTCCAATAGTTTATGGTATTTAGGGCTAACCCTAGTTTACTCAGATAGTCTAGAACTCCATGAAAAAATATTTTTGAATTATGGAAATATAGCTGCTGTACTTTCTTTGTTTTCCAGTTATCCAGCCTGTAACTTCCATTACTTGCTGTTTTCAAAGATTCAGAGAGAGGGGGGGGGGGGGGGGGAGAGAGAGAGAGAGAGGTGTTTACGATCTAGTCTTGACTCCATCTCTGAAACAGTTATGTGAGAAAGTTATGGGACAATGGCAATACATACATATAGTCCTCACAGTTCTTCCCTAGGTACTTGTATAATCGCTTTGGATTTGGCAACTAGCAAAACAGAAATTCCAGTGTTGCTTAACTTATATTTAGCAAATTAATTACTACTTAGATTTTTTATGCAGGGAAAACTTTAAATTTGCTGCCTATCGCACCTGCATATTATGTGGCTTGATTGTTTGGCCTACATCGCCCTCTACTGGAAGTCCCTGTTCTGCTTTATATATGCTTTACTTACCACTTTTACTTACTCTTACTTTTTATGTACCCCATATCACTATTCCACAGAGGTTTCTGATAAGATAGGTTATAAGATGGGTTCTTAACAGATAGTCTAATTGGTCATGAGGGAAGAAGGGAAGGAAAGAGACAGGAGAGATTATTTTCTACAAATATGAGACCAGATTATATCTCAGTTTTTTTCAATTGTTTGTTTGTATACAAGAGACCAATGTACAAGGACAAAGATAGAAGAGTCATACATATACATCTTGGATTATAAAAAATCTCAAGGCAGAAAAATGTATAAAATTTTTAAAATAAAAATAAAGTAAAACAATCACTGAATGTATAATATTTATAATTAGTAAATAAAAATAAATGTCTGTTGTCCTACTTGAATGTTATACAGCACTTTAAGGAAAACAGAGTACTGTTAGGTCTTACAATAATTTATCCCTATTATTTTAACATTTACTGCATGTATACTATGTGCCAGGCCCTGTGCTAAGCACTTTACCTTTCATGTGACAGTTTTACAAGTGAGTTACATAATGCTCTTATCCTCATTAACAGAGGAAACAACGGAGACACAGGAAGGCTGTAATGTATCCAAGTTTGTACAGACACAAACTTGGTGGATGAATCCAAGGCAGTATGAATTAAGACCTTGGTCTTAATTCCCACATTCCATTAGCATGCCACATTTGTAAGTACAGTGGACAAACAAAGGAAATCGAGCAGGACAGCAGTAAAGAAAACATTGTCCCAGCTACTTGGGAGGCTGAGGCAGGAGAATCGCTTGAACCTGGGAGGCAGAGGTTGCAGTGAGCTGAGATTGCGCCACTGCACTCTAGTCTGGGTGACAGTACAAGACTCCGTCTCAAAAAGACAGAAAAGCATTAGGGAGACCTGACTCTCAGAATCAAGTCTGGCAAGCATTCCCTCTGGCAGACATCAATATACAGTGACATCCTAACATATTATATTTTATTAATTATTTAACTTTCTTCACTCCCCTCTACACCTCGCTCTCCACCAAAAGTAATTTTAAGGTTGTAAGAAATTAGCTGGGCATAGTGGCTCATGCCTATAATCCCAGCACTTTGGAAGGCCGAGACACGAGGATTGTCTGAGCTCAGGAGTTTGAGACGAGCCTGGGCAACACAGCAAGACCTCATCTCTACTAAAATTTTAAAAAATTAGCTGGGTAGAGTGTCACACACATGTACTCCCAGCTACTTGAGTTGAGGTTGGAGGATTGCTTGAGCCTGCAAAGTTGAAGTTGCAGTGAACCCTCATCATGCCATTGCACTCCAGCCTGGGCAACAGAGCAAGACCCTGCCTCAAAAAAACAAAAAGTTTTAAGAAACTAAAAAGTCATTTTTACATATAAAATAATAAGTCTCTGAAAAAGAAATATTTTTGTAAAATCTTATTATGATATCTATTTGCAGAAACAAAGTAACCCTATGCTTTATGCCCAGTTGCAGAGCAACAATACTTTACACACGGCATGAATGAATGCATGAATGACAGCAATCCCTCAGTACACTTACTATTGTAGCACCATCAACTATACAAGGAAAATAAATTCTCCTAAGACTCTATGGTAATAGCAATCACTGAGACTACTACAAGGACTTCAATAGCACCAGTGAATGTTTATAATCTCAGGATGAGAAAAAGGTGATTTAAAACATTTAGAATGTGACATAAAGCAAAATGAAATTATTTTTCATTTATAACAAATTTTTCATTTAGAAAGCAAAATGAAATTTGAGATTTTCTGTTATGGGGTTGAGGAAAAGTCACTATCATTATCACACAGCCTAGATCTGTCTTATAGCCCAGAATTTCAAGAAGAAATCAACAGTGTCCTCTTAATCATAATCTTCACAATGACATACAAGTATTTTGTATTCATTCCTGCATAAATGTCCTACAGATGTCTTCAATTCAAAAGTTTCAAAACTCAACTGAACACTTTTCTGCTCCTAAAAGCTTTCCCTGCTTCTATTTTCTAACTTGTTTAATAGCCTTATCACTCACCCAATGGCAAAGCTAAAAGCCTTTACATTATCTGAAATGCTTCTTGTGTCCTCAATCCACATGCTAAGCTACCCATCAACTCTGATGTAATGTCCTTCATTTGAAAACCCCCTCCCCCATCACTACTATATTTCAAACCTTGTTAATGCTCTCCACTACTACTTCAATAGCTTTATAGTTGATTTTTCTCCCTTATCAATAAAACTCCGATAGACAATGCTCAATAGGTTGAGTTGAATTGAACATGCTTTCTAGAATGGAAATTTACTTTCATTCAATGCAAATTTAAACATTTTAAGGCTTTGTCTTCCACAGCAGTTGACTTTTGACTTAAATCTTTGATAATTGTTTAATACAGCTTAACCAAAAACTAAAGTCTGTCTTACTGAACTTTGAAAATTAAATATGGGATGAGTTAAGTTTTATGAATGTTTTAAGTCTGTTCATAATCCTATAATCTACCAAGGGAAGAAAATAGAATATATACTATTGCTTTCAAAAGAAATAAATTTATATCATCCAATTATGTGCTAGAAAACATTTTGCCTAAGCTATTTCAGCTCACTTTATAGTTGCATATGAAGTGAAAAAATGTTATATAAACATGCAAACCATGCTCTTAGAAGGAATAAAATTAACAAGAAATTGACATGCATGTCCTTATTGTACCAATATTAACATCACATTGAATGTATAAAGTGCATTTAACCATTCCTAAAGCAGTTTCACACTTAACTACATTACTTATAAAAATGAAATTAAATGTAAAAATGGAAAAATGTAACCACACTATTTTAACTCTAACAGACTCTTTTCATAATTTAATTTGAGGGAAAACAAAACTATGCAAAGAAACAGACATTTAGAAATTAATTTGCTAAATAAAAAATAATTCAGGGTTACCTACTATGTATCAGGTAAAAACTAAACTTGAATAAAGCTACTTTGTTACAATTTATGATCGTCTATGGGACTTAGTGTTTTACTATTTATAGTGTGTGCAGACAACAAATGTTCATATGGATTGAAGGGGCTTCAGCAACTCCCAGTTAGAATTCTACTGGATGTCACATGGAATGAGCTTACTCAAGCCTTTGCACATGTTTTTACCTCTGTCTGAGACCACCTTCCCTCATGAATTTTCATGGCTCACTCTTACTTCTTTCAGGTGTTTGCTCAAATGCTACCATTTCGGTGAAAACTTCTCTGACAGTCTTGTTTAAAATTGCAATCCCACTGAACTCTCATCACCCTCTGATCCTTTCTTAATTTTTTTAAAGCACTTACCACCACCTGGTATAGCACGCAAGATCCAAGAGGACAAGAATTTTTATTCACTGCTGTATCCTCAGAACTTAGAATACTGTACAGCACATAGAAGGTATTCAATGAATGAATGAGGAAGAACTAGGGTTTGAATTCTGGTTCTCAGCATGTCTATTCCTGTGGCCATGAGCAATTTATTTACCTGCTCTAAGACTCAATTTCTTCAACTATAAAATGGGGAACAAAATCTATTTTAAAGGATTGTTTTATGTAATTCACACACAAAAACAAATACATATAAATACACGTATATACATGTACATTCATATACACATACAGAGTTATGTACTTAACTATATATATATAAATAAACTTTTAAGCTCAGGATACATGTGCAGGTTTGTTACATACGTAAACTTGTGTCATGGGGGTTTATTGCACAGATTACATACACCATGGAATACTATGCAACCATAAAAAATAACGAGATCATATCCTTTGCAGGGACATGGATGGAGCTGGAGGTCATTTTCCTTAGCAAACTAATGCAAGAACAGAAAAACAAATACCAAACGTTCTCACTCATAAGTGGGAAATAAATGATGACGACACCATGGAAACGTAGAGAACAATTAACTATATTTTAATATATATTCCTAACACACAGCCTAGAACATAAATAGGCAATCCTCAAACTATTAAGTCCAAATTAAGTTAATGAGTGTCTTAACACTTGGATCAATTTTCCAAATTTATTGGAATATAGAATTTTTAAAACCTCAAATATTTAAGGCCAGAACATCTTATAGGCTACTAGAGAAGAAATTGAGAGAAAGATCAATATGCACACTTAGCTTTTAAATGTGGGACCTGCTGGGAGAAAGGAGATTTGGGCTCTGGAACCTGAGTGCAAGATCTCCATCTGCAGAATGAAGGCATGACTGAGGATGGATGAACTGCACCTCGAGAACCAACATGGAGGTCCAATAGTTAACACTGAGTACTACACTCTAGGTAGGATGAAAGCAAGAATCACTCATTGTCTGCTAACCCACTGGTTAGCACTGGGAATCATGTCCCAGGATCAACTTTCAAGTGCAGAAGAGAGTTTTAGTATTAATGATACTTCTTACTAAATTTGATGTGAAATATGGTAGATACAATCTCAGCAATGCCTTAAATACCTGGAATAAAGTTTCAAGTTTGCTTCACCAGAATGTTTTAATTTCCCATAATCTCAAACTGTTTCAAAAAATAACAAAAAACAAGAGATACTAAATTCCCAGAAATCCAATAAATGTTAAACTTCATTTAAAATGAGCATTTAAGAATTAAATATGTATAAATATTTTCTGAATAATAATTCCAATTTGATACATCAAATATAATTTTGTTAGCAAAATACAAAATACATTCCAAATTGTAAAATGTTAAAAAGTAATGTAAAACATACTAAAAAAAATATTTATTTCAGTGCAGTAAATGCTCTAAATTGATATCAACCTCCGTTCTTCTCTTTTTATGACCAAAGATACATCATTTCTTACTTAGGTTATCATTTCTGAACACCACTGTAGTCTCCACTGCCCCACAGCACCTCAAAATATCACTACCTTAGTCACTGCCACTGCCACTGTCCATTTACAGAGAAGACCAATACTTCTCTTTATATCTTGATCTGGGCCTAGACTTTTGGGCTTCCAAAAATAATAAAGACTTGTAAATTTGTTTATTATTGTTGTTGTTTTTATCTTTTGAGAAAAGGTCTCACTCTGCCGCCCAGGCTAGAGTGTAGCAGTATGATCATAGGTCACTGCAGCCTCGATCTCTGGGGCTCAAGTGATCCTCTCACCTCAGCCCCCCAAGTAGCTGGGATAAGGGCATGCACCACTGTGCCCAGCTAATTTTTTAAATTTATTTTTTCTAGAGACAGGGTCTCACTATGTTACTTAGGCTGGTCTCAAACTCCTGGGCTCAAGCAATCTTCCCACCTCAGCCTTCCCAAATTCTGGGATTATAAGTGTGAGCTACTGTACCCGGCCAGTTTGTTTATTATTGAGACAAAGCACATGAAGGACTCTTTGTCTCAGGAAAACTGTAAATTTAAACATAACTAAATTACTAATAACGGACTTTGAGGGAGTAGAATTAAGTCATACCCCTCTCTTAATACTGTGGTTTTCTTTCCCATTGTGCATTTCATTAATTTGAGTTCAGTTTCATCTTCTATTCTTATTCCAATCTCCATTTCAACATTAATGCAAAATAGATGTGCTTATTCTACTCTCAACTGAATTAAATTATAATCATTTGCCAAGTAAAAGGAATAAGCAAAAGGTCTTTGCAGTAAATACATACTTTTTTTCTATCTAGCTCCTACCCTATCTCCACCATCTTGTTCTTTACTACTTCCTTAGTTTTTGTAATGATGTGTATAGTTCATAAAAGTTAGGTAAATTTTATTCTTCAAAGGCCATTATTCAAAATAATTACTGTACAGAAAATAAACAAGTAAAATACCCAACCTAAATGTTAAATTTAAATTCCCCATTTGATTGCAATCATTATGTAAAAGGGAAGAATTAAGCTTCAGTGACTGTCATTGGTATCAGCCTAGAGACACTGGCCTGATACTCTGTGATTGAACCTGAAATGCAGTTTTTACTCAGAGGAGAAAGAACAGTTTTCAGCACTTGATAAAAATTAGTTAAATAAATGTTTGAAAATGGAATATTTCTTAACAAGAAATCAGAAGTTATAAGAAAAAAAAATAAAGAGGGAGCACAAGTGTTGGTCTAAATCAAGAGGAATTCAAACAATTTGTAATATGAATAATGTTTTCAACCAGCAGTTCTTATCCTGATGTCTAAGAGTTTACGAGGGCTACGACTATGATTCACCTAAAGCTGTATGTAAAGTTTTGCGAATATTTGTGCACACTTAAGCCTTTTTATGAGGCAGAGGTTCTATAGCATTCATTTAAATTAGCTATTAAATGGGATTTGTGACCTAAGATATTAACATTGCTATCTTTCACAGTTTCCTTACCTTTCATGTTACCTAACGTTAAATTACGATAAACAATCAATTAACTGTTTTTCCTCTTGATTCTGGACGTTATTTTAAATATTCAAAGCAGAAAAACTAAGTAGTTTTTCACTTCCTAAACAATCAGGGATTATTCTTTTTTCACTGGTAGACTAAATTTCATATTTCTAAAATTAGTCTAACTTTAAAAAACTAAACATTATTCTCCAGTATTTTCATTCTTAAACAGATCCTCTTTTATTCTTCACAATTTTAATTACTAAGCTAAGTTTTTTAGATAACACCCAGCTAACAAAAAACTAGAAATAATTTAAGATGCCAAACATACAGGTCAGCGTATTCCATTTGACAAAATATGTTAATAACAATAAATGGCTATAATAAATTTGCATGATCCAGGTTTAAATCTATAATAACGGCAAGTTTACTGTCTTTTTGCATAATCCTAGAGATATGCCAGGTGATGCATGCAACCACTTGATCCAGAGAAGAATCAGCCACATGAGATATTTACTTTTTTGACTAAATTTTTTTTTAATTCATATACTAGATGAACAGGAAAAAAGACTGAAAACAAATAAAAGTAGAAATAAATTACAATATTTTCTCTTTCTTTTTTTTTTTTCTTTTTTTCTTTTTTGAGAAAGAGTCTTGCTCTTGTCGCCCAGGCTGCAGTGCAACGGCATGATCTCGGTTCAGTGCAACCTCTTCTCGCAGATTCAAGAGATTCTCCTGCCTCAGCCTCTCAAGTAGCTGGGATTACAGGTGCCAGTCACCACACCCAGCTAATTTTTGTATTTTTAGTAGAGATAGGGTTTCGCCACACTGGGCAGGCTGATCTCAAACTCCTGATCTCATGATCTGCCCACCTCGGCCTCACAAAGTGCTGGGATACAGGCGTGAGCCACAGCGCTCGGCCAATAAATTATAATATTAAAGTTTGCAAAGAAGATTAAAAATGACTCTCCCCCTCCAAAAGGTAATTATTCAAAGATAATTTGACAATAAAATTATGCTTCCACATTTGTCTTTTGTAGGAAATATTATAAAGTATTAAGCAGTATTAAAGGTTTATAAATGAAAGTGTTCCAGGTTCACTGTGTTTGGATAATGCTTTTATAGTCAATAGATACAAAGATAGTAAACTCAGATAAATTTTGAGAAATAACTGTTGTCAAAGATAGAGCCATTTGTGCTGAAACTTTGAATAAACTGTAAAAATATTGTTATGATTTAAATTAAAAATAATTGTCAGAGAAGATTACTTCAGTTCCCAATAAAATGGCATTCAAATTTTTAAGAAACACATGGAGAAGAATAAAATTACAAATGAAGAACAGCTTGACTTGCAGAAGCAGGGGGACTAGAATTTCTTGCAGAGAAGTATCAAAACTAACTCAGGAAAGCAATACAATGATTGAGAGATGTACATGTTTTTAATTTAGAAGATAAAAAATGTTGAAAAGGGGATGAACGTATGAGTTTAAAAACTTTTAGTTTATGAATTGAAAAACTTATCCAGACAATGAAATCAACTAGTTTTCGATAAACATACTATCACATAGTTGGAAATTCAATAATTTAAAAAATATAAAGATTGAAAACCATTTCTTCGGCAATGCTCAGAGCATGGACTTTCACATATTACTTAATATAGAAAAAGTATAATTCTCAGGCCACATTAAATGGGAAGAAACTAGAATAAAATTCTACTTAGAAAGGTATAATCCATTCATCTTCCATTTTGTTTTGTACTACAATTATTGATATCTGTTATCTTCCTTATTGAGACGTACATTTTTGAAGGCAGAGATTATACCTGTTGTATTGGTCACAACTACAATGTTATACTGATAAAATGCTAAGTAATTTTTGCAAACCTAAATTGGGATATAAGGGTAACAAGGCATTCTGAGGTCATAAGGGATAAATTACACTGATCTATTCTTAATTCCATTAATGACCACAGTATTGACGAATACTGATACTATAAAGGTCATAAAAGAGATGCTCAAAGGTTGCCTATTCCTTCTTCTCAAACATCAGTAGGTTTAAATTCATTTCAATCACTTTTGGACCTCACTAATTCAGCCTACTGCCCAGAGTAGTGATAGTTTACACTTGAAATATCTCAATCATTTCTAAAAACCGAAGGAAGTAGGTGAGGGATTGGGAGGCACTGAATGGGACTTCTTAAATATCTCTACATGGAAGACCTCAAACACAACTGTTTCAACCCTTTCTTCCTATAACAAAATACTTGAGACTGGGTAATTTATAAAGAATATATATATATTTTTTTCTCACAATTCTAGAGGCTGGGAAGTCCAAGATCAAACCAATTGCCAGCATAGTTGGTGTATAGTGAGGTTTGCTCTCTGCTTCCAGGATGGTGCCCCTTGCTACATCTTCACATGCAGCAGGGGTGGTCAGCTTCCTTGTACCACTTTTATATGGGCACTAATCTCATTCATGAGGGCTCCACCCTCATGACTGAACCACCTACTAAAGGTCCTACTTCTTAATACCATCATACTGGCAATTAATATTTAGCATATGAATTTGGAGGAGCACATTCAGACCACAGCAACATATATCTAAAATGCAATACATTATTTTCCCAGCTTCCTCTGCTGATTCTCCTAATTTTGCTAGTGGTACCATTCATTCATTATTATTCTGTAAGTTCACAATCAAAATCTTGGAATTAGCTTTGATTCTTCCTTTTCTCTAAATTTTATATAAATCAGTCACGAAGAACTACCAACTTTCTCTGTATAGCATCTTTCAAAACTATCACTTCCTTTCTATTCTACTGCCCTCACTTTGTCTCAGCACACATCCTTCATCTCTAGACTACTACTATTGTCCCCATGGAAAGATGATTTCAAACAGTTTAACAGCCTAGCCTCCAAAACTTATCTGCAAAATTTTTCTCTGACCTTACTTTTAGCTACTTAAAAATATATTAATACTTTGCTCCATGTTCTATAACTGTCCTGAAATATGTTTTATAATTTTCTAGCTTCACTCTTTTGCTTACTCTGATCTATACACTTGGAATGCCCACCTACTCTCAACGTAACCATATTAAATTCAACAAACTAAGAGGTGAAGCCAGCTGGGCTTCTGGGTCAGGTGGGGACTTGGAGAACTTTCCTGTCTAGCTAGAGGATTGTAAATGCACCAATCGGCACTCTGTAAAAACACACCAATCAGCACTCCATGTCTAGCTAAAGGAATGTAAACGAACCAATCAGCATCATGTAAAAATGCACCAATCAGCACTCTGTGTCTAGCTAAAGGATTATAAACGCACCCATCAGCACTCTGTAAAATGGACCAATCAGTGCTCTGTAAAATGGAAGAATCAGCAGGACATGGATGGGGCCAAATAATGAATAAAAGCTGGCCACCCCAGCCAGCAGTGGCAACTTGCTTGGGTCCCCTTCCACACTGTGGAAGCTTTGTTCTTTCACTCTTCACAATAAATCCTGATGCTGCTCACTCTTTGGGTCCGCACCACCTTCAAGAGCTGTAACACTCGCCATGAAGGTCCACAGCTTCATTCTTAAAGTCAGCAAGACCACAAACCCACCAGAAAGAATAAACTCTGGACACATCTGAAGGAACAAACTCCAGACACAACATCTGTAACACTCACCACAAAGGTCCAAGGCTTCATTCTTGAAGTCAGTGAGACCAAGAACCCACTGGGAGGAACAAACAATTCTGGACACATTTTGGCACGAAGGGACTATCATCAAGCGGTGAGTACCATCGGACACCTTTTGCTTGCTATTCTGTCTTATTTTTCCTTAGAATTTGGGGGCTAAATACTGGGCACCTGTTGGCCAGTTAAAAGAGACTAGCGTGAGTGACTGCTGGACTAAAGACACGGTGGTCAGGCTTTCTGGTAAAGGAATCTCTAACAACCCCCAACGGTTTGGAGTTGGGAGTACCAGTTTGCCTGGAACCAGGTTCCACTTTTCCTGTACTCCTGGGCTGAGCCAAGGATTGACAAAGAGGAAAGCCATTCAGCTCCAGGATCCCGACAACAATTTGGTTGACCCTGCAGCCATGAGCAGAACTCTCAAAGTTATGACGCCCAAGGAGACTCACTCATCTCTTCTAGCTATCCTGACTCTTGCCTCCTGGGTCCTAATGCCTGTCAGGCAAACTTCCTCTCGCCTCTCTTCTCCAAGGATAGTCCCGCTTCTAAAAACCACTCCCTATCTCTAGTGCTTTTCTAGTTTCTCCCATAAGAATGATTTCTAGTATAAACTCCAGGACTCTATTTCCTTCTTTGGGCATCTGGGCTCACCATTCAGAAAGACATAATTTTTGCCCAAAGCCTCTTCATAGCGGGGACTATCTGGAATTTTACGATCCCTCCTCAGACAAGCAGGCCTAACAAAAGCCATTCCTGAAGCTAGGATATGGGAAGCTTCAAAAATGATATCCTTCCTATTCAAGTGAGGACAAAACGTGTCACTCTTCCAACCCTGGAGATCCCTTCCTTCCCTCAGGGTATGGCCCTCTACTTCGTTTTTGGGGTATAACATCTTTGTAGGCCAGTGGTAAGGTCCCAATACTAACAGGAGAATGCTTAGAACCCTAACAGGTTTTTGAGAATGTCTCGGTAAGGGTCACTAAATCCGATTTTTCTCAGTCTTCTTTGTGTTCTAGGAGGACAAGCAAGGGTGCAGGTTTTCGATAATGCATTGGTAAGGGCCACTAAATCTGACCTTCCTCGGTCCTCCTTGTGGTCTAAGAGGGAAACTAGTGTTTCTGCTGCTGCGTCGATGAGCGCAACTATTCCGATCAGCAGTGTCCAGGGACTGTTGCAGGTTCTTGGGCAAGAGGTATTTCTGCTGCTGCATCAGTGAGTGCAACTATTCCGATCAGCAGGGTCCAGGGACCCTTTTGGGTTCTTGGGTGGGGGAGAAACAAACAAACCAAAATTGCAAGCGGTTTTGTCTTTCAAATGGCAAACACTCAGGCACCAACAGGCTCACCTTTGAAATGCATCCTAAGCCGTCTGGACCAATTTGACTCACAAACTCTGAAAAAGAAGTGTCTCGTTTTTTTTCTGCACTATGGCCTGGCCCCAATATTCTCTCTCTGGGAAAAATGGCTATTTGAGGGAAGTATAAATTGCAACACTATCCTGCAGCTTGACCTTTTCTGTAAAAGAGAAGGCAAATGGAGTGAAATACCTTATGTCCAATCTCTCTTTTCATTGAAGGAGAATACACAACTATGCAAAGCTTGCAATTTACATCCCACAGGAGAACCTCTCAGCTTACCCCCATAACCTAGCCTCCCTATAGCTCCCGTTCCTATTAATGATAAGCCTCCTCTAATCTCTCCCCCCCCCCCCCGCCCAGAAGGAAACAAGCAAAGAACTCTCCAAAGGACCACAAAAACCTCCCAGGCTATGGGTTATGACACCTTCAAGCTGTAGGGGAAGGAGAATTTGGCCCAACCCAGGTACATGTCCCCTTCTCCCTCTCTGATTTAAAGCAGATCAAGGCAGACCTGGGGAAGCTTTCAGATTATCCTGTTAGGTATATAGATGTCTTACATGGTCTAAGGCAAACCTTCAATCTCACTTGGAGAGACGTCATGCTATTGTTAGATCAAACCCTGGCCTTTAATGAAAAGAATGCAGCTTTAGCTGCAGCCTGAGAGTTTGAAAATACCTAGTATTTTAGTCAAGCAAATGATAGAATGACAGCTGATGAAAGTGACAAATTTCCTACTGGTCAGCAAGCTGTCGCCAGTATGGATCCTCACTGGAATTCATGGGAAATGGAGTCGTAAACATCTGCTGACCTGTGTTCTAGAAGGACTAAGGAGAATTAGGAAAAAGCTCATGAATTATTCAATGATTTCCACCATAACTCAGAGAAAGGAAGAAAACCCTTCTGCCTTCCTCGAGTGGCTACAGAAGGCCTTAAGAAAATATATTCCCCTGTCACCTGACTCACTCAAGGGTCAATTGATCTTAAAAGATAAGTTTATTACGCAATCAGCCACAGATATCAGGAGAAAGCTCCAAAAGCGAGCCCTGGGCCCTGAACAAAATCTAGAGGCATTATTAAACCTGGCAATCTCGGTGTTCTATAACAGGGACCAAGAGGAATAGGCTGAAAAGGAAAAGCAAGATCAGACAAAGGCCATAGCCTTAGTCACGGCCCTCAGACAAACAAACCTCGGTGGTTCAGGGAGGACAGAAAATGGAGCAGGCCAATCACCCGGTACGGCTTGTTATCATTGTGGTTTACAAGGACACTTTAAAAAAAGATTGCCCAATGAGAATCAAGCCGCCCCCTCGTCCATGTCCACTATGCCAAGGCAATCACTGGAAAGCGCACTGCCCAAGAGGGCAAAGATTCTCTGGGCCAGAAGTCCCCAACCAGATGATCTAACAGAGCTGAGGGTGCGCAGGGCAAGCACCAGCTCATGTCATCACCCTCACTGAGTCTTGGGTTCATTTAACCATTGAAGGCCAGGAAATTGACTTCCTCCTGGACACTGGCGCAGCCTTCTCAGTGTTAATCTCCTGTCCCAGATGACTGTCCTCAAGGTCCATTACCATCTGAGGAATCCTGGGACAGCCTGTAACCAGGTATTTCTCCCACCTCCTCAGTTGTAATTGGGAGACTTTGCTACAGAAGGTAAGTATGCTTATCTA
Organism: Colobus angolensis palliatus; assembly: GCF_000951035.1. Taxonomy (NCBI): domain Eukaryota; kingdom Metazoa; phylum Chordata; class Mammalia; order Primates; family Cercopithecidae; genus Colobus; species Colobus angolensis. Next base: position 5,901,562 of record NW_012114364.1, on the reverse strand, counting down.
ATCCTACCTGCCCATGTTGCAATATGGAAAGAAAGGGAGTTCCTAACCTCTTGGGAACCCCCATTAAATACCACAAGGAAATCATGATATTATTGCATACAGTGTAAAAACCCAAGGAGATGGCAGTCTTATACCACTGAAGTCATCAAAAAGGGGAAGGAGAGGGCAGAACAGCAGCATAAGCTGCTGGCAGAGGCAGGGAAAGACCAGCAAAAAGGAAAGAGAGAAAAAGACAGAAAGTCAGAGAGAGAGAGGAAGAGACAGAGACAAAGAGGGAGTCAGGGAGAGAAAGAGATAGAAGTAGTAAAGAAAAAACACTATACACCCTATTGCTTTAAAAGTCAGGGTGCATTTAAAACCTATAATTGATAATTGAAGGTCTTCTCTTTACAATCCCAAATAGACTCTTTGGTAGCAGTGACTCTCCAGAACTGCCGAGGCCTAGACCTCCTCACTGCTGAGAAAGGAGGATTCTGCACCTTCTTAGGGGAAGAGTACTGTTTTTACACTAACCAATCAGGGATGGTATGAGATGCTGCCCAGCGTTTACAGGAAAAGGCTTCCAAAATCAGACACCATCTTTCAAACTCTGACACCAATCTCTGGAGTTGGGCGACATGGCTTCTCCCCTTTCTAGGTCCCGTGGCAGCCATCTTTCTATTACTCGCCTTCGTGCCCTGCATTTTAAACTCCTTTTAAAATCTGTTTCCTCTAGGATCGAGGCCATCAAGCTACAGATGGTCTTACAAATGGAACGCCAAAGGAGCTCAACTAACAACTTCTACTGAGGACCCCTGGACTGACCCACTGGCCCTTTCACTGGCCTAAAGAGTTCCCTCTGGAGGACACTACAACTGCAGGGCCCCTTCTTTGCTCCTATCCAGCAGGAAGTAGCTAGAGTAGTCATCACCCAATTCCCAACAGCAGTTGGGGTGTCCTGTTTAGAGGGGGGATTGGGAGGTGAAGCCAGCTGGGCTTCTGGGTCAGGTGGGGACTTGGAGAACTATTCTGTCTAGCTAGAGGATTATAAATGCATCAATCAGCACTCTGTGTCTGGCTAAAGGATTGTAAATTCACCCATTGGCAATCTGCAAAAATGCCCCAATCAGCACTCTGTCTCTAGCTAAAGGATTGTAAATGCACCAATCAGCACTCTGTAAAATGGACCAATCAGCAGGACGTGGACGGGCCAAATAAGGAAATAAAAGCTGGCCACCCCAGCCAGCAGCGGCAACCCATTCAGGTGCCCTTCCATGCTGTGGAAGCTTTGTTCCTTCGCTCTTCACAATAAATCTTGATGCTGCTCACTCCTTGGGTCCGCACCACCTTTAAGAGTTGTAACACTCGCTGCGAAGGTCCGCAGCTTCATTTTTGAAGTCAGCAAGACCAAGAACCCACTGGGAGGAACAAACAATTCCAGACACAAAACACTGAATTTGGGCCACTATGTGTCACTTACTATGTCCTACACACCAGGACACACTGGAGAGTTAAAGAAAACTGGAGAGTTAAAGAAAAATCACCATAACACAGTGAACTAAGTGTTCTAATGAAGATATGAATAAAATAATGTACAATGAGTAGTTTCATTACTAATTTAGTGTAATCTGACCTGGGCTTTGAAAGAAGATGTGAAATAAATGAAAATTTATTATATAGATGGGAGTAGGAAAGCTCTTAAGCAAACAGGATAGCATGAACAAAATTAGAGAAAAAATGCATGGTACATTCAGAGAACAATGCAGCTAAAGTATACAGTTTAAGGACAGAGGGAAAATTCCAAGAGAAGTATTGGTAATACTAAACCATTTCCTCATACCTCCTCCCTCCTGCTTTGGCTGAAGATATATCTTAAAAATTAAGAACATCAAATTATTTCAGCCATCTTCAAAATCAAAGTTAATTTTGGGGGCCAGATCATGTAGGAAGTTGAATCACTTATTATCTAGGTGACCCATTAATAACTGGTTATATAGACTTCTTCATTTCAAGATCCAGATTGACCCAGTCCTTCAACATGACCATGGTGTTAATAACAGGGACTAATAATGTCTGAAGATAAAATATTTAAATCATTTTATTTCCCTAGGATTTCAGAACTGGAAGAAACCCTAGGTATCTTTTACTCAATTGACTTACAACTATTTTTAGTTATCAGTCTCATTTGAGAAGGTGAAACAAATTCCTGAATTCATTTTCAGGGGGTACGAGGGAACTGATTGGAGCCTGCAACCCAAGAGCTGAACCTATGGTACTTTTGGGGGCCAGATGATTATTTCTATTCATGAAGCTAGCTAGAGGAAACGGATATACCCCCCAAAAGGAAGCTGGCTGCCACAGAGAGATATGCAACAAAATGGCCAGATCTAAATTTTTCCACAGAAGCTACAATTCCAGGGCTGTGTGTCTGTGTATATGTATGTGTGTGTGTTAAATCTGAAATCTGTCAATCTTGAAATGTAGACTAAAAAAAAAAAACAAAATGTAGGCACGATATTGGTTAAATGAGATGTGTTTCTAAGCTACACGAGTCAGGCAGTGGCTATTTTTCTGCCTCTGCCATAGGTGAACAACCTATGCAGTTACTTCTTGGATGAGAAAACTGAGCCCTACAGTTATATGTCCTGTGCGAGATAACACAGTTAATCAGAGTTAGAGATGGATTAGAATCAGGTCTTCTGACTCTGCATCTAATCTGCCTCCATCTGGGGGAATCAGAGTAGGAAGAAGGTGGCTATTGTTTATTAGATGACTACTCATTTGTATGCTACATTTTAACATATATCTCATTTACTTTTATGGAGACCTTTCAGACAAGAATTAGGATTCCCAGTTTTCAAAAGAGGAAATTGAGCTGCAAAAGCTTAACTAAATTGCACAAGATTATGCAGCACTAAAGTATCAGAGCCAGGATTCAAAACTATGTGTGACTGACACTAAAATCCATATTCTTTCCATCCTGTCTCCGATTTGTTTATATTAGTAGCCAAGTTTTAGCTGAAGAGCAGACACAAGATAAGGCCAAAGGTGAAGAACTTTATTGTGTAGGTAATGAAGACCTACTGATGGGTTTTGAGTAGAAGAATGACAAGATCAGAACTATGATTTTGGACAATAAATCTGAAAGTCACTGAGTGGCAACACAAATGAAATATAGTCTAAAGGCAAGGACAACAGGTTGGAAGTCATTACAAAAATTCTGTTGCAAGATTTAAAAAGGAGAAGTGACACTGAACTATTTTCTATGGGAATGAAAAATAGCAAATGCAAGAGTAAAGGATGAGGAGGAATTGGTGGATTATGAACTTAGGTAACAGGAAGAATAATAATGTTATTTATAGAAGGAATGCTTAAACCACTGAGGTGATGAATAAATACAGACTCCAGAAGACATGAAATCATGTAGGCAAGTTTTTTAAAACCAAAGAAAGAATTTAAATTATGAGAAATGATGATAACAGGTAACCATAACTATAAGCTTACAAGGAAAGTTTAATGATTTGATATAAAATTTTAAAAATCTAAACTAACAGAGGCAACCAAATATATGATGATTGGCTAAACATAGGAAAACAGTATAAGTAGAATGAGGAAAAATGCAACAGATGAAAGGAATCTCCACGAACTCTGTTTTACTGAACTTCTAATAATTGAAAGACATGGGAAAAAGGGGAAGTAGTGGAGGAGATACCATTAAAATTACAATATAAATTTAAGTTCTAGTTTTATCTAAAAGGAAAATCTGAAAACACTTTCTACACATCAAAGAGACAAAAAGAAAAACTGTCCTTGGTTCTCGAAGATTTGTTTGCATTGCAGCTCTCTTTTATTTATGATTACGAAGTTCCCCAGGAATGGGGCTGGCGCTGGCCACTACCTTGTTATAACGTAATATTATTTTTACACTTGAAATCTAAAATGACTCACAAAAACTGAAAAGGAGAAAACAGAATTCAGAAAAATACATAAGGAAAGTGAATGAATAAAAGTTACATACAGCAGAGTAAAACAGAACATAGTAATTATTTCTCCATTGTGCTCTCACTTTCTGTTTCCAACAATATGCTTTGTGCCTTAATGTGTTTCAAATTAAATATGAGTGCAATTTCAATGCATTCGAATTACTACCACCAACAACACTAAAAACTACTTAGGATGGCCAAGGAAAAATTTAACCTATTAAGATGAAAAAAAAAAAAAAGACAAGCTTGATAAAAGAATAATCTATCATGGACATACACTTTCTGTGTTGTTCAATTAAAGTGGTAGTAAAATAATTATACCAGATGATCACCAAAAGGAACTGATTCTATAGACATTTACTCAGCACCCAATCATCACAGGGTCATTTGAGTAATAATATGAAACAGGAGAAGCAGCATATGGCCTCAACAAGCTGAAAGAAAAGTCAAGAGAAAGTCCCTGGAGGCTCAGTGCCTTAGAGGATCCCCGTGTTTTGGCAGGCACAGAAACTGGAATTCCTGAGAGCTCATTAGACTTTTCACAGCTAATTATAAACAACATTATAAGATATTGACTTTGAAATACAAATTTATTAATTTCCATTGAGAAATATACCTATAACAATAATTTGTAACACTCATTTGTTAGGACAGTCTCCTAATTTTAGAATTACAAGGAGAACAAATGAGGCCAGATATTCTTAAAATTTTCAGCAAGCTAAGTAAGCTGCTTAAGCTGCTTCTGTTGTATTGATCTAGATTCTGTTTCATAAAATATTTTGCCTATCCTGACTTAGACTATCTCTCCCCTCTTGCTTTTCAGAAGAATTTTCTAGATTCCATTAAACAATTAATTTCTGAAGATCAATGATGATTCTGCTGAGAATGTTACAGATTTATACATGCAGTCATTACTTCCTAAGGACACAGTCTGGTTTCCTTGAAGGAGTTATAACAAAATCTTAATCTCCAAAATAAGATATAGGTCATATTTATCCTATATCAGCAAAATATGTAGAAGCTATCTCTACTGGCTTTTTTGCTGCAGATGGTTAATCTCATCTGCATTATATACTAACTTTTAGACATTTTAACGTGAAGTGTCACTTGTTCTGATTTTATCTCCAAATTCCCAGGGTATTTTATTGTAATCTGTAATGTACTGAATATACTGAATAAAGTAGTATATTTCCAAATAGGGAAAGAACAGTTATTGATTTGTGTCTCTTCAAATAAATTTAAAAATCTATTAGTTGGATCATATAACTAATATTTATCATACACAATGATAATAAATATAACTTAGGGATGAACTAGAAATAATACATGTTTATTTGAGTACTAGACATGTGCAAGGAGTGCCTTCAATAAGACTCTTTATTAGATCTATGTTCAACTTCATTCTTTCTTCAAGAATTATTTAAACATGATGTTGTACATAATAAACATACATAATTTTTGTCAATTTAAATAATTTTAATGTAAGAATCATTTAATTTACTCAACTATAAACAGAAACTTTATGATGCTGAAAATAGTGAAAAAGACAAACATGGTACATTTGTTTTTTGATAGTTTACAATTTAGTTGCAGATACAGACAAGTCAACAGACAATAACAATAGTACGTTATTTGTTAATATGGCAAAAAATATATTTGTTTAGAACATAAACTTCCAGGAGCTCTTGACAATTTATTTCTTAAAGACCTAATTATACCATCACTAGCAATCATCATCATCACAATCATCATAACCATTTATTAGCCACAATTTATTAAACCCATGCTATATTCTCAGTTCTATGCTAGGTGCTATGTACACATCATCTTTAATCTTTGCTGCCCTACAAGGTAGGTAATATTATCCCCACTTTTAAAAAAGGGAAGAAAAAAAAACCCAGATGTAACAGACAGATGTCAGCTCATAGCTGACTTTGAACTAACATGTAGGCCACAGTCTTTCCTACTAAACATGGACAATTTCTCAGTACACCAACATCAGACAAGATTTGTGACCATGTCAACTTCATAATCATGTCTGAGTGCAGACAAAAGCAGAATGTCATACAAACACAAAAGCTTCCACAAAAGCAGCCCCATAGGAAAAGTTCACATGGTATGAAACTGAGACCTCATGCCAACAGCCTGCACCAATTCGCCACCTCTGCGAATGAGATATTATGGCTACCTATGCAAATAAAATATTATGGCCACCTATGTGAATGAGATAATCATAGAGACAAATATTTCAGCCTCGATCAAGCCTTCAGCAATTATAGCCCCAGCCAGCATCTTGACTGTGACCTCATAAGATCCCAAACCAGATCCACCCAGTTAATCTGCTCCTGAATTCCTGGCCCACAGAAACTGATGAGATAGTATGTGTTTAAGCCACTTGTTATGCATCAATAGATAATATATAACATTAATACAATTGTGTGTCAGTGAGTGTGTATGTTTTAATTTCTAAGGGGCATAAAGTAGGTACTATAATTAAATATTCCTTAATACCATAGTTTCCTTGAATTATTCCACTGGATTTTCTTTGAGCTCTTTGAACTTATTTATAACAGCCACTGAAATCCAACATCTTAGCCCAATTAGGATCAGCACTTATTGACTTACTCTTTTTTTGCTAAATATGGGTCACACTATCCTTATTTCTTTCATCACAGGTACTAAAATCCAGCATTAGGGCTTACTTGGAATCAGTTTCCTAAGTTAGAGTCACACTTTCCTTTTTTTTTTTTTTTTTAATAGCACATTTAGTCTTTTTTTTTTAGTTAGAAAGTGGAATGGCAGATAATTTATTGTAGTAAATCTATTTTGTTTTCCTAAAGATTTGTGGTTGTTGTTGTTCTATTAATAGTGGGAAGTCAACTTGCTTTGACTCAAACTGTGAAAACTATCCCCCTTCAGAGTGCAGCAGCTGATGTCTCTGCTAAGTTGCTTTTTATTTACCCACTGTCTGGTGGTATACCTGAGCCTGCAGAGTTTAGCAGTCAGATAAAGATTTGGGTAGATTGTCTAGTCAGATTTTGAGGCTCACTCTTTCTGTGGTTTCTCTGTTTACAATCTGAAGACTCCCTAGTCTAAATTTCCAGTTACTCTGCCAAACTTGAATTTTGCCTTTTCATACAAGAATTCAATAAGGCTTCTGATATTTACCACCCAAGTTGTGTGTACTTTAGGGAATACACTCTGTTGAACGTGCAGCAAACTTGCAAATCTCTAGCCATGGGAAGCTCTGCTTCTCAAAAGTTTTTTGCCAGTGTTTCTCTTAGGATCTCTAGGTCTCCCAGACATGTGTAAATAAGAGACCATTCAGGGATTCAGGCAGAGTTCATACTCAGATCTTAGATCTCAGACCTTTTGTATCTCTCCTGTTTCCAGAATGTACCTCTTAAATCCGCACCTGCTCTGATTTCTGAATTTTGCCATCACCACCTTGACCTGGTAAGGATGTGGTATTCCACTGTTAGATCTACAGGGGCTAGGAGCATCCCTAGTGAGAAAGCCATAAACTCTGACTTCCTACCCAGTCAGTAACAGTCTTTCAATAGTAACCTCTTCTTATAGTTCTGCCTTTGGTCATTTCCCAGAATCTTACAGTTGTTTTTAATAATCTGGCCAGTTTTCCTCATTGTTATTTACAGGAGAATCTGACTTTTTCAAGCTACTGTTCCTTGAAATGTCCCTGGACTATTTTAATAGCCTCTTATATTGTATTCCTGTTTCTTCCCTTACCTTTCTTCACCTTTCTTACCTTCTCTTCTCCACACAGAAACCAGACTTTGAAACAGAAATCACCCTGTATCACATCACCACACAAAATTCTCAAAGAACTTTGCATTTCACTCAGAATAAAAGCCAAGTACTGAGTGTAGCCTACAAGTTTTATGTGAGGATGTCCTGGGCCACCTCTAAATGCCATCTCTCACCAGTCTCACCAAGACTGCTCTGCTGTGCTTAAAATGCATCAAGCGTGCTCCAGCCTGGGCATCTGCTGTTCTATATACCCCTTTCTATATATTAGCTGAATTACCTTTCACAGTATCCCATCAGGTAGGTACTAAAGTTACCCCCTTTCTCCAGATGAGGAACTAATGCAAAACGACTTGAAGCAAATTGCCCGAGTTAGCACAGCTAATAAGTGCTGGGGTCAAGATTTGAACCCAGGCAGTCTGTCTGGAAAGCCATAATTTATGCCTTGAAAAGACAGTTATTTCTAACATACTTCCTTTTTATTTTGGAGAATTAAATTTATTATTCTAGTTCTTTTTTATATGAACAACAAAGAAGAAACTCTTAGGACTCTAACCAGACAAGATCACCTGGCACATGAAACGTACTGAAATGCATACACTGAGGACTTTTACAAACAAATTTCTTCCATAAAACACCAAATGATTGTGCCGAACGTCTGTTAGTGTGCTTTTCCAAACCGTGCATGCAGCTCTTGGAATTATGTTTACTTGTAACTCCTCATACAATGTTAGCAGAAGATCATACGCCCTGTGAGTCCCTAGTGGAAATCTGTTTCAGTCTCCTTGCAGCTCCTTAGACATACCAGGTAGGCTCCCTCGTCAGGGCATTTTTATTCTCTGTTCTCACTATATGGACTGCTTTCCCTCCAGAGATCTTCATGGCTCAGTTTTTTTCTTATCTTTTCACAGTTAGAGTTACCTCAGTGAGGTCTTGCCATGACAACTTACTTAACATTGCAAACATATTTTCCTCTTCTTCCCCTTATTTACTCCTCCCTTATCTATTATACTTTCTTTGTCATTACAGAACTAAAAAACTGTTCACTATCTTCTCCCTCTAGAATGCAAGCAAGATGAAGGTAGGGGTTTTTGTTTTATGCACTGCTGTTTTCCTAACTCCTTGAAAAGTGCCAGGCACACAGTTGACACTTGGTAAATGTTTGCTGACTGAATAAATAAATGAATTTCCCCAAGATCAAATAACTGGAAGAGGCTGAATTGGAATTTGAACTCTATTTGACTCCATGTATAACTGCTAAATATATGGTAGCTAACAATTATTTAATAAGATACAAATCTGGTCATAGGATTCTAAGATCTCTTCTGATAGAAACAATGGACCTCATATAGTAATGGGGAAAAAACGCCCATCTTCACATAAACAAAAATTAAGATTTCTGAAAAGCACAAATGACAAAAACTCACTCTTTTTAACGTTACAAGCAGCTGACCATTTTTACAATGGAATATTTTGTATAAAAGTTTGCAGGACCGGAGACATTCCAAAGGTGAACAAACTGACCTCGATTCCATTGTTGTTGGATAGATACAAAATTGGTTGTCAGGTTTTCCCAACAGATGTTAGCATTTTATTCCCAGCTTAAGAGAGCAAATAAGTGGTATTATTCATTCATTCATTCATTTAATTACTCGTTGCTAAGTGTTTATCAACCACCTAATCTAGTGAGGCACTGATCTAATTGTTCTAGGCACTAAGGATACAGCAGTGAACAAAACAATTCTTACATTCTTAAAGGGAGGAACAGATAGTAAAAAAAATAAACAAAGAATGTATTAGTGTCAGTAAATATTGATTGTGATAAGAAATGGACTTGGTAATTGCTAAATAATTCAGAGTAGATTTTTATTATGGTAGTGATGAGCTCAGATTCAAGTCAGATGACCCTTGTTTGAATCTTCCATTATAAGCTATATCCCTCACAAATTAACTCCTCAAATTATAATTTCACAAATCGGGAATAGCAGAACCTATCTTGCAAGGCTGATGTAAAGATTAAAAGAGAAAATATACATGAAGACACTTAGCACACGACAGGGTATATAGTAAATATCAATTAATCCAATTATTATTATTAGAATATGTAAGACAATCTAACTCTACCATTGTCTGGAGACCAGGCTAAACACGTATGAAAGTTTTAGGCTCTAAACTTGAGAGTAGTTTCATTTTATTAATTTTTTTATTTAAAGCTAACATAAGTAATTCATTAATTCCTCCATTCAACAAATATTCATCCAGTATCTAATGTATGCCAAGTATTTTACCAAGTGCTGGGAATACATCAATTGACAAGTCAGACATAGGCTCTGCTCTTTTGGAGTTTAAGTAAAATTGTCATGTTATCATAAGTGCCATACATTTATTATGAGGTCAAACTGAAGAAGTGCCTAACTTTTCAATAACAATGACATTAGAAAAAAAAAAAAAACAAAACAGTATTTACCAAGTGCTAGTATAAGAGGTCCCTCTAGTGATGCTTTGCATTCAGAGAATGCTTAGTGAATAAAGTTCACTAGTGAGGGTAAGTTTAGGAAGCCTAGAAGGAAAGTAAAAATCCCAGGAGCCTGTTGGTGTCCATCATTCTGCTTCCAAAATATGCTTGCCTTAGAAGAATCTACGTTCCTTGAGAGTAGGAAAACCTCGAGCCTATAAACATTCATGACACACATTAGGTACTTTAAAATAGTTTTTAAAGGAAATAGTGAATATTCGAATATCATCCTAGTCCAAGATACAATCATCTGTTGTACTACTGAGATAGTCTCCTAACTGGACTCTCAGCTTAAGCTTTTGCCCCACTAGTCTATGATTCAAATAATTCACAGTTATCTTTTCAAATGTGAATTAGGTCACTATGTTCCCTAAATAACCCCAAAGGTTTCCCATCACACTTAAAATCCAAAATCCTTCCAAGGCCTAGAAAGGCCTGCGCCATCTGGCCTCTGCTTGCCTCCGGTCCTGCACCTGCAGACCCTCACCCAGCTAGAGCCAAGCGTAGCCTGCGGTTTCCGCCGCCTGCAGCCCTTTCCTGTAGCTCTGCAGGCTGAAGCCTTCTAGAACATGCTCCTGACCTCCTACCTTCGGGCAGCCTCCTTACACAATCCCTACCACATTACACTGTTTTTATTTTCTACTTCATTACTACCATTTGAAATTGTCTTTATTAACCGTTGAGTAATCTTCCACCACATGCTGGAAGATTCCACCCAGAATTTGTAAAACCTGTGAGAGCACCGCTCCCCTAGTTTCCCTCGCGTCAATTATTATGGAATTACTAGATGAAGGAACTACCTCGCCCTGTTTCCTGCTTTCTTTATATTGTGGAAATATACAAACACCCAAAGAAAGAGTGATCCTGATGATTCCAAAGAACATCCCTGCCCCACCCCTCAACTAATCCGACCGCTCCTAGAGGGCCGCCCCGCCCTCGGCCGCGGTCGCCTCGCGCCTGGTTCTACTGGCTTCCACCAGGGGGCTCGCTTCCCCGGCTAGGACCTTCCCCTCCGCCTCCCTTCCCGCCCCGCCCCGCCTACCCCACCACCCACCTGCTTCACCCTCTGCTTCCACCAGGCGGCGCGTCTCTGGGGGCCGGGCCTCCGCCTCCGACGCTGACTTCCTCAGGGCAGCCAGCACCGTCTCCGGGGTCAAGTCGACTAGCTCCTCCCACACGGATTCTGTGTAGAAATCCACGGTGTGTGCATTGGAAATGGACAAGGCATCCCTCAGGAACTGCAGCAGTCCCTGCAACTTGGCACGCAACGTGGGCAGGTCCGGGGTCACCGGGAGAGGGCAAGAAGCCGCCATGACGCTCACCCTCCCAGGCTGTAGGTGGCGCAAACATGGCCGTGAGTCGCCAACTCGGCCCAAATTAGCACAGGCGGGCTCAGTAGAGCTCCGAGCCAGAGTCCTTCTGAACGATTGATTGCTTCGGCTTGGTGACGTATTTTGTGGGCGTCCGTTGTGGTGGTCTGGTGACGCATTTGGTGGGCTGCAATGGCGCCGGTGAGGCTGGCAGCGAAGTGGCGGCCTGGTGGTTTTGAGGCGCGTGGTGAAGGGGTTTCCGCGGTCGAGTACAGGAATAAGAATGTGAAACAGAAGAAATGGCTGCCTAACCATCCGCAAGCCTTCGTGGGGAGCGTTCGCGAGGGTATGTAAGAAGGCAACCATTTACCGGTCCTCGAGCTTGCTAACTCTTAAGATACAAGACCCGCTGAAGCTTGGAAGAAGGATTTAGGAACCAGACCCGATCCTACTTGGGGCAGGGGAAATCATTCCTGAGCCCGCTGAAGCTGTGAGCTTCGCAGAGCTCTAGATCGGAAGACGGAGCAGTATTGCTAACTTTAATTATTTAAACGTCTTTCCTGACGTAACCCTGTATTTCATCAGAACTTTTTTCCTGAGAAACTGAGCAGAGTCTATGGCGCTGTGAACTTTTGCGCGTGTAGTAAGGTAAAAGGGTAGAGAGGAGGTCAGGGCCAGAAACATACTGCTCCGAATCCATACCCGAGGTCCTCCAGCCTTCGCTTTAATTTGTGTTTGTCCTTTTGTATTACTGTCTGTAAGGTCCCTCAGATCCCACTTGGAATATATAAATGTTAAAAGCCCGTCTTCTGATAATTGCTAGCTTTTCAGACAGCCATACACTGTCTTTTTCTTTCATGTTGAAATATTTTCGAAAACGTATATAATAGTTTGTCCAAGATAAGACACTAGATGGGGCAGTTTCTTTTCTATTTTTTAAGTGTTTATTGAAGGCCCAGATTAAGTGTTTTAATGAGCTAAGAAATTTGTTTTGATTTGTGAATACAGCTATAAACTCAATTTGTGCAACAGTCGGAACTGGTCAGTTTTTCTTTGAGATTCTTACTTGGATTTGTGCACGACTGTTAGCCTGGTCTTTTTGCAAAGGGCCAACTTGCTATGCAATCCATCAGCTTAAATTTGTTGCTTGAAATAATGTTTTAAAGCAAAACGTAATTCTAGAATCTGAATGTGATGACGTAAAAAAGAAAGATTTTCATTTGTAATTAACAGTTTCATTCTTTGCTCAACAACTTCTTTTCTCTGAAAGTAATTTTCGATGATATTCCTCAATGTAGGACAAGGCTTTGCCTTTCGAAGAAAACTGAGAATACAGCAAAGTTACAAGAAATTGCTGCGGAAGGAAAAGAAGGTTAAAACGTCACTGGAATCTCAATTCACAGATCGATACCCAGATAATCTGAAACATCTCTATTTAGCTGAAGAGGAAAGACTTAGGAAGCAACCGAGAAAAGCTGACCATCTTTTGTCAGAACAAGTTCACCAGCCTTTGCCTGAAGAACAGTGTAGCATTGACCAGGCTTTGTCTGAAGATCAGTGTAGCTTTGACCTGCCTCAGACAGAGGAACAATGTAGTAAAACAGTGAAGTATGTATTTTCTTCATTTGAAATCCTTTAAGTGGTGTTTTATTATTTAAAAGTGCTATAGGATAATTTATATAGGAATTGGATTTTTTTCTTATTTAACACATTTTGGAAGTCACAGTTTAGGGAAACATTTTCATGGAGGCTCGATTTTTAGCTTCGATAACTGAATTAGGCTGGTTTAGCTTAATTGACAAAGTAATGGGAATTAAGAGGTCTGGAATTTGGGTTTCTTTCTCTCAAGTACAGGTGGTAACTTGTATTTGATTATATTTTTGAAAAATAACTTCTGAAAGGTGTTATAATTTTAGTCATTAACAGTATGGGTTCTAGAACCATACTTAACATGTTAGTGCCCCAGTGACCTCTTCTCTAAAATGGGGAAAATAACACTATGTCCTCTTTAAATTGGGAAAGATAATACTGCAATGAATGTATACTTCAGAGCTGCCATGTTGCACAGCTCCAGAATGGCTTACTCACTTAAACTCAGGTGTCCCTAAGGTGTTTCATGACATTGTTGTGAAAACTCCGTGAGTTAATGTGTATGTGAGGATCTTAAAAGGTATATGTGATACGTGGTTAGTGCTCTTGAGTGTTAGCTACTACTATTAATCTGGATATTCTACAGAGGACCAGAAATAGATTGCAATTACACATGCACAGCTCCGTGACACTTTGGTTTTATAAGAGTTAATTTATGAAAAAACTATCACTGCACATACTTCAAGTTAAAAAATAATGCTAAAATCTAAAATTGCAAGAAACTGGGTGTTAACTTGGGAGTATGATTTTTTACTGCATTTAAACCGTATCTTTTAAAGTTGTGAGCTATTTCCGCTAAAAATAACAGGAAATGGGACCACGGTGGGGGGAGATGTAATTGGGGATGAAGGCAGAGACACAAGAAGTTTACTTCTTTTGGTAGGCTTAATCATTATATTGTTAAATAATCAGTATAAAGCTCAGGGAAAAGATAAGCACTAGAAATGTAGATTTGACTTATTCTCTGATAATTTAAGGAAGTTTAAATCCTGAGGAAGGTAAAAAGTCATGCTTTTAAAAATTATGGTTTATTTTGAGGTGGAAACAGGGAAAATGTCATTGAAGAAGTTAAGCTTTTTGGGACTGGAGAAAGAGAGAAATACAGTGACAGCTAAGTCCACAGAGAAGAGTTGTGATACGTAGTTGTCAAATATTGTGGTCCCCTGTTATCTGTTTGGAAGATGTTCCAAGACCCCCAGTGGATGCCCTGAAACTGCAAATGGAACCAAACCAATTTCTGTCAATTGGAATATATTCCTGTTAATGTCTTTTACTTGGGAATTTAATGCGTTTTCCATCTTAAATCATGCACTGTGGCTATAACTTTTGCAGTTTGAAGTGTGACAGAAAAACTAGCATGAATTTCTTTTTCCTTCACAGTTGGATGTATAGAAGTTTTGTTTTGTTTTGTTTTGTTTTTTCATCACAGGTCTTAGCAACTTCAGCATATGATTTTTTTATTTCCTTATTAAGTCAAGAACTTTTTCACTTTAAGCAAACACTCAGAATGGTGTACAATTTAAAACATATGAATTGTTTATTTCTGGAATTTTTCAATTTAATATTTTTGGACCTCTGTTGACTGTGGGTAACTGAACCCGTGGAATGGGGAAACCATGGATAAGGGTTGTGCTACTGTACTATAAAGTTTAAGGTGAATAGGTCTGAGAACAGGTCTCTGGATTTGTGAACTAGGCAGTCACTTGTGACGTTGGAGAGACTTTGAGTAGATAGCCCTGATTAAGCCTTCAGCCATACATACATGTCGCATCTGAAGTCGTGGTCATAGATCTGATAGCCTAAGCACAAATAGAGTATGGAGACTAAGAAGATAAACACGTTGGGGGAAAAAACTCTGCAGTGAGGAGGACAAAAGAGGCTCTAGCGTGACAGAGTAAGAAGGAACAATTAGAAAGGATCAGGAGAAAACAATGTGCCTCACACTAAGGGAGTGGAATTTAGGAGTAAAGTGAGTAGCCCATTAAAAAAGACTGGAGAGTTTCCATTGATCATCATATTTGGCTAGAAGGTCATCACTGTCTTGGCGTGGGCAGTTTGATTAGAGTGATGAGAAGCAGAAATCAGATATCAAAAAATCAAGGAGTGAATGGGAAGTGACAATCATAGTCTAATCACTCTTCTTTCTAGAAACTTGACTACGAAAGGACAGGAAACAAAATTGGTAGTTAGAAGGGAACATAAAGTGTGATAATGTGTAATTTATTTGTTTAAGGAGGTAGCTATTAAAATATTATATTGTAGTTACAGAGTATAGTGAAAAGTTTAATGACAGAGGAAAAGAAAATTATTACTGAATTAAGGATACTGAGGAAATGGATGGAATTCCAAGTAGCTGGATTAGCCTTGGCAAAAGGGACACTTTCAGAGAGGTGAGAAGTACTTAAAGATAGAACAGTTCAAAGTGGTGTCTAGGTCCAAGATACGGTGATTCATGACTAAGTAGATGGAATAGAGAGGAGGAGGTCAGAAAACTTCGAGATTAAAGTTCATATATACACATAATTTTTTTAACATCCTTAAACTGCAAGTTTAATTCTCTTTTTCAGTCTGGCATTTCTGTCATTCATATACTGGTTTGTTTTAAAAGCTTTTTTTTTTGAAGATTTTAGGATCTTTCGTAGCTTTCTGTAGTTTTTCCAATCCCCATTTGTCTTTTAATGTGTAAGCTACAGCTGTGGTTTTAAAACCTTTTCATACATTTTACTAATAAAGTCCTGTTTTTTCATCCCCCAATTATAAAGCTACTTTACAATTCCAAAGAAAAATAAAAAGAAAACATCGAATCAAAAAGCACAAGAAGCATATGAACAGGTACAAGCTAAACGTGCTGCTAAGAAACAAGTAAGTTTCTGTTTTAAAAATATTTAGTATAGTTCTTATTTATCCTAAATATGCATGCTATACCTGTTTTCTTCTTGGTGCTTGGCACACAGTATTATCACTGTAAATATCTGTTGAATGAATGAGTGGTCTGAGCAAAGGTGGAGGATTGCATCTTATTCCAGTTCCTTGCTTGTATTGTCTCAAGCAATACTAGTAGGTCAAAAATAGGATTTTGAACACATTGTTTATAGGTTAATATTGTGAACATCTGGGACAAAGTTTCTCTGAGTATGGTCCAGGAACTTGCACCTGTTAACAAGCACCTCAAAAGATTTTTTTTATGTATAATGAAACTTGAAAACCACTGACCTAAGAAAAATATAGATGATTTTCATAACATTACATTGAAGCAAGTGAAAACAAAAGGGGAGGAGTTAGAATAAAATACTTCTTTACTATAAAGAGTTGTTCTTGCCTGTAAAAACAAAGAACTACTATTTTAGCTTAGCAAAAGTTCACACTCTGATATCATTTAGAAAACCAGAATTGTAGACCAGAATTAGACTTTTTTCAAATGAATACAAAATTACCCACAGCCTCAACAAGATTGTCATTTTGTTGCAACTGTGGTAGTTCTTGTTTTTGCATTGAAGTTTTATTAATCTGTAGCTTTTAAAAGGATAATGTGTTGGTCAAAAATACCTCAAAGATGATACGTAATTTTACTTGTTTTTGCTTTAGAATATCCGTAATTAAGAGTTCTTAATATCTAAAATGTTTTCATTGTTCTTAAGCTGGTGGCAGATTAGGAGAAAGCAGGAGAATTTCTCCATGGGAATACTGGACCAGTATTAACTAGCACAGCTTTATGCTTTTTTCTAACCATCTGCTACCTTTGGAAATAGTATATCAGATGAAGTGCAGTAATGATCATTATGCTGTAAAACATTTAATGTCCTTTTAAAATTTTCTTTATATAAAGCTGGGACTTTGTGATCATGAAAATTCTCTGTTATACCATGTGTTGTTATAATGTGAAGGCAAAGAGGGTGCTTTGCTTCAGTTAGGAGAAACAGTGCCCATCTTGCAAAATAGACAAACCTTAGAGTGTTTGCTTAGTAGTAGCTATTTCAAAACAATTGCTGAACTGTATCTACTATTTGTTGCTAATGAAAGTTACATATGTTAATAATTTTAGGAATTCGAGAGGAGAAAACAGGAGAGAGAAGAAGCCCAAAGGCGGTACAAAAAAAAGAAAATGGAAGTATTTAAAATATTGAACAAAAAGACTAAAAAGGGCCAGCCAAACTTGAATGTACAAATGGAGTACCTTCTTCAAAAAATACAGGAAAAAAGTTAAACATTTTGTTCTTACAGGTTAAAATATCTGCTGCCTGTTAGGTTCTTCTAGGACAAGTGCCTCCCTGCAGTGAACTAAATTTGTCAACATAAAGTGGATTGCTAAACTATGCTAAATATAAAATGTTCACATATTTTTATTATGGTAAAAATTTTTCTAAATACGTTCTACATATGTTTCTTATTTATTTGCCTCTGAAGGAAGGTTGGCCTGAAGAACTGAAAGAACCTCCTATTTGTAAGACAAGTCCAAACATGTAATGCTTTTGTACCATATGAGACTTACATGAAATAAAATTTTTAAAAAATAAGGAATCAGAGCTATCAATGAAGTATTTCAATGAAATGTTTCAATTTAATAAACAGTTACGTGGTTTTAAAGATTATTTTAATGATGAGGGAGGCAAAGACTCCCCTTGGACTTTTTTTTTATTTTAAATTAAATACATGTTATAGGATGATGGGTGCTGAAAAAAACTGCCCTCACCATATAACAAAGCGACCTTGATAAAGCAGTGAACTCAGAGTCTGATATTTATAAGCATTCCCTTAAATGGAAGTACATGGCTTGTTAGTGTAAGGTCTTTTAAATAATGATGGAAACCCCACAGTGTCACAGCAAGAATTAAGCTTTCCAGTTCCTATGGACCCTATACTTTAAGAACATTATCTGTGTCTCCCTTGTTGGTACCCTTGTGAGCTGAGGTAAATCACTGGGATAACTGCTGCTCATGCTTTGTGAATTGCAGCAGAATGAGAAAGCCTTGACTCTATATATAGTCATTGTAAGCAAAAAGGACTGACCAATAATACTTGCCAAATATTGAATAATAAAATTTTATAAATGATAGCAAATACAGTCTGAAATTGCATTAAGATTTTAGGGAGCTCTTGCAGTCTACTAGTTTATTCTACATTTAAAGATCAGTAGAAAGTGCTTAGATAACACTGAACTTACTCTTCGTTGCACAGAAAAGCAATGCTTTAGAAATTTGCATTGCACTATATTGCATTTAAAATAAACAGCCCAGAAAGCCTAAATTTGGCTACATTGGTGAAGACAGTACATCATGATGCAGGATAAATTATTTCAGTAAATTGCTTTATAATTTTTGTGCATTTTCACTTCTAGACACTTAATCATGACAAAACACGGAAGGAGATCTAGTCCTTTTGAGAGACAAGTAAAAGTCAAGTTATGTTCATTTTAACAACTTTGTTAAACAACTTTATGCAAAGCTTATGTTAAGGAGTTACTCTTAAAAAATTCCAAAGTTCTTGTAGAGGAATAAATACCAAGTAATGATACAATAGGAGAAAAAGTAATCAGTGACAATCAGATAAAGCAAAAGGTTCAGATTTTAGTGTATCAATGAAGCACCCAGGAAACTTTTTCTTTTCCGGTGGGGGACAGGCTCCTGCCCAGGCTGGAGTGCAGTGCTGTGATCGTGGCTCACTGCAGCCTCGAACTCCTGGGCTCAAGTGATCCTACTCAGCCTCACGAGTAGCTGGGACTGCGTGTGTGCCTATACCTGGCTAACATTTTCTGTAGAGGTGAGGTCTTGCCATGTTCAGCTTTGCCTGGACTGGTTTTGAACTGGCCTCAGGGATCCTCCTGGCTCAACCGTGGCCACACAAAGTGCTGAGAGTATAGGTGTGAGCCACTGTGCCTGGCCTATAGGCTTCTTAAGAGGCATGTTTGAGAACCCTACACTAAGGAATTTGGATACTGTAGATGGGCTTAGTAATGGATGTTTTAACAGGCAACCCCAGTGATTCTGCTGTGGTTGCTCCTCGCCACACTTCAAAAATGTTGGACCAGGGCCTCAGAGAAGAAAGGTTTTGTTTGGTTTAAGAAATTAGAGAAAGTTTTATGTGTGCAATAGCATTTGAGGAAAGCCTTCAAGATTAAAAGGATTAGAAGTGAAATAGCATGAGGAAAGTTACAAAGGGAAGCAAGCTTGGTATTATTTAAATATCTAATAAATAGTTACAAAGAATGTGTATATTATTATTGATGGGGGATACTACTTCCTCTCAGTTCCCTATTGTTTCCTTCCATGTGGAGAAGACAACATCATCCTAACACTCATGGTATCTTTACTTCTTGTCCCACTTGTTCCACCCAGGGGAGGTAAAGTAATAAATGATGTCTGGGAGGAGGACCTGGCGGTCAGCAGAGTGCATGTACACTTAATTACTATTTTCATGCCATAAGTGAGGAAAAGGCTCTATTGATGAACGTTAGAAGGGGGATAGACATAGCAGGGAAGAGGCCTGTTTTGGAAAATATATCTAGCAATTTGTGCTGTATGGGTTAGTACATAAAGAAAGAAAACGAATAAAATTTGAAGGAGCACAACATAGAAGCAGAGAGGCTTTATTGTGGTCATAGCTTATGGTTTCTGGTTTCAGGCCTTAATGTACACATAAGGAGCTTTGATCTTGGTAGTTTGTAGAGGCTTCTGTTAGGGCTATTAATTTGATTTTGTAAGTGTGAAGTAGGCTTTTAGTTACTGCAGTTTTGGCAAGAGGCTTTAAGACCTAAGGCACATGGGATTTTGACCTAAAAGTTTAGGGTATCTTTGTCCAGAGAAATTGGTAATTTCTATAGAGACAACGTGCAATACTGGGCTTTAAGCACATGTGCCTAGGCCTCAATGAAGCAGAGTTTGAGTAAGGCTGATGGAGAGACACATTGGCTTCAGCAAAGACAGAGAATGTGGAAGCGGCGCTCACCCAAATGCTGGCCTCATGGATGTCCTCACCAGATGCCAGCCCAAGGTGAGGCTTAGCAAGCTACTCTAGTGATGCTGGCATCAGCAAAGGCACTGACATGTGCAAGTGGGCTCGGGCAGGCTACCGCAGCTTGACCTTGGCCTACATTAAATACGCATGTATGAGCAGCAAGAGCCTCATCAGATGCTGATAAGATGCCAGAAAACAATTTTATTTGAGGCAAGGATTTAATGATATAAGAAGTATTCATAACTATGATAGATGTTAATGACTATATAAGTATTTGCTACTTTTAAACTTAAAAGCAGATTGCCTTGGTTGCAATATAGAGTTCTAGAAAAGCTCAAGGTCTAAATTGTTCCGAGAGTC
Organism: Colobus angolensis palliatus; assembly: GCF_000951035.1. NCBI lineage: Eukaryota > Metazoa > Chordata > Mammalia > Primates > Cercopithecidae > Colobus > Colobus angolensis. Next base: position 5,881,049 of record NW_012114364.1, on the reverse strand, counting down.
ATTGAAATGCAATGTAAAAAAGAAAATTTTGAATCTGAAGATATATGAACATACTGGGAAGAGATCAGGTCTCCTTTGACTTGTTGATTGGGACTGCACCACACCAAATTCTATACCTTGTAAGATAGCATCAGTGTTTCAAATGTCACTTTCTGAAAGAGAAGATACAGAGTGCCATGCTAAATGCATGGTGAAAAGTTTAACTTCTTGCTGACAAATTTCTTCAAACTTAGTTTAAGTGTGCAGCTCATGTGACTGGCATTCTGATGAGGCTAAAGCCATCACCGGTTATTCTCCTTCTAACAGATTCAAGAGTTCCTGCTATAGAGTTTCTGCTACATGTAGTCTTTGGCAATAAATACTACTGGATTCTGGGAGCATAATTTTGTACAGGATAACTGCCTTTTAAATTTGGTGGGTATAAGGCAAGTATTGTAATTATCTTGGGTATTTTATTAACTCTCCAGACCTTTTGTAAGTTGAGGCACACCACAGAGTTGTTGAATTAATTTAACTTTTGAAGTGCCGAATGAATGTGTTGTATCCATATCCAAAAAGAGACCCCCAGGCTGCAGCTGCTGAAGGAATCCTCAAAGGCAGTAAGAACATTTCTGCCTGTGAGTGAACACAATAAGAAACTGGGAAGGACTTTCATTTTATTACACTTTTACCTTATTACAGTGAGAGAATTGGATTCTGGGTTTTGATTATTTTGGTCTTCGGACATTAACTTGAAAGGTAACTTAATATATAGACTTAATTTTCTCCCCAGAAGTTTGATAAGAGGAAAGATTTATACTGAAATGTGGGACATCTGCATTTTGCTGGCATTTTAACATTGGGTGCTCTATGTATTTGGATACTTCCCATTGAGAACACTTGATTGAATCACCCATGGAGCTGATAGAGAGCCCTGTGGTGGAAATGCTACTTACGGGCCTGATGACCTCGGGTTTTACAAAAAGATATATTGAGGTATAATTGACTGAGCATACATAAAATGCTCAATTCGGTGACTTTTGACACATGTATATACTCATGAAACCATCACAGCAATGACCTACCTATCACCATCACTTCCTAACGTTTCCTCATGGCCTGTTATAATCAATCCCAGGCAGCCAGTTATCTGCTGTCTGTCACTAGTATGCATTTTCAAAAATTTTATATAATCAGGATCATATACTATAAACTTTTCTGTCTGGGCTTCTTTAAGTCAGCATAATTATTGGGAGATTCATCCATATTGTTGGATTTATCAAAGGTTTGCTCCTTTGTATTGCTGAGTGTTCTATTGTATGGATATTGTATGGACATAGACAATTTGTTTATCCATTCATCTGTTGATAGGCATGACAGGTATTCATGTTGTTTCCAGGTGTTGGCTTTTTTTTTCTCTCTCTCTCTCTTTTTTGAGACCGAGTCTCACTCTGTTGCTCAGGCTGGAGTGCACCAGTGCAATCTCAGCTCACTGCAACCTCCGCCACCTGGGTTCATGCGATTCTCCTTCCTCAGCCTCTCAAGTAGCTGAGATTACAGATGCATGCCACCACACTTGACTACTTTTTGTATTTTTAGTGGAGATGGGGTTTTGTGATGTTGACCAGGCTGGTCACGAACTCCTGACCTCAAGTGATTAGCCGTCATTGGCCTCCCAAAGTGTTAGAATTACAGGTGTGAGTCACCATGCCTGGCCTGGTTCTTAAAAATAAAGCTACTATGAACATTTGTATATAAGTCTTGTATGGGCATATACTTTAATTTCTCTTAGGTAACTACCTAGGAGTAGAATGAGACACATGGTAGTTAGGTATTTAACTTTTTGGGAAATATGACATCTGTAAAATGACTGAGTACTGGAAAAGGAGCTTCCCGGTGAAACAGATAAGGAGACTGTGAAGTCAAATTAGTAGTCCAAAAATGACACTCCTCTAAGGACCTCAGTGACACCCCATTGTCTGCTCTGTGTTTTATCTATTTGCAGGGTTGGCCTTCCAGTTCCTAGAGGATAGGCATGCTGTATTTTCTACCTTAAATTTCACCACTTTATCTCAGTCTGTTCTTCAGAGAATCAATAAAATAACTGGGGAGGGTGTCTCCAGCAAACACTGATACTAAGGTTCAAATAAATCCTTATAACCCCCCACCAACATCATTCCAATATCTACACAAACCTGAAGAAATCATAGGAATAAAATCTATTATTGAGTCTTTATAACAATAAGGACAGCCATGTGTCAGTCCTTGCAATCTTCCCATATAGCCATTTAAGAAGCCTATCAGGAAAGGATACCCATTTATTCAAGAACTCAGAGTAAGCAATAAAATTATGATTTCTAGATTCCTGGTAGTTTCCAATATGAATCTGTCTTGTCATCCAATTGCTGAAGAAGTAAATATTTCACAGTGGTAGATGTATGTGCAGCATTCTTTAGTAGACATGTAGATAAATACAGTTAACATTTGTTCACTAATTTTTGTGGGAAAATTAACAGCATATGTGGATAGTTATATCATAGTTGCTCCACCCCCCCGCCCAACCCTCTGCATCCCTGGTTTTGCTTTTCAAAGTTTCAGTTACATGTGGCCAACTGCAATCCAAAAATATTAAATGGAAAATTCTAGATTCCTAAGTTTTAAATTGTATGTTGTTGTGAGTAGCATGATGAAATCTCACACCATCTCATTCTGTCCTCCCTGAAATGTGAATCATATCCAGCATATCCCAGCAGTGTATGCTATTTAGTCACTTAGTAGCCATCTGGGTTATCAGATCAAAAGAAAAAAAACACAATATGTACATAGAGTTTGGTACTATCCATGGTTTTATGCATTCTCTAGGGGTCTTGAAACATATGTCCTACTGATAAGAGGGGACTACTATACCACATATTGGATTTATGGACTCCTCATCAATTTTTTTTTCAATCTAAACAATCTAAACAAAATAACATTTCTTTGAGGGTCCATTCTTATACAATATGTAGATGATATTTTCCAGTGCCCTATTGATCTAAATACTTCACACAGACTCCATATTTCTTTTCGAGATTAGCTGAAAAGGGGCATAAGGAATCTAGAGAAAAGTGATTTTACCAAGAAACTGAACAAATTATTTGAGTCATGATTGGTCAGTACATGGGTATTTTATTTCATACACCAAAACAAATAAAATTCCATTTTACTAAAGCTCTAAATTAAAAGACAATGAAAAAATTTTTAGGATTGACCGGTTATTGCAAGCAATAAATATCTATTTTTTAAAAAATTGCTCAGTCCTCTTATGAACTTACTATGACAACAATTCCGGAGCCTCTCTCATGTGATATAAAAGCAGAAGAAACTTCCTCATCTTTGAATTCTTCTCTTTAACAACATCCCACTTTGGGTATCCCTAATCATCTAAAAACCTTCTCTCTTTTGTTCAAGAAAGGCAAGATGATGCATCGGGAATATTAACTCAAGAGAAACCTGTTTATTGTCTTTCTTAGCATATCCCTTGGTTTGATAACTAAGACCTAACCCAATTTTAATGTTTGCCAGAGGTGGCAGCAGCTGCCAAACTGGTGAAAGCTTCTGCCAATGTGGCATTTGCTTTTCACTAACTCTATAGTTTGCATGTCCTGGGCAATCACCGTTACTTCTAGGCAACACTCAACATTTCTCTACCAAAAACTTTTACATTTATGAAGCCTTTTTATTCTTTGTGCATCACTATTTACCATTGTTCAAATTGTACTCTTATAACTTGAATTACAAACTTGAATTCCCTACATCTTGAATAACAAGATGAAGGGAAAACATGACTATAGCAATAACTCAGGAATTAAGCATACCAGGGACTGACCTTACAAACGCCTTTTTAGTTAATTCTGATTGAATATAGTTTATGGATGATTTTGTACTTTAAAAAAATGACAACGGCATCCCCTTCTTTCTGTATCCACTGAAAATGCAGCCATTAAAGCAGCTCATTACATTGTATTCTCTCTTCCCAGGTAGCTGAATTAATGGCTGTGACTAAAGCTTGTATTGTGGCAAAATATAAAAGAGAATAGATGTGCTTTTAAGAATTGTACATGATTTTGGAATGTTATGAAAACTGGAAGGATTTATGACCTCTTCAGATATTTTGACGACCAGTGGAAAAACATTAATGTCTTAGTGGAAGTGATTAAAAACTCACAAGGAGATCCTGGTTATTAAGATAGAAGTGCATACGCAGATCAAAATCTGAGGGCAATGCTCTTGCAAGGTGACATGCTAAATGAGCTGCTTTTCACATCCCAGCTAAAAGGGATGCTTTAAAATGGACATCTCTCTACCAAACTTTCAGAAGAGTTGTCTCAATTTAAACTGGCTATGGTTGACTTACAGTGATTAGTTCAACCTTGTGAAAGGCAAAGTTGGCCATCACAGGGATCCCCTTTACATAAAGATAGATTTAGGGCAATTTTGGGATTTAGTGCCCGATAGCACCACAATCCCACCAATGAACCCAGGTCAAACTATTTTATGATTGTTCACGTTATAGAATTTAAAAAATTACCTTTTGCATTAAATAAGTAATGGTAGATAACAAGCATAACCCAGGTACATCTGTTAAGGTGAGGCATGATTCCGTTCCTCTACTCAAGACTCTTGAGGATTTACAAATGGGCTTTATACAACTGCCCAGATCTTTAGCTACGTATACACATTAGTTATTGTTGGTGAAAGTTCTGGCTGGATAGATGCTTTTCCTTGCCAAAGAGCTAACACTGTCACAGTTGTTAAAATATTAGATCATACATTCCCAAATGGAAATACTAATTTCATGAGAATAAGCATGAAGAAACTCTATTAGATCTTTCCACTAACTCAGAAAACTCACTTTTAGCATTACCCTGATCTTAAAGAGAAGTAGAATGAGTAAAGGAGACACTGAAGATGACACTGTCCAAATTTTCATAAGCATTTAATTTTTCCTGGTCTACATTTTTCCACTATCATTAATAACCATGTAGTCCTCTCCTCAGAGCTCCCACGGACTTTCTATAAGATCATTACAAGACACTTTCTACCACTAGGAAAAACTTTATTGATGCATGCAGACCTACCTGGGTGCTGTCAGAAACTAACTTCCTTTACTCAGTCTTTTGCACAGCACGGGCAAGCTACCTCTTCAAAGGAAACAACTCTTAAAATTTTGCATGACCCAGGAAGTGTGTCGTTTAGAAGACATATTGTATTAGTTTCCTATGGCTACAATAACAAAGAACTACAAAGTAAGTGTCTTAGAACACAAAAATGTATTGTCTTACTCTTCTGGAGGCCAAAAGTCTGAAACCCAAAATCAAGATATAAGGAAGGCCATGCTCCCTTTGAAGATGCATCACAGGGAAAGATTGGTTCCAGGTTTCTCTTCTAGTTGCTGGTAATTCCCTTGGTTTATGGCATCATAACTCCAGTCTTCACATGTTCTTCTTCCTGTGTGTATGTCTCTGTGCCCAAATTTTCTTTTTTATTAGGACACAAGTCATTGAATTAGGGTTTACCCTAATTACTTCATTTTAATTCAATTTCATATGTAAAGATTATATCTCCAAATGAAGTAACATTCTGAGGTCCTGGAGGTTATAACGCCAATGTATTTTTTTTTTTTTTTTTAATACACAATGCATAACACATCAATATAAAAATGCTTTAAAACATTGCTGGGACACTATTTTTGTTTCTTCTGGGGATGCATGTGTCACTGTGGAAGCAACTGCCAACCCAAATCGGTAGGTTTCTTTCACATGAGATTTTAAACCGAGGCTACATCAAAAGTCTTCAGAAGCAGACAACTTTAAGAGACAGTCATCCTGCCCAATAACCCTGAACCAAGGAGATGACAGTGGTATCATCTTCTGTCCCTAAGACAACAAAATAAAACACAGCAGAATGAATTCCTTAGAAAATCTTTCCATTTTTATAATTATTATGGCATTCTTTGGTGATTTAGCCTAAATATCACGAGATCATTCTTTTTTTTTTCTCAGCACTTAACCACATTCACTTCTTAGTACTGCATATCCAAAATACATAGTGACAGCCTGTGCATTTGTATTGCAAAAATGACTGTGTATATGAGAACTTTCTTTTTCATACACAGAATATCTCCATACTACCAGTCCCTTGTAATCCCAGTTATTCTACATCTGTGATTGCTCTAGTCCCCAGTGGTCATAATCCATTTGAGGTTTGTGGAACCTTTCTTGTGATTTTCTGAAGAGCTCTAATTTATCTGATTAAAAATTACACAAGTCATGTGGTCTGAATGGGGACAACCTTTGTTATAACTCAGTTTCAGGGGCTAAAAACAATAATAGTTCTCATCACAAATATGTCAGTTTCAGCAATATTTGAGAAATGAAAAATATCAAAGTAATAAAGGGAAATAAGACAAAAAGTCTTTAGTGCAAGTCCTAAAGATTGACTTGTAAGTAACTCCTTCCTCCCTATTCCAGTTTGGTTTGTGGAACTAGAGCTTATTGGCTATTACCTGCTAACGGATTAGGCTTAGTCATTTAGCCGTCCTTATGTCAATCTTGCAGATTGACGGGATCTATTAGAGATGGCAAGGAAATATTTCACCCACCAAAAATTGTTCATCACTGGCCAGGTGGGTTTGTTAGTTCAAGGAAAATTTCAACTTGTGTTTATAGCAATACAATGTCGATGTATACGTTTCAGAAAATTATTATCTCAATGAAACAACTCCATGGCTGAACTTCTGATATATGGTGATATTTAAATGATGATATATCCTAGAGTTGACTGAATTCCTTATGGTCAAATCTTCTTCTCTGGGATACAGTAAAAACTATAAGAAGGAACTGATGAAGTTTGACCCCTTGGACACATCACCTACAAAGCAGAGTCAGCCAAATGCTATAATCTCAAATTAGGGAACTCACAGAGCAGAGGAGCTTAGATAGTCTAATACACCACACAAACAATCCAACAAGCTCAGTATTTACTTAATCAACAAACTCAGATATAGCCATCCCCAGAACATTACTGAGAAACTTTACTTTCCTAATACAGAACAGAGATGGTTCAGGATCTTGGGGATATAGAGGATTTACTCTATTTCTCCTTCTCCAAGTTTCTTTTGTGTGAAGCCTCCAATATTATATACATATACATACATATACGTACATATAAATTATATACATATGCCTACATATATGTATATATGTGTATGTGTGTGTATATATACACACACATACACATTATATATATGTTTTATGTATTATGTATAAAATTTTGCAACAGGAATAGAAAAACTAGTAGAGGAACCTTGGTTGGATTAAAAAGTGTTGAGTTTGTTCTATTTACATCTGAGTAGGCCTCAAATTATCTGTTCACAGCAGTGGAGAAAGTCAACTGCATCTTTAATACCATTCATTCCCTTTGCCATCCTTAACAAAAAATCTTTTGGAAATTCTGCTTGAGTCACTGTGGCTACACATTTTGAAAGTTAATTTGTATGCTTTTAAATGTAGATTAAAAAGTGAATTTATTTAAAAAGCATTGGCATTTTTGTGTGACTAGCATTTTATGCTTGCATGTTGAAAATGGTATTTTGGATTTCTTTTGTCCTCATTTATGTACAATTTGGCACTAATATATGATCTTAAGTTATAAACATTCACAATAACTGTTTTCCCTAGTAAAATATGATAAAATACTGGTAAATTCATTCATTACATTCTTACTCCCAAACAACATTTCTAGCCAAATTTATTTGTCATATGCCTAATAGAGTAAGAAGAAAATCAAAGTTTTGAATCAGAGAAGAGAGGCTTACAATTTACAATAACCTATGGCTAGCCCCTTAAAATTTTTGAAATTTATTCTGCAATATGAATAACTATGATCTATAATTATGGACATTCATATATTCTTTAAAGAGTGTATGCTGTGTCATCAACTCTGAAGTCTTATCTGCATTCTTCAATTTTATAGGGATGTTTTTACATTAGTGGCCTAAAAAGTGGACCACTCACATGAGTCATGCCTACAACCTTTTTGTATACATAGAAATATTACCAGTAATGATGTATGTACTGTTCTAGGAAATTAGAAATCACTAATCTAATATGAAAAGTGAGAATTGGTCTTTGCTGTTGGTTGAAATAATTTATCAGTATGCAGTATTCTGCTGTTCCAATAATTACTGAAATTAAGAAACATTATTACTGATTTATGTAGAGTGTGATAGGAACAAATATGTTTGAATTATTAACTTACATATTTACAGTTTGGCTAAGGATAGAATCTATGTTTAGCGTTTGATTACAAAATTATTCAGTTGTCACTTTAAAAAAAGCTATTAAAGACTTTTTGAGAACTAGCTGAAATGTTTTATCTTGGAATACACTGCAGAAATGACAAATCTGAGTTTGGCTTCTGACACAGTGAAACTGGGACATAGAACTTCAAGAGTAGACACTGAAGTAATAATAAATACTACTCGAAGGCCTTCCTAAAAATGGCTCTATTAACTAAATTCACATATATTTCTTTCATTTAAAATTCATGGTAGCAGAATTCTAAATGTAATTTAGAATTTATAAATGGAAAGAGATGAAGTAAAACACTTCTTAGTTATTTATTCAAGGTCACATAATAATCTGGTTTCTAAGCTAGAAACAGAAACTCAGTTTCCTAACACCCATCCCAAGCTGCTATATAGATATCTCTAGAAATTCCATCTGTGAAATTTCAATCAAGACAGACATCTTTAAGTCAGTTCAAGACTTTGCTTGTTCTGTAATTCCACATTTCAGACTGATTATTATATAGCAATTCACAGTGGGGTTTTTGAACAGTAGAAACTGGCACAGCACTTGGCACCCTGTCGGTGCAACCGTGACACACATACACATTCAAATTAATTAATGTCCCAGCCTCAGTCGACTCATCTGAGTTGATCAATGTGATCTTCTCAAGATAAATGACTTTTTTTTTAAGCTATTGATACTGGGAGCAGTAAGCTGTTCCTTTTCTTTTTTTTTTTTTTAACTTTTAGGTTCAGGGATACACAGGTAAGTTTGTTATATAGCTAGTGAGTCACGGGGGTTTGGTATATAGATTATTTTGTCACCTAGTTAGTAAGTATAGTACCCTATCGGTAGTTTTTCCTTCTTAAAATGACATTCATCTACAGTTGTGCATCTAACATTCCATTTCTGAGATTTTGTAGTAAAGGAAAAAGGAAGACGGATGGAAGAAACAATTAAAACTATATTAGATGTTTACATGGAAATGAATCACATTTCAACTGCTTACTGGCAGTGCAATTTTGCAAAATCATTTACCGTCTCTGTGCCTCAGTTTACCCATCGGTAAAATGAGCATGATATAGGTTCATAATATTTTTTCCTAAAACTCTGGAGTCTGGGGGTGTTTCAGAATTCTGGATATTTAGGATTTAAAACAATCGTTCAGTGGATACCATACATTTATATAACAGTCACAGCAGAGCCTCAGGCATATTAAAATTGCTGCAGCAAAATAAATAAATATTCAAACTAAGAGACATAATTCAAGAATATAAATAGCTTCATATCAATCCAAGTCAGATTTCTACCTGTGTGAAAATAAATGAAACAAAGTTTTCAGAGGTTTTTGGCTTTCAAAATAATAGGTAAAAAATTGTAGACCTAAAATAATATGTACATCGTAAGAACTTAAGTGGTTAAATACAGTATTTCATGCAATGCACTTAGAATAGCAACTGGCACATAGTAAATGCCCATATATGTTAGCTATTATTGTTTATTATATTAACTCTGATATGTTATACATCAATTTTATATTGTTTACAATGAAGTACAGTTAGAAAAAGTTTTCCACCAAATGTGTCATGGATGGATTTCGCAGGTTTGCTGATAAAATTTGTGTTGGATTAAAGGCCAAAAATAATAACTACTTTAGAAAAAAGCCTATATGTGTCAACATAAAGCACCTGTAATTACCTGTAATTGCAATTATTTATCTGTAATATTATAGATCTTAATTACATTATATTTCATATCAATAATCTTTTCCTCATACCTCAGAGAGGCAATAGTAATAGTCTTTAATATCATTTTTATATTGCCAAATTGAAAATCATGCATTGTTGTCATTGTCACAGGATATAAACTTGTCAATCAATGGCAATTAAAACCCTTAAAGAAGGATACAAAAGTTCTCCAATGACACTTAAGAGTGCTGAATGCCTTACAAATAATATCTGCCAAAATTTTAATTACTTACCCTTGTCTCATTATTCTTGAAAACTTTTTAGACACTTAATGCTACTTAAAAAATAATATTTTGCCTGGCCACAATGGCTCATGCCTATAATCCCAGCACTTTGGGAGGTGGAGGCGGGAGGATCACTTGTTCAAAGCCTGGGAGTTTGAGACCAGCCTGGGCAACAAAAGTGAGATCCCACCTCTAAAATCAATCAATCAATCAATCAATCAATCAATCAGCAAGCAAGCCAGGTTTGGTGGCATGTGCCTATGGTCCCACCTACATGTGAGATGGCAGGCAGGAGAATCACCTGAGCCCAGGAGTTCAAGGCTGCAGTGAGTCATGTTAGTGCCGGTGCACTCCAGCAAGGGCGACAGAGCAAGACTAAGTCTCAAAATAATAATAATTATTATTTTTTAAGTATATGATACAAATTAAACTTTATATTCCTCTCAACTTAATTGCAGATACTTCTTTAAGTCGACTAATGCAGGCACCACAAAAAGGGTAATGGTATTTTTCATTGAAAAAGCCCATTTTCAGAAGTAGATTTCTAAACATATTTTCATATTAACATAAGCTAAGAGTTTGGACATTCTGGACTTTGGAAGTACTTTACTGAATGTTAAGCATATTATTTTCCCTCTCACAACACAATTACCAAATATTTCCACATGAAAGATAGGTAGGCATTTTGAGGCCAATTAATAGCAAATTAGTAATTTGGGATCATGAAAGAAATAAATGTTAGAGGAATCTGTAGATATTGAACAGACACCATTAATCCAGTACTAGACATATTTAGGGAGTAAATTACTATTTTTATTTTTATTCATATAAGTACATGGCACTGTGTAAGAGATTTGTGAATATTATCTCATTTAATCTCACAATGAACCTTATGATTCCACTTCATCCTATGACTGGTAGAATAATAACATGAAAATTATAAAATAGTAATATTAAAATTGTCCAATACTGCATTGTCTCATTTAATCCTCTTAACAATTCTCTGATAGATATATTATTGCTGTCATTTTTCAGTTGAGAAAATTATGCTTTGTGTCCATTCACCATATTTTATAAATTAACTTATGTGCAATCCAGGATCCACACACTTCATACATAGAAGAGTATGCATCCAAATTAAATTATTCAATATTTGTTTTTTTTGTGTACAGAATTTTTCAACTTAGCACCCTACTTGATTCAAGCATTTTGTTTCCAAATAGGAATGATATTCATTATTTATTAATAAAAGTTTCTTTTAAGCCAGTGATTCATTTCACAATTGCAAAAATGAACAAAAGATATTCAAAATTTACCAAACTGGTGTATGTTTCCAAAGAAACTATAACTAAAAAACAGCTATACATACTTATCTTGTTTTCTAGTATCAAAGCTATATGCAAAATGATTTAGTTATCTGATGACCAAGAAATTTTTATACAATATTCATTCTGCTAATGAATAAACTGAATAGCAGTATATTTTTTGGATGCATATGTATATCAATATTATCTTTAGAAAAATATAAATGTTAGTGTCACTGAAATGGATTCTTTTTTAAAAGAAAAATGATTTAGAATTATGAATGATTAATGCATTGGTATACATATTCCCAATAGTATTGTGTTTCTTATTCTTCTTTCTTCCTTTTTTTTTTTTTTTTTTGAGGAGGGGGAGTCTCATTTTTGTTACCCAGGCTGGAGTGCAATGGTGCGATCTCGGCTCACTGCAACCTCCACCTCCTGGGTACAAGCTATTGTCCTACCTCAGCCTCTCGAGCAGTTGAGATTATAGGTGCCTGCCACCACACCCGGCTATTTTTTTTGTATTTTTAGTAGAGACGGGGTTTCACCATTTTGGCCAGGCTGGTCTTGAACTCCTGACCTCAGGTGATCCGCCTGCCTTGGCCTCTCAAAGTGCTGGGATTATAGGCGTAAGCCACCATGCCCAGCCATTATTCTTATTATATTAAAAACATCTTTTTACATCTTCAACTACTCTAAATCAGCATTCTAGAGATTCATAGTTGAATAAAACTTTATTATACTTTTGTGCCATAATCTTTTAATTAATTCCAAATTTTGACTTTTAAATCATGACTATCCTAAAATAAAAGACAACATAATGAAATTTGTGTATATAAATCTTTAAACATTTTTCTAATGAGTTTTCCTTTTAAATTTTCTGTTTTGTATTAAATATTTCTAAATAAATTTATATCACATGTGTATTTGGGAAGCTTTAGCATATTAACTGTCATAAATATGTATCAAGTGTATGTTGCAAAGTATTCCATTTTGAGTTTTTTAAATACTCCCCTGGATAGCCCAAATAGTCAGTTTTACTGAAAAGGAAATGTAGAAAAACAGTATTGCATAGTTCTGAAAGAGAATGAGAGAAAAATGATTATTTTTCCAATCCCTTATTTAGATTTATTTAAATATAAAAGTGCCTAATTAAGTTATCAAAAAGTTCCAACAATTTCCATGATTTTTAAGAGAAAGCATATTTTACTTTCCTAATTAACTTGAAGCAAAATAGCTGCCACATTTCTTTTCAATAATATCTGATATATTGTAGTATGCTTTTAGAAACTTTTAGTTCTCTAGAGGGTTTTGTTTTGTTCAGATCTTTCAGGAAGGAAATACACTTTTATAAAATAATTTTATTTTTTTCATTTAAAGAGATTAGCATTATATATTAACATTTTGAGTTATGTTCTTATCCCTTAAAAAACAAAACAAAACAAAACATGGAAACCCATATTGAGAAACCCAAGAATGTGGGTTTGATAAACAGAGGTTATAGGGAGATTGGGGTCCTGGACTATGCATTTGTTAATTCTGCTCTTCCCCACATCCTGTGCACATAAAGAACCATTAACATTGCAATGATTAATTTCAGAATAGCAGAAAACTCGAACTATTATCCTGACATTTATAAAAGAATCCTTTCCTTGGAACACATGACATTTGTTCTTTCTTTCTATCAGATATATATTCTTTGAACCAAAGCGAGACAGTTATTAAAGCCTGTCTGGCCTGAAGAATTCTTTATAGGGTTTAGAAAAGAAAGGCAAATTGATCTTTCCACCTAGCCTTTATTCTTATTTTACTAATGTCTTCTTCTATACTGCTTTATAAAAACTCAAGATTCCGTAGTCTATTTTTTTTTCTAGCAAATGAAGAGTGTTTAACATGGTGAAGTTGTTTCAAGTGTTCAGAGAGTTGTCTGTTCTATCCTATAGTGAAAATCATTCTTCAGAAATAAGTATGTCTTACATTTTTGGATTAAAATGGGCCACAGAGATGTTGTTGAGTGAAGGAAAATGGGATAAATAAATATAGGAGTGGGACATCATACACATAGATATTACTTAGTTTTTCTCATAGCGGTCTCATAGAAGGTTACTTCTTTATTATATTTTATCCTTAAAAATGAATTATAATGAAATGATACCTTCTAGATCTTTTTAGATGACCAAAAAAAGACTAAGATCCATGAATTCATGTTACACTTAATTTGCAAGTAATGCAGCCACCCACACTTCATATTAATAAATATTACCACAACACGTATTATGTGGGTAATACAAAATAAGCAGAGAGAGCTACAGACATGCTTTGTCTTGACACTTATTGTCAATAAGTGGTGCAGTAGCTGGGTGCAGTGGCTCATGCTTGTCATTTCAGCACTTTGGGAGGCCAAGATAGGAGGATCACTTGAGGCAGGGAGTTCGACACTAGCCTGGGCAACATAGCGAGACCAAGACTGTGTCTCTACAAAAAAAAAAAATTAATAAAATAAAATTAGACAGGGGTGGTGGTGTACCCCTGTAGTCCTAAGGCTGAGGTGAGAGGATGGCTTGAACGCAGGAGTTTGAGGCTGAGGCAAGCTATGATCACACCACTGCATTCCAGCTTGGGTGGCAGAGTAAAACCCTGTCTCAGCCAGGCGCAGTGGCACACGCCTATATTCCCAGCACTTTGGGAGGCTGAGGCAGGCGGATCACCTGAGGTCAGGAGTTCGAGACCAGCCTTAACATGGAGAAACCCCATCTCTACTAAAAATACAAAAGTAGCCGTGTGTGGGGGTGCACGCCTGTAATCGCAGCTACTCAGGAGGCTGAGGCAGGAGAATTGCTTGAACCTGGGAGGCGGAGGTTGCGGTGAGCTGAGATTACACCCTTGCACTCCAGCCTGGGCAACAAGAGCGAAACTCTGTCTCAAAAAAATTAAAATTAAAAATTAAAAAATAATTTTGTCTCTTAAAAAAAAACATGCAGTAGTTCAGGTAGGGACAGCTTTGTATGTGTTGACGCTATCTGTCTCATATAATGTAGTTTAACATTTATTCAGTGATACTAATAAAAATAAAGAATTCAGGAAGTCTATACATTGTCTAAATTGTGTTAAACTTAATAATTCCCAGGTTGTAACATAAATTAGGCTTTAACATAACGCATTTCAGTTTCTAAAATGAGATGAGAACACATAATTTGCACTCTCTGTAGTCACAGCATGAGGCTGCCTAAACTCTGCAGCTGGATGTTTACAGTTACTTCTTTCCAAATTCTCTTTGCAGTGCTATAACTGAATGTGCCACATACTAAAATCCATGTCTTTCGTGCTGATGTACTAATGCTTTTTTTAAAAGCTGAGTATTTAACTGCAAAAACAAAAATATTATGGACATATAAAGGGCTCTGTTACCTCTATTTTTTCCTATTGCTGTAATTTAAAGAAAAATGAACTTCTTATTATGACATAGAAGAACCAACGCAACTTAGTTCCTTATTACACAACTTCTTCTGTGGCTCCGGCGTATACATTATACAATGAATGTTATACTAAAATTCTCATCACTCAGTAAGCATTGAACCATGATGCCACACCGCATGGGGTCACTGTGTTTAGAAGATATGTTAGTTGTATATTTAGGAGGTGAAATGGATGGGACTTGGTCTTTAATTAACTGAAGTGGGATGCAGTAGCAAGGGAGAATCTTGGATTACCTCCCAATTTATTTTTTTTGGGAGAAATAGTAAAATAAAGTCATAGGAAGAGTCTGTGTGTGTATGGGGAAGTGGGGAGTAAGAACCTGGAAATGGTACTGTATTCAGGTTTCTGCACAATCCTTGTGATTTCCCTATACCTCGTCTGTACCTGTGTAAATCGTTTCTTTATGAACCTCATCTCTAGCTGATTTGTGTCATCTGCTTTCTGCCAGGAACCTGATTGGTACAATAATTGTTATCAGAAGCAGCCCCAGGAAACAGAACTTCAAATTTAGGAAATGAATTGCTTACATGTTTGAGGAGTATTGGGAAGAAATGAGATATGGATAATTCATTATGTGTAGTGACATTACTATTACTCAAATGATTACAGCTTTTGTCGTGGGATGAAATACATGAGCAAGCCCAGGGACTGGGATATCAAGTGATTATGAAACTTAGTCGCAATGGCTAACAGAGTATTTATGAAATTTTGGTGTCACCTGGCTTCTTCTGATAACACCAAAGAGTGTAGATGTAGAAACCGTGCTATTGAAAATTTAAAATATCTGGCATGGATGATCAGAAAGCCTAAAGAGCAGATTTGAATGAGCCTCGCATTTCCTATGGCCAGAGGGA
Source organism: Colobus angolensis palliatus (assembly GCF_000951035.1). NCBI lineage: Eukaryota > Metazoa > Chordata > Mammalia > Primates > Cercopithecidae > Colobus > Colobus angolensis. Next base: position 5,865,130 of record NW_012114364.1, on the reverse strand, counting down.
AGATAGAGAAGAAAACTAAGTCAAAGGTTTGATTGTGACACTTGCGGAGTTTTAATTCAAATAAATTCTCAACATCTCTAGGTCTCTTATACTGATAGAAAAGTATCAGTGGAAAAGGGGTGAAGTTTTAAACCACAAGACAGAGACATTTGAGCAGCATAGATGAAGCTGAGAATTTTCATGTTCTTCCCAGTCCCACCATCAATTTTATCAAATAGAAGATAGGTAGTAAAAACACACACACAAACAAAAACAAATCTCTTCTGTATAAAAAAACTTTGAACGAACACACTTGTCTCACAAACTCATTCTTCTCACAGTGCACGCATGATTTCTTCCAGACCTAGAATGGATGAAAAGTAGTGCAGGAATTTCAGCACTTCGCCAATCTGTATTGACAAGAGAATGTGTGTGGGAATGGATTTTAAGGGATTATACCAAGGAAGATAAAATGTAAGGTGCAACTGTGTTGAAATCATTGTCATGGATGCATTCACTCATAATATGGAATTTAGTATTTTGACTAAAGCATGTAAAAAGACATTAATAATCTGATAAGTTGACTAATTGAAATGTGGACTCACCAATAACCCATGTTTTAAAAAGTGAAATGCCTGAACTTTGCTGGCATTCTCTAAAGAATGAAGTCCAAACACTCAAAACAATAGAAATGTTGGAATGAATCTGCCCAGCCCCTTTTTACTTTACCCTAAAGTGGGGCAATTGAGGATACTTCCTTCTCAAGGCACTAAGAAATGTGTTATTGAGAAAGGTGTGAGCCTGGCAAGCATGGAATTTTGCAAACTGGCTGCTAAACACAGCTATCATTAAAAACTAGACTAATTAACTGAAAAGGCTATTGTAAAAATAATTATTATTTCCCCAACTACATATCTATGTGAAATGGGAAGTCCTTCAAATACTTCAACCATAACAACATATTGCGATAGGTTGAATGCAGATGCATATATGGTGGCCTGTACCTGTAGTCCCACCTATTCAGGAGGCTGAGGCAGGAGGACTGCTTAAGCCTAGGACTCTGAAGATGTAGCACACCATGATCATGTCTGTGGGTAGCTGTTATACTCCAGCATACTTCTTGACAACATTATAAGACTCTATCTCTTAAATATATATATTTTACATATATATATGATTATCATAAAATATCAAATGAGCACCTGTCAACATTTATTCAACTCATTAATGAGATAACTATCAGGAAGACTAAGCTGGTTCAAATAAACAGGAATTATATTCTCACTGGAAAAATAATACTGAGTGAGCTTGCCAGTGAGACATAAAACTTGTTAATATCCTATAAAGCAATAAAACCATAATTTCTGGGATTATATTTTCTACTGAAAGGAAATACCAGACAAAATTACCCAAGTTAAAATGTAAAATTATATCATCAATAGTAGATAATTCTTTAAACATAGCAATAGAATTATTGATTTCCCTAGATAAAGGACAATTTCTTGAACTGATCAATGTTCAAATTTGACATTAAAAGGATATGCTGCTCCCCTTTTGCCTTATTTCCAAATTTTGGATAACTTTTCTTAAGTGTCCCTTACAATGATCGTAAGTAATTTCTAAAGGTTGTTCCAAATCACAAAGCTGGCTGGTTTCATAATATTTTAACCTGATTATTTACATAGGTACATTGAGAAGTGTTAATTAATATAAGCCTCATATGGCATACAGGGTTGAACAAATTGCCGTTATAAAACTAACTTTGGTCTGAATATTTCAGAAGGAAAACAGGATTAGACTTTTAAATTTCTCTTTTTTACTCTTTTATTTTGAGTCTAGAAAACACAAAAGTCTTTTTATACAAGATTTATTGCAGCGCCTATAAATCTGAGTGAATTTTCTGTCTTTGCAATCACCCAAATATTCTTAGATTCCTGGCTAGGAAGTGACTTTCCTTATCACTTGCAAGACTGGGACTTTGTAAGTCATATCATAGGTGACAGTCCAGTTTGGTGTGAGGATGCTCTGGGTATTTGCTCCATATGTGAAGTGAATACTTGCCTTTTTAATGATGAGCTCTAGAGAGTTATGATCAAGTGTAATTCTATAATATGACCTGGGTGGTACTGTCAATTTGTCAAATGTGTCCCGGTAAAAGGAAGGATGGATTCTTACTGAACCTATGAAATAAATGCATTGCCATGAATAAAAAGGCTCAGTACAGTCATCTGTTTCCGAATTTGGAGAGGTCACTGAGAATCAGATATCATTTTTAAAAAGTTTCATTTCAAATTGCAAAAGTATAATCTACTGAATTAAGGGTTAGAGGTAAATTAATCATAAAGGGAAAAATTTCCTTTAAAAGGCATCATAAAATAGATTTATAAAAATAATACCAATAGCATGCCAAAAGAAATAACCACAATTAAATATGCTTTGCTAATGTATTTGATTCTATGTAATTAATTTCTGTTCTTCTGGATCTGTTTTCCTGAACCTTGCATCTGGACTAAAATGATTCCTGGAAATCACAGTCCAGTCCTCTGATGGAGTCTAAATGTTGTCTGAGCAATGTTCACATTAACTCCCAAACCTGTAACCATGAGTTACAGTTACAGGTTATTTTTGGAAAAATTACCTGGTACAGTCCTTTCAACGAATCTCTGAGACTGACTCAATCTTTTGCATGTAATATATAACAGAACCTTCAAGAAAACATAAAAGAAGAAATTATCCGTTGTTGATAAGACCAAATGACAGTAGTTAATTTACTAGAGCAACCAAAAATATCAGAATGAAGAGAGGACATGAAATGATCAGACCACAAAACCAGATTCCCATTAATTGATACCACAAATGGAAAATAACTTACTGACCCTGTGCAAACCAGATTTATATACACACGTTCCCCATCTTAATGTCCAACAAACTCTTTGACTTCTCTCTCATTGTGTTCAGCCCTTTTGAACATCATTCATACTTTAACTCCAACCTGACATCCTGAACTTGCCTAACATAACAATGTGTAAAAGACCTAGAATATGCAGAACAATTTTGAAAAAGAAGAAAAAAGATTGAAAATTTAGTTATTTGATTTCAAAACTTATCACAAAGTTACATTGATCAAGACAGTGTTCAAATAGCATAAAAGTAAATATAAAGATGAATAAAACATCATTGAGTTCAGAATAAACCCATGTAAAGTCAATTAATTTTTCATTGTTAAAAAGATAATTCAAGAGGAAAAGCATTATCCTTTCAATGCATGGTGATTAATCAATGTTCATATGAAATATTCAATTCTGCAATATTCATATGCAGAAATAAAAGTGCTTTGGCCTGTATAAAACTTAAAACAATTTGTAATTCTAAATATAAAAGCTAAAAATATATTTCTAGAAGAATTTTTGTGATTTTGACTTAGGAAAAGGTTACTTAGATAAAAGTATGATACATAGGCCGGGCGCAGTGGCTCAGATCTGTAATCCAAGCACTTTGGGAGGCCAAGGTGAGCAGATCACGAGGTCAAGACATCGAGACCAACCTGGCCAACATGGTGAAACCCCCATCTCTATTAAGAACACAAAAATTAGCTGGGTGTGGTGGCACGTGCCTGTGGTCCCAGCTACTCAGGAGGCTGTGGCAGGAGAATCGCTTGAACCTGGGAGGTGGAGGTTGCAGTGAACAGAGATCACACCACTGCACTCCAGCCTGGCAGAAGAGCAAGACTCCGTCAAAATAATAATAATAAAAAAAGTATGATGCACAAAGTAAAACATTGATAACTATGACTTCATCAACATAAAAATACTTCTGTTCTTTGAAAGGCATCATTAAGAAAATGGAAACACAAGTCACAGACTGGGAGAGAAAGTATTTGCACATTATGTATCTGACAAAGGACTTGCTTCCAAAATATATAAATCTTACAACTCAATAATAAGAAAACAATCCATTGTAAAATGGGGCCAACGATCTGAAGATACACATCACCAAAGAAAATATATAGATGGCAATAAGCACAGGAAAATATGCCTTGTATCATTAGTTATTAGGGAAATGTGAATTAAAACCATATCTCTTAGAATGGCCGAGATGATACGAAGGGTGGATGTGGTTATGGAGAAACTGGAACTTTCTGTCAAAAACTGCAAAGGGTGTGAGATTTTATACAACTTGCAAGCTAACAAATTAGCCTCCACATTTTATGAATGCTGGCAGAAGAGACAAAATTTTTGACTCAGAGACAGAGAACAGTTTATTATTTACAACAATAGCAGTAATCAGAGTATTATCTTTTTTTGCACCAGTTCCCTGGAACCTGATCACCACAGGGTTCTTCAATAAAGGCCAGGTGGCTGCTATAAATGCAGTGGGCTTTTATCACAGCAGGGGAACTCTGAGCTTAGAAAATCTGTATCTTTTTGTGATTTGCCCAACCTTTGACCCAGAGGGAGGCATTGTCTTTATTATATTAGACAGTAAGCAAACTTACTCTCAGCTCTCTCAACGCTGTTCACTACACAAATAGTCCTTAAAAAAAAGGTAGTCTGAACTAAAAGAGCAGTTAATCCCTCTGCTCTCAAAATGGGCAGAAACTTGAAAAAATAGATTCCAATTACTACCTTAGCACCAGGCTTGAGGCCCTTACCCTATTAATGGTTCTCAACACTCACTGTGATTCTGAATCACCTGAAGAGCTTTAAAAAACAAGCAAACAAACAAACAAAAGCCTATCTCCAAGATTTTGATTCAATCAGCTTGAGCACAATATTTTTTCTTTGTTTATTCTCTAATTGATTCTAAGGTGCAGTCAAGGTTGAGGAAAAAACTACTGCACTGCTTTTCTGGTATAATTTTGAAGCTATGTTGGGAATCAGTATTGCTGTCACAGGTGATCACAGCCAGCCCCCAACGAAATTTGTGGAAAACAAGTGGGGAGGAAGTTTTATCATTTACCTAATTTGTAAAGCTGTTGCTCTGAGCACAGGGTGGGCTTTGGAGAGGTGGTTTTCAACATCCCTTGGGGAGTTTTCCGGAATATGAGTGCTGGAAAATTCCTCTGCCGCTTCTCGCCTCTCCTCACCTGAATTTCATGGACGTGCCTGCTGGAAGGTTAGCATTTCTTTTATCTTTTGGGGGTCATAAATGAAAAAGAGGAATTATGATAGAGCCTATGACCTAAAATATGCAGAACAAACCTTATGTCCTGAGAGATATATATATGAATACTTCGTTTTAGCCGTCTTTCTTTGAATTTTAGTTTTTATTACGATGTTAAATTATAAAAAATATTAACACTCATTTTAATTAGTAAAAATGTTCAAAAATATATACAAAAAAAGTTAAAATTTCCCCCCACCCTCTCCATTCCTGCCTTGTTGATAGCTGCTATAAAGGGCCTAGTCCTTTCCTTCCACAACTTCTTTCATGCTCACCCGAACATGAAAAGTCATATACAAATGCTGTAGTGTTGTGACTGCTTTTTAAAATTATTTTTCATGGTTCATCTTAATGATTCATCATTAGCAATACATATTTCTTTCTGATAAATATATATAATTATATGTTCTATTTAAATAATTGTATAATAAAATGTACTAAAATGTATTCAAGTATTTTATATTTGATTAATATTAGAATGTTTCCTGGTTTTTGCCATTACAAACATATTACATTACTTGTCACCAGATGCATGTCTTTTGGTGTTGGTACTTTGTTTTTATTGGAGAGATTCTCCAAGTGAAATTACTTTGGCAAAAGTTGTGTGCCTGTGTGTGTGTGTGTGTGTGTGTGTGTGTGTTTGATTTATTGATATTACCAAAATTTTTTTTTTTTTTTTTTTTTGAGGCGGAGTCTGCTCTGTCGCCCGGACTGGAGTGCAGTGGCCGGATCTCAGCTCACTGCAAGCTCCGCCTCCTGGGTTTACGCCATTCTCCTGCCTCAGCCTCCCGAGTAGCTGGGACTACAGGCGCCCGCCACCTCGCCCGGCTAGTTTTTGTATTTTTTTAGTAGAGACGGGGTTTCACTGTGATAGCCAGGATGGTCTCGATCTCCTGACCTCGTGATCCGCCCGTCTCGGCCTCCCAAAGTGCTGGGATTACAGGCTTGAGCCACCGCACCCGGCCGATATTGCCAAAATATTTTTAAAATGATTGCAGCAGCTTGCACTGGATGTTGTTATATTTTTAATTTTTGCTAATTAGCCCAAGCCTTAAGTATCCCATCAATGACTCGTAATCCTCAGTGTGCATTTTACTTTATTCTCCTTGACCATTAGTGAGGACAAGCAGGATTTTGCATGTTTATTGACTATTTAGATTTCTTCGGTGAATTTCCTTAGCATAAGTCTTTGCTTGTTTTTCTATTGAGTTCCTTTTCTATTTCTCACCAATTTATAGAAGCTTTTTGTGTATTAGGGAATTTCTGTCATATCTGTTGCAATATTTGCCCCAGTCATTTGCCTTTGTTGTTGTTTATGGTGTTTTCTTTTTATGAAAATATGTGTGTAGTTAAACTTGACTACTTTTTCCCTTATCACTGCTAAGTTTCCTGTTTTGTTTAGAAAGATCTTTTCCATCTAAAGACAGGAAATTCTTCAAAATATTGTTGCAATGATTGTATTACTTTAATGTTTATATTTAAATTTTTAAAATTCCATCTGGAATTTATTTTGGTTTAGAGTATGAAGTAGATGTATATCTTTGTTTAATTTTTGAAATATGACCAACTATTTAAGTATGCATTGATTAGGTATACATTGATGCTCTACTCTTTACACTGATCTTTTCCTTTCCTTTTTAATTTTTCCTGTGCCTGCCTCAAACTGTTTTTGTTTGTTTGTTTGTTTTCAGTTTTAATTTTGGTGGGTATATAGGTGTATGTGGTAATGGAGTATATGAAATATTTTGATACAGGCATACGATGTGTATAATCCCAGCACTTTGGAGTGCCGAGGTGGAAGGATTGCTTGAGGCTGGGAGTTCCAGCCCTCAAACTATTTTGATTACTGTGATTTTATATTATAGTAATATCCTTTCAGTATCACTTTTTATGATATAAACTGTATTTTTAGGGTTGAAAGAGGATAAGTATATTTTAACTGGAATTTTTATTATACTTGAAGTCATTATGCAACGTATAAAGTGTTTCTGTTTTTCTCTGCTAGATTATTATACAAATATGTGAATGACTTTTTAAAGTTAAACTACCCTTATAAGGCCAGCAGAGGGAGTTCAAGGCACTGTTTTACTAGTGAGGAATTACAAATAAAAAAATTAAGAATGTATTCTTCTACTGATTTATGGAATAAAGTTAAGAATTCAAAATATTCACTCAATATCTTGATTGGTCAAAGTTTACATGTATATAATCAAACTGTGCCTATATATTTATAGACCTCCAAAAGTCAAATAATTAAGGAATGAATCTAAATTTCCTTTTGAAGGAGAGAAATTTTTGGCATACATTTAGTTTATGTACGCAATGCAGATAAAATTGAAATGAGTACATTAAATGTGATTTCTACTTGCCTTTAATGATCAAAGTCAGAAAAGAGTCAGAAGACTACAAGATAGTTAATATATATAAATATGTATGGTTTTGTCTTATTTGATCACAGGAGCAGAGTTTTCAAATGTAAGAATATGCATAGAAACAGAAGAAAACCTTGAATGAATAACACCTCTAAATATTTTTAAGTGCTTTTCCCCTACAAGTGTAGGAAATTAGAAAATGATGAAAACATGATCAGCTAAAAGAGGATTGACTATTTAGCAGGAACTTATAAATGAACGAATCTTGGGTATGTTATTCCAATGGAAGTTTTTGTTGGCAGCCTGCTGCTCTTTGCTATTTATAAATATTAGAATGATGGAGACTGCTAGGAAGCGGAAAATGCTTCACTGAACCTCTCAGTGACAGTAATTCAATCAAGCAAAGGTTACAAAAGCCCTGTGGGCTGCTTGTTATGTGATAGCAGAGGTAGACCTGATTTTGTTGTATCAGATATTCTTTAAGTCAGGAAGCTTAGTGTTAAATTTAATGCTCTATCAAAGTAACTCTGTTATTTGGAGTTTGATCTATCCATGTCATTTTTGTTCTATATTTTGTTCTGTTTGTTTTCGATATATATTATCTGCTGTGTGTGTATGTATGTGTATATATACAGGCATACCTCACTTTATTGACCTTCGCTTTATTGTGCTTCTACTGTGGGTAGAATGCTATCAAACAGCATTGCATGCTACAGGCTACAGAGAAATCTTTTCTGAAGAGAAAAATTGGTTGATAAGGCAAACTTCATTGTTATTGTCTTATTTAGAGAAATTGCCACAGCCATCCCAACCATTAGCGACTACCGCCTTGATTAGCCAGCAGTCATCAACATTGAGGCAATACTCTCCGTTGACAAAAAGATTACGACTTCCTGAAAGCTCAGATGATCACTAGCATTTTTTCAGCAATAGAGTATTTTTAAATTAAGGTATATACATTGGTTTTTTTAAGACATAATGCTTTTGTACAGTTAATAGACTATAGTATAGTGTAAACATAATTTTTATATGCACTGGGAAACCAAAGGATTCATGTGACTCACTTTATTACCATATATACTTTATTGTGGTGATCTGGCACTGAACCTACAGTATCTTTGAAATAAGCCCATATAGATCTATTTAAATATATAATATTGTGATGTGCAATTTATTTTAGGGACAATATATTATAAATAAAATTGAGTATTTAAAAGTACAATAATGTGTTGATAAAGGTTTTAAAATTTATTTTAAAACTAAAATTTCTCAACTATATGCTCTACGGAGTACAGCCATAATTAAATTTTGAAAAAATATTCAGAATGATATATTTAAACTCTTATCATTATTGAATTTTCCATGCTTCCATTTTAAATATTTTACATAAAATGAGCATTTGTTTTGAATTTTGCTAGGAAACACAAATACAACGACTTTTAAATTCCTAATCATACTTCACAAAAAGTTGTTGTATTCTTGTAAAATACACTCATTTTAAAACAGTAATAATATATTTGATTATCCATCTTTTCTTGGAGATAAGAAATAATAGAGTATTACCCTAAAGTGCATCACAAGGCAAAAAGTTGTATACATTTTAGTATATAAACTTAAAAATATTTCTGTATATTTAAGTAAATAGAAGCAGTTAAAAGGCCAGCTTCAAACTGCGAAAAGACATTTATACAATATATTAAAGACCATAGATCACAGAATAAACTTTTCTGATTCACAGAATAAAGTTTCCCAATTCAGTATTTTTTTAAAAGCATGCGTTTCCAAGTATAGGTATTTCTTAAAAGAAAAAAAAAAATGATTACTAGATACATTCTCACCAGAATAAGCAACTTTGAACAATGAAGTTTTTTGCCTTTCAATTTGGCTAATACAAACAATGATAATATACAGGATTGAAATTTGGGGAAGCAGTAACTCAAGTGCATTTTCAGAGTGTCTAATTTGATGCAATTTTCCAGGCAATTTCTTGACGTTTATCAAGAGGTTAAAAAATATCCACACACTTTGACCTGATAATTACATTTCTGATCATTTATCCTAAAGATATAATCTTTGGTATTTTACATTGACTCTCCCTTTTACCTGGAAGCTCTTCCTCAGATAGCTACATGGCTAATTCCCCACTGTCTTCTCATCTATCTTTACTCATATGTCACCTATTCAATAAGGTCTTCCCTAACTAGCCTGTTTAAAATGCAAATCCAATCCTTCCAACTCAAACTCCCTTATTCTGCTTTTTTTCTTTATTCCATAGCACAGTACGTCTTCCAATGTACTTATAATTTGTGTACTTATCATGTGTATTGGTTATTATGTCTTCCCTCAGTTGAATTTAGGCTCAATAAGGACTGAAACCCTCGCCTTACTCCATGATGTCTTATTTCCCCAATTTTCTGGAAGAGTATCCAGCATTAGTAGGTGTCTATAATAAATATTTGTTGAATGAATGAATGTCAAGGATATTAATTTTAGCGTCAATAACAATAGCAAATTTTTTTAAAAAAGAAAAACATTCATCTTAAAAATTCCTCTGGGAATGGTTAAGTAAATCACGATCTATTCATGTGTATTATTGTCCTAGGGCTGTCATAACAAATTATGACAACCTGGATGGTTTATGACAACAAAAAATATATCGTGTCACAGTTTTGTGGGCCAGTGTCTACAATCGAAGTGTTGGTTCTGTCTGGAATCTCTGAAGAAGAATTAGTTCCATGCCTCCTAACTTCTAGTGGTCACTGGAATCTTTGATGTATCACTGCAATCTATGCCTCAATCTTCACAACACCTCTCTGTCTTTTGCCACTTCTATACTCTCCTAAGATCACGTATCATTGGACTTAAGGCCTACCCTAACCCGGGATTATCTTATTTTAAGATCCTTAACTTAATTACATTTGCAAAGATTCTTTTCCCAAATAAGGTCACAGATTCATATAGATATAGTTTGGAGGGCCACCATTCAACCCACTATAATATGTGACATTGTTACAGCACTATTTAAAAATCTTAGTTTGGTTGCTGTTTAAAATCTTTAAAAATGTTCATGATGTAATGTTTAATTAAGAAAGTAGGCTAAGCCCAGTGGCTCATGCTTGTAATCCCAGCACTTTGGGAGAGAGGGGCTAGAGGATTACATAAGGCTAGGCATTCAAGAGCAGCCTGGGCAACAGAGAGAAATTTCATCTCTGCAAAAGATAAAAAATTAGCTGGGTATGGTGGTATGTGCATGTAGTCCTAGCTACTGAGGAGACTGAGGTGGGAGGGTAACTTGAACTCAGAAGTCTGAGGCTGCAGTGAATTGTGATTGTGCCAGTACAATCCAGCCTGGGCTACGGAGCAAGACCCTGTCTCTAAGAAAGAAAAAGAATAAAAGGAGGAAACAAAACTTTATTTCTATGTGCATATGTGTGTATGTTTGTGTGTGTGTGTGTGT
>NW_012114364.1:5849748-5853477 GCF_000951035.1 Colobus angolensis palliatus | reverse complement strand
CAAACAAACAAACAAAAAACCACAAATAATAATAATAATAATAATAATAATAATAATGTGAAAGAGGAAATATACCAAAGAAATTAAAGAAAGTCTAATGCTGGGATGCTGGTGGGTAGGAATATGGGTGGTTAATTTTTCTATTCCTAATTTCTAACATTTTCCAAAATTTCTATTACAAAGCTGATTTAAATTTGTATATTTACAATTCCCTTACTATGAAAAAAAAACCTAAATTAAAACAGACCTCATAAAATGATTTGTTGGAAAACTAGAAAAAATTAAGTTTCAAAATGGCACAGTAATTAACCATTTCTTTTATATCTAACACCATCAGGTTTACCATCATGAAATTTTTATGTCAATCTGTTCAGGAGGCTAAGAAGTCATTTGTCCCTAGGGGTTTTCAGGAAATGATGAGAGAACGATTTGGTTGAGAAGTTTAGAAATTCACCTTTCAGAGAACACGAAGTGAAGCTAACACACTCTCCGACTCCCTTGTAGTGTTATGATTTAGTCAGTTTTAGCATAGTATACATTTTATGATTTACCAAAAGTGTCTTAACTAGATTAAAAGTTCTCATCTTGTCTTTAAACTTGTCTTCTTTAGCCTGTCTTTTACATTTGACCTTATTATGCTCACTTTCTTCAATTCCTCTACTTTCCTAATTAATTAATTAATGTCATAAGTGTCACCATTCTGTGTTCTCTCTCTCTATTTGTCGTCCTTTTCCTCTTTTTTTCCTTGCATTACCCAGTAAGCTTGAATTTGTATTTGGGAGCATTATCAGTCATGAATATGGGAGCAGGTGCTTACACAGGAGGCTTGCATTTGGGCTGTCTGAAGAACTAGTCTCCCCTATCTACCGCTTAATAGCACATACGAGGTTACTTCCGCAAAGCACAATAGGCACCACACAGGAGTCTGGTCTATGCCAGGACTGGATGGAAGCCATGGAGGGAATTGTGAATATAAACATCACAGGGATTCCTGGGGTTTTGTTCTCATTTATTTGAACCTTGATTGACCCAATTATTATGTGAAAAAAAAAAAACTGTAGAAGTAGATTCTCCAAGATAATTGGGTATATATGCTGGATGATCCTGGGAAGAAGGTAAAGATAGGGAAAGAAAATAAATGATTAGTACCGTTTTAATATTTTAATGATTAAATTATTTAATGCAATATGCAATTTTTTTTTTCTAGTGACAGGTATGTGGGAGATCATCTCCCAGATGTACATATAGTGTACAATAAAGTCAAATATACTTAATCTGTTCATATTTATTAATAAACATGAATTCATTGAAGCAGGGAAGAATTGATTTGCAAACATTTCCTATGTTATTGGAGGCATAAATGAGAGCAATTTCCTAAATTTGCTAATTGTTCTGTCCTGCTGTGGACATTAGCCAGTACTAGGCCTTTTAGCTCCAACATGAACACTTCCATTTTGACTCTGGTTCAAAAGATGATACCTCCAGGAATTCAGCAACCCTTTACTTTGAAAATCTATCCAGAGTACCTCTAGGGAAATCTACTGGATTGTCTCTCAATTAGCCGGCTAAGTCCAATTCTCTGAAAGCCGTTTAGCACCACATCAATGATCCGGAAAGCTACATTTTATCAGATTGCATTTAAACTGGTGAAGAGAGTCACTTCCCCTATTTTGTACATGATACTGAATACACTCTGGTGATGACCACTGGGGCTATGGGGAGCTCACTCCTCAGCCTTCAAATGTGAGCATGTCAGTTACACATGAGGAAACTAACCAGGTCGCTGCCAGTGGTCTTTCTTGATCTTATTCTTTGGTTCTTCTATTTACCTTAGATAACATTTGTAAAATGGAAGGGGTGGTTACATTTTAAGCTAGGTGACCTAAATATTTTGTACCCAACCTCTGATGGCTTCTGGAGGTGAGGGTCATCAAACCAGAAGAAAGACTGACACTAAGCCTCAGACCTTCTTCTGGTGTCACGTGTCTTCCAAGAATTATGTTTTCCTTGGTTATTTTTAGAAGAAGCATGATTGCTGCTGCCCAGGGATTAAGAACAGCAAACCACATTCTCTATGAAACATTTTCAAGTCAGGACTGTGCCATATTCATTTTTATAATATTTGTGATGTGCCTAAGATCATCGAATTCCAATAAACTTTTCTTCAATGCACCTAGGTGCAATCTCTGCTGGGCCACATAAACATGAGCCAGTCGTTTAAGTTCCCCGAGGCTCATTGTCGCCATCTATAAAATGAATGTTTTAAGACGCTGCTATTGTCCATTTTGAGGAAAATACAGGCTAATGTTAATAAATATGTTTTTAAGATATGGCATTTTATGGGAAAATAATTACCATTTTCACATGCTAAAAGTGCTTATAGATAAATAAATGCTCTATTGTTGAGGTTATAAGGTTAAAAGAAGTTGTTGGAATATCCAGTTTGAATCTTGACAAGGAACATTGGTATACAATTTTTTTGTCATAATACCCTAGTTAATTTTTATCCATAGAACTTTAGTCACATATTTGTTTGTTTTAAATATTTTCTCACTTGTTATTAACATTTACTGAGGAAGAGACCTTGGCCTACCATGTTCCCAGCTGAATCCTGAGCACTTAAAAATAATGTCTGGCACCCAGTAGACACTCAACTATTTTTAAAATAGATCAATACTACTTCATTGCAGAGAACCACTCACCACTGGATCTCAGTCTGCTAATGTTTATGTCTGTTCAGTATTTTTGAAACTTCTTGAGACTGGAGAATAGGAATGATTCTTAAGATCGCAATTTTATATCTTATGTAAATTGAAAAGAAAAATATTTAAAAGTCTGTGTTTGGAGAAATATGTTTTGCTGCTAAAAATTATAGGATTATGCAGGGAGACAAATTATTAAACCATAGTCGTGTGGCAGGCAACATATGTTTTACTTTAGATCATTAAACTTAACCTTTTGTGATTAATATCATACTCTTATGTGACATTTTCTAGGAAACAGATTTCAGCATTTGTTTTATGTTAAAAGCATTATTGGCTTTCCCACTAACAGAAAACATTTTTGACTGGAATCTTATAATCCATAACACAATCTTGTCTTTAATCAGCATATACAAATATTGTTTCATGTTTATTCAAGCATACACTAAAGTGACTGGCATATTTTTGGCAGTTCTGGTCAAAGTATTTCCTCTGTTCAGAAATGTTCAAACCAAACTGACAGTTTGGATTATCTGACAGCCTTCATCCACAATTGTCTAATTTTTTCGCAATGTGAGCCAAATTATTTTCTTGTGTATAGAGTACAAAAAATGTTGAAAGGTTGTTTCCTACGATTGTTGCTTTGCAATTTGAGAATTTATGGAAACATTATAGCTACATGCAAAGACGTGTATAGTTGATACGAAATATTCCTGAAAGAATCATGTTAAGGATTTTAGAAACATTTTCTTTTATATTCCACTTTCTCTGGGGGAGGTAATTTAAATTTTATTCTGAATTTGAACATTGTATTTTTGCTTTTTTCACTTGAACACTTTTTAAAGATGTCTGTCTTTCATTTCTCTCTGAATATCATTATATATTTTAATAATTTGTTCTTCGACTGATAATGAAATTTATTTTAGCATTTTAAATTCTAGATGAGAGTTGCTGGGTCAACTGGCACTTTCTCTGTTCTTAAAAAAAAAAAAATCCCTTATATATTTTTTCTGTTTTGGCAAAAAAA
>NW_012114364.1:5841025-5848463 GCF_000951035.1 Colobus angolensis palliatus | reverse complement strand
TCCCTCCCTCCCTTCCTTCCTTTCTTTCTTTCCTTTCTTTCTTTCTTTTCTTTCTTCTTTCTTTTTTTTTGTTTTTTAAAAACATAGCCAAGCTGTTTGGACTAATATATACATTGAATTGTGTTAAATTTGCAATATTAGCATTTGGATTTGATGTGTTATTTTAAACCCTGGGCCACTGTTTTGTTCCTCTGTTTACTCTGCATTCACACTATTTTCCTGCCTTTGGCTCAGTGCCCATTTTCTTCTGTCATGCCTTGTTGCTGTTGTAAGACTTCTCAGAGGATATATAGACAAAGGCATTAAAGTGTATTGGAACAAGCATCGACCTATGAGTTAGGGTACATACATTCTTTTACACATCTATCAGCCATGTGACCATGTGGCATTTTATAATTTGGGAATTCAGTTTCTTCATATAAAAATAGATTATACTCTGCCTACCTCAATCAGAGTGTATAAAGAGTAACATGCTATATTATACAAATATATGTTCTATTGTTTATCAATCTAGGTATCTGTCATCTATTTTTCTTTATATAAATTGCTTAGGTGTATTTTCCCAAGATATAACTGGGAATTATTTCATTTGCTCGGTTTAGCCAATAAATATGCAAGCATATAAATTCATAAATAATGACAATGATATGTAACAAATTGGTAGTCATAACTTTAAAATATTCTAATTGCTTCTAAACTTTTGTTTCCTTACTATTACAGAAATTATGCTTGAATATAGTGATGAAATCAAATGATAATTCACATGGATCATGTCTAGGTGGAGATTTAACTGTGTTGCCCATTGCTTGTCAATAGATAGCACTAAGTTTATACCATTGCCTCTATGTTTCTGATAGCACACTGTGATCTATCGATCAAGAGCAGTGGCACGAGATTTGGAAGACAGGAGCAGTCTTTCTGTCCTCTTTGGGTGTCATTCTGTGAGAAACAAAGTCCTGGAGAAGTGAAGTCTGTCTGCAGCTGCTTCTCAACCTTCATTCCTCAGCTTCTGGTATTGAGAGGGACATATCTGGCATAAATAAGAATAAGTTTTTAACTTCAGCATCCTGACACCTTGCAGTTGTAGCTTATGTACTTGAAACCAGTTGTTCCAGTAGTAGATAAGGAGGTGGTAACCTTAGCAGGTCAGTTCTTTTTCTGTTCTTTATTTTTGGAGGCACAGTTCAGAGGTTGCTCTTGTAGCTTTCTCTTTCTCTTTTTTTTTTTTTTTTTTTTTGAGACGGAGTCTCGCTCTGTCACCCAGGCTGGAGTGCAGTGGCCGGATCTCAGCTCACTGCAAGCTCCGCCTCCCGGGTTTATGCCATTCTCCTGCCTCAGCCTCCCGAGTAGCTGGGACTACAGGCGCCCGCCTCGTCGCCCGGCTAGTTTTTTTTTTTGTATTTTTTAGTAGAGACGGGGTTTCACCGTATTAGCCAGGATGGTCTCGATCTCCTGACCTCGTGATCCACCCATCTTGGCCTCCCAAAGTGCTAGGATTACAGGCTTGAGCCACCGCGCCCGGCCAAGAGTTGTGCATTTGTTACAATCGATCGATGAACCTACGTCGAAACATCAAAATCATTGTTTCCATTAGGGCTTGCTCTTGGTATTGTACACCCTGTGAGTTTAGACAAAAATTTAATGACGTGTATCCACCATTGTGGAATCATATAGAATAATTTCACTGCCCTAAAATCCTCTGCACTCCACCTGTTCATCCCTCCTTTCCCGGTAAATCCTGGCAACCCTTGACACTTTACTGCCTCCGTAGTTATGCCTTTTAAGGATATTATGCTGTTGAAATCATATAGTATATGGCCTTTTCAGATAGTTTTCTTTTATTCTGTAATATGCACTTAAGTTTCCTACAGGTTTCTTCATAGGTTGATAGTTCATTTCTTTTTAGAGTTGAATAATATTCCATTGTCTGGATGTCCCCTAGTTTATTTATCCTTTCATTTACTGAAGGACATCTAGGATGCTTCCATGTTTTGGTAATTGTAAATAAAGCTGCTATAAACATCCACATGGAAATTTCTGTGTGAGCATAAGTTTTGAATTCAGTTGGATAGATACCTAGGAGATTGATTGGTGGACTATATGGCAAGAGCATGTTTAGTTTCATAAGAAACTCCCAAACTATCTTCCAAAGGGGCTGTACCATTTTGCATTTTCCACCAGCAGTGAATGAGAGTTCCTGTTGCTCCACATCTTCAGCAGCATTTAGTGTTGTCAGTGTTTTGGATTTTGACCATTCTAAGGGGTTCGTAATGGTATCATATTGTTATTTTAATTTGCAAATCGTTAATGACTTGTGATGCTGAAAATCTTTTCCTATGCTTACGTACCACCTGTATATCGTCTTTTTGCCATTTATATGTTTTACCCATTTTGCAATGAGTTGTTTTCTTATTGTGAAGTTTTAAGGATTCTTTGTATATTTTAGATAATAATGCCTTATCAAATTTGTTTTATGCAAAAATTCCTCCCAGTCTGTGACTTGCTTTCTTATTTTTTTCACATTGTCTTTAGCAGAGTAAAAGTTTTTATTTTTTTAAAAGTCTAGCTTATCAATTATCTCTTTCATGGATCATGACTTTACAAAGTCATTACTATAACCAAGTTCATCTAGGTTTTCTCTTCTTTTCTCCTCTATTATCTTCTAAAAATTTTATAATTTAATTTTATCATTTATATTTAGGTCTATGATTCATTTTGCATTAAATTCTGTGAAGAGTATAAGGACTATGTCTTACATTATTATTAATTATTATTATTATTATTTGCATGTTGATATGCAGTTTTTCCAGACCATTTGTTGAGAAGACTATATTTTTTTTCCATTGTGTTGCCTTTCCTCCTTGGCCAAAGAGTATTTGATTATATTTATGTGGGTCCTTTTCTGGGTCCTCTATTCAACTTCATTAGCCTATTTTCTTATTATTTCACCAAAGCTATGCTCTTGATGACAGGAACTTTATAGCAAGTCTTGAAGTCAGGTAGTGTCAATCCTCTAACTTTGTTCTTCTTCAGCACTGTTTTGATTACTCTGGGTTTTCTGCCTTTTCATATAAACTTCAGAATCAGTTTGTCTATATTCATAAAATAACTTTCTGGGATTTGGGTTGAGATTGCATTGAATCTACAGATGAATTTGAAAAGAAACTGACACAGTATTGAGCCTTCCTATCTAAAATCATGAAATTTGTCTTCATTTATTTTCTTCTCTGATATCTTTCATCAGACTTTTCTAGAGATACTATATATATTTTGTTAAATTTTTATTTAAGTATTTAATTTTTGGTAGTCTTAATGTAAATAATATTGTATTTTCACTTCAAATTTCACTGGGTCATTGCTGGTATGTAGAAAGTGACTGACTTATTAGTCTTGTATTCTGTATCTTTGCTATGATCGCTTTTAAGCTCAAGGAGTATTTTTTTTTTCAATTATCTCAGATTTTCTACATAGACAATCATGTCATCTGCAAACCAAGACAGATATTCATTCTTTATTTCCCAATATGCCTATCTCTTATTTTGTTTTCTTATTGCATTACCTAGTACTTCCAGCATAATGCTGAAAGATCAGTGGTAAAAGAGACACCCTTACCTTGTTCCTGATTTGACTGAGAAAACTTCATGTTTCTCACCAGAAAAAATGGAGGTCGCTGTAGGAATTTTTTGAAGATGTTCTCTATCAAGTTGAAGAAGTTCACCTTTATCCCTAGTTCACTGAAAACTTTTTCAAGTGCTTTTTCTGCATCTATTGATACAATCATGTGATTCTTTTCTTCTTTCACCTGGTAATATGATAAGCTTATTTTTGAATTTTGAACCAGTCTGCATGTATGAGAAAACTCCCACTTGGTCATGGTGCATAATTCTTTTTATACCTTGATGAATTTGTTGTACTAATTTTTTTTCAGGATTTCTGCATCTATGTTTGTGAGAGATAATGGTCTGTAGTTTTCTTTTCTTGTAATGTCTTTGTCTGGGTTTGGTATTGGATAAATACTGGCCTTATAGAGTAAGTTAGAAGGCATTTCTTCACTTCTATCTTCTGGAAGAGATTGTAGAAAAGTGGTATAATTTCTTCATTAAATGTTTTATAGAATTCAATGGTGAACCCATCTGGGCTGTGTGCTTTCTCTTTTGGAAGGTTATTATTTATGCAATTTCTTTAACAGACATAGCCTTATTCAGATTGTCTATGTCTAATAGAAAAAAATTATTTTTTTGTGTGTAAATTTTGGCAGATTATGTCTTTTAAGAAATTGATGAGGGGGGGTCTGTTCCAAGATGGTCAAATAGGAACAGCTCCATTCTGCAGCTCCCAGAATGATTGAGGCAGAAGATGAGTGATTTCTGCATTTTCAACTAAGGTACCTGGTTCATCTCATTGGTACTTGTTAGACAGTGGGTGCAGCCCATGGAGGGTGAGTCAAAGCAGGGTGGTGCAACGCCTCACCTGGGAAGTGCAAGGGGTCAGGGGATTTTCCTTTCCTAGCCAAGGGAAGCTGTGACAGATTGTACCTGGAAAAACTGTACAGTCCCACCCAAATATTGTGCTTTCGCCAGTCTTAGCAACCAGCAGACCAGGAGATTCTCTCCTGTGCCTGGCTCGGTGGGTCCCACGCCCACGGAACTTTGCTCCCTGCTAGCACAGCAGTCTGAGATCGACCTGTGAGGCTGCACCCTGGTGGGAGGAGGGGCGTCTGCCAATGCTGAGGCTTGAGTGGGTAAATAAAGTGACTGGGAAGCTCAAACTGGGTAAAGCCCAGCTCAGCTCAGCAAGGCCTACTGCCTCTGTAGATTCCACCTCTGTGGGCAGAGCATAGCTGAACAAAAGGCAGCAGAAACTTCTGCAGACTTAAACATCCCTGTCTGACAGCTCTGAAAAGAGCAGTGGTTCTCCCAGCATGGCATTTGAGCTCTCAGCAGACACAGTGCCTCCTCAAGTGGGTTCTGATCCCCGTATAATCTAATTGGAAAACACCTCCCAGTAGGAGCTGACAGACACCTCATACAGGCGGGTGCCCCTCTGAGACAAAGCTTCCAGAGGAAGAATCAGGCTGCAATATTTGCTGTTCTGCAGCCTCGGCTGGTGATACACAGGAAAACAGGGTCTGGAGTGGACCTCCAGCAATCTCCAACAGACCTGCAGCTGAGGGACCTGACTGTTAGAAGGAAAACTAACAAACAGAAAGGCATAGCATCAAAATCAACAAAAAGCACATCTACACCAAAACCCCATCTGTAGGTCACCAACATCAAAGATCAAAGGTAGATAAAACCACAAAGATGGGGAGAAACCAGAGCAGAAAAGCTGAAAATTCTAAAAACGAGAGTGCCTCTTCTCCTCCAACAGATCACAGCTCCTCACCAGCAATGGAACAAAGCCGGATGGAGAATGACTTCAACAAGTTGACAGAAGTAGGCTTCAGAATGTCAGTAATAGCAAACTTCTCTGAGCTAAAGGAACATGTTCTAACCCATCACAAGCAAGCTAAAAACCTTGAAAAAAAGTTAGATGAATGGTTAACTAGAATAAACAGTGTAGAAAAGACCTTAAATGACCTGAAGGAGCTGAAAACCATGGCACGAGAAATTCATGACACATTCACAAGCTTCAATAGCTGATTCAATCAGGTGGAAGAAAGGATATCAGTGACTGAAGATCCAATTAATGAAATAAAGTAAGAAGACTAGATTAGAGAAAAAAGAATAAAAAGAAACAAACAAAGTCTCTAACAAATATGGGACTATGTGGAAAGACCAAATCTATGTTTAGTGTACCTGAAAGTGACTGGGACAATGGAACCAAGTTGGAAAATACTCTTCAGGATATTATCCAGGAGAACTTTCCCAACCTAGGAAGGCAGGCCAACATTCAAATTCAGGAAATACAGAGAACACCACAAAGATATTCCTCGAGAAGAGCAACCTCAAGACACATAATTGTTAGATTCACTAAGGTTGAAATGAACGAAATATGTTAAGGGCAGCCAGAGAGAAAGGTCGGGTTACCTACAAAGGGAAGCGCGTCAGACTAACAGTGGATCTCTCAGCAGAAACCCTACAAGCCAGAAGAGAGTGGGGGCCAATATTCAAATTCTTAAAGAAAAGAATTTTCAACCCAGAATTTCATATCCAGCCCAACTAAACTTCATAGTGAAGGAGAAATAAAATCCTTTATAGACAAGCAAATGCTGAGAGATTTCGTCACCACCAGGCCTGCCTTACAAAAACTCCTGAAGGAAGCACTAAACATGGAAAGGAACAACCAGTACCAGCCACTGCAAAAGCATGCCAAATTGTAAGGACCATCAATGCTATGAAGAAACTACATCAATTAATGGGCAAAATAACCAGCTAACATCATAGTGATGGGATCAAATTCACATATAACAATATTAACCTTAAAAGTAAATGGGCTAAATGCCCCAATTAAAAGACATAGACTGGCAAATTGGATAAAGAGTCAAGACTCATCAGTATGCTGTATTCAGGAGACCTGTCCCACATGCAGAGATACACATAGGCTCAAAATAAAGGGATGGAGGAGGATCTACCAAGCAAATGGAAAATAAAAAAAGAGAAAGATTGCAATCCTAGTCTCTGATAAAATAGATTTTAAGCCAACAAAGTTCAAAAGAGACAAAGACGGCCATTACATAATGGGTAAAGGGATCAATTCAACAAGAAGAGCTAACTATCCTAAATATATATGCACCCAATAAAGGAGCACCCAGATTCATAAGCAAGTCCTTAGAGACCTACAAAGAGGCTTAGACTCCCACACAATAATAATGGGAGACTTTAACACCCCACTGTCCATATTAGATGGATCAACGAGACAGAAGATTAACAAGGATATCCAAAACTTGAACTCAGCTCTGGACCAAGTGGACCTAATGGACAACTACAGAACTCTCCACCCGAAATCAATAGAATATACATTCTTCTCAGCATTTATTCTAAAATTGACCAAATAATTGGAAGTAAAACACGTCTCAGCAAATGTAAAAGAACAGAAATCACAACAAACTGTCTCTCAGACCACAGTGCAATCAAATTAGAATTCAGGATTAAGAAGCTCACTTAAACCCACACAACTACATGGACACTGAACAACTGCTCCTGAATGACTACTGGATAAATAATGAAATGAAGGCACAGAAATAAAGATGTCCTTTGAAACCAACGACAACAAAGACACAACATACCAGAATCTGCGGGACACATTTAAGGAAGTGTGTAGAGGGAAATGTATAACACTAAATACCCACAAGAAAAAGCAGGAAAGATGTAAAATTGACACTCTAACATCACAATTAAAAGAACTAGAGAAGCAAGAGCAAACACATTCAAAAACTAGCAGAAGGAAAGAAATAACTAAGATCAGAGCAGAACTGAAGGAGATAGAGACAAAAAAA
>NW_012114364.1:5838626-5840390 GCF_000951035.1 Colobus angolensis palliatus | reverse complement strand
GATCAACAAAACTGATAGACTGCTAGCAATATTAATAAAGAAGAAAAGAGAGAAGAATCAAATAGATGCAATAAAAAATGTATAACACTAAATACCCACAAGAAAAAGCAGGAAAGATGTAAAATTGACACTCTAACATCACAATTAAAATAACTAGAGAAGCAAGAGCAAACACATTCAAAAACTAGCAGAAGGAAAGAAATAACTAAGATCAGAGCAGAACTGAAGGAGATAGAGACAAAAAAATCCTTTCAAAAAATCAGTGAATCCAGGAGCTGGTCTTTTGAAAAGATCAACAAAATTGATAGATCACTAGCAAGACACATAAATAAGAAAAGAGAGAAGATTCAAATAGATGCAATAAAAAATGATAAAGGGGATATCAACATCAACCCTAGAGAAATACAAACTACCATCAGAGAATACTCTGTGCAAATAAGCTAGGAAATCTAGAAGAAATGGATATATTCCTGGACACATACACCCTCCCAATACTAAACCAGGAAGAAGTTGAGTCTCTGAATAGATTAATAATAGGCTTTGAAATTGAGGTGATAATCAGTAGCTTACTAACCAAAAAAAAAGTCCAAGACCAGACAGATTCACAGCCAAATTCTACCAGATGTACAAGCTCCTCTACCAGAGGAGCTGGTACCATTCCTCCTGACGCTATTCCAATCAATAGAAAAAGACGGAAGCCTCCCTAATTCATTTTATGATGCCAGCATCATCCTAATAACAAAGCCTGGGAGAGACACCACAAAATAGAGAATTTTAGGCCAATATCCCTGATGAGCATTGATGCAAAAATCCTCAATAAAATATGGCAAACAGATTCCAACAGCACATCAAAAAGCTTATCCACCACGATCAAGTCATTTCATCCCTGGGATGCAAGTCTGGTTCAACATATGCAGATCAATAAACGTAATCCATCACATAAACAGAACCAATGACAAAAACCACATGATTATCGCAATAGATGCAGAAAAGGCCTTCAACAAATTTCAACAGCTCTTCATGCTAAAAACTCTCAATAAACTACGTATTGATGGGACATATCTCAAAATAAGAGCTATTTATGACAAACTCACAACCAATATCCTACTGAATGGGCAAAAACTGGAAGCATTCATTCCCTTTGAAAATTGGCACAAGACAGTGATGCCCTCTTTCACCACTCCTTTTCAACATAGTGTTGGAAGTTCTGGCCAATGCAATAAGACAAGAGAAAGAAATGAAGGGTATTCAATTAGGAAAATAAGAAGTCAAATTGTCCCCGTTTGCTGATGACATGATTGTATATTTAGAAAACCCCATCGTCTCAGCTCAAAATCTCCTTAAGCTGATAAGCAACTTCAATAAAGTCTCAGGATGCAAAATCAATGTGCAAAAATCACAAGCATTCCTATACACCAATAACAGACAAACAGCTAAATCATGAGTGAACTCCCATTCACAATTGCTATAAAGAGAATAAAATACCTAGGAATCCAACTTACAAGGGATGTGAAGGACCTCTTCAAGGGGGACTACAAACCACTGCTCAGTGAAATAAAAGAGGACACAAACAAATGGAAGAACATTCTATGCTCATGGATAGTAAGAATCAATATAGTGAAAATGGCCATACTGCCCAAGGGAATTTATTGATTCAATGCCATCCCCATCAAGCTACAAATGACTTTCTTCACAGAATTGGAAAATACTACCTTAAAGTTCATATGGAACCAAAAAAGAGCCCGCATTGCCAAGACAATCCTA
>NW_012114364.1:5821148-5837941 GCF_000951035.1 Colobus angolensis palliatus | reverse complement strand
CCTAAGTCAAAAGAACAAAGCTGGAGGCATCACACTACCTGACTTCAAACTATACTACAAGACTACAGTAACCCAAACAGCATGGTACTGGTACCGAAACTGATATATAGACCAATGGAACAGAACAGAGGCCTCAGAAATAACACTACACTTGTACAACCATCTGATCTTTGACAAACCTGACAAAAGCAAGAAATGGGGAAATAATTCTCTATTTAGTAAATGGTGCTGGGAAAACTGGCTAGCCATAAGTAGAAAGCTGAAACTGGATCCCTTCCTTACACCTCATACAACAATTAATTAAAGATGGATTAAAGGCTTAAATATTAGACCTAAAACCATAAAAACCCTGGAAGGAAACCTAGACAATACCATTCAGGACATAGGCATGGGCAAGGACCTCATAACTAAAATGCCAAAAGCAGTGGCAACAAAAGCCAAAATAGACAAATGGGATCTAATTAAACTAAAGAGCTTCTGCACAGCAGAAGAAACTACCATCAGAGTCGACAGGAAAACTACAGAATGGGAGAAAATTTTTGCAATCTACCCATCTGACAAAGGGCTAATATCCAGAATCTACAGAGAATTTAAACAAACTTATAAGTAAAAAACAACCCCATCAAAAAGTGGGCAAAGGATATGAACAGACATTTCTCAAAAGAAGACATTTGTGCAGCCAACAGACACATGAAAAAATGCTCATCATCACTCGCCATCAGAGAAATGCAAATCAAAACCACAATTAGATACCATCTCATACCAGTTAAAATGGCGATCATTAAAAAGTCAGGAAACTGATGCCGGAGAGGATGTGGGGAAATAGGAATGCTTTTACACTGTTGGTGGTAGTGTAAATTGGTTCAATCATTGTGGGAGACAGTGTGGCGATTCCTCAAGGATCTAGAACTAGAAATACCATTTGACGCAGTCATCCCATTACTGGGCATATACCCAAAGGATTATAAATCATGCTACTGTAAAGACATGTGCACACGTATGTTTATTGTGGCACTATTCACAATAGAAAGACTTGGAACCAACCCAAATGTCCCTCAATGATAGACTGGATTAAGAAATGTGGCTTGTATACACCATGGAATACTATGCAGTTATTAAAAAGATGAGTTCATGTTTTTTGCAGGGACATGGATGAAGCTTAATCATTCTCAGTAAACTACCAGCTTAATCATTCTCAGTAAACTACCACCAGGACAGAAAACGAAACACCACATGATCTCACTCATAGGTAGGAATTGAAAATGAGAACACTTGGACACAGGG
Organism: Colobus angolensis palliatus; assembly: GCF_000951035.1. Lineage (NCBI taxonomy): Eukaryota > Metazoa > Chordata > Mammalia > Primates > Cercopithecidae > Colobus > Colobus angolensis. Next base: position 5,836,657 of record NW_012114364.1, on the reverse strand, counting down.
TGGGGAACATCACACACTGGGGCCTCTCGGGGGCTGGGGGGCCTGGGGGAGGGATACCATTAGGAGAAATACTTAAAGTAAGTGACAAGTTGATGGGTGCAGCAAACCAACATGGCACATGTGTATCTATGTAGCAAAACTGCACATTGTGCACATGTACCCTAGAACTTAAAGTATAATAATAATAATAAATAAGTTGACCTATTTCATCTAGCCTATCAAATTTGTGGGCATAGAGTTGTTTATAGTATCCTTTATTATCATTTTAATGTCCATGGAATCTGTGGTGATGTCCCCTTTCAATTCTGATATTAGTAGTTTGTGTCTTCTCTCTCTTTTCTATTTTCCTAGCCTGTGTAGAGGTTTACTGATTCCATTGATCTTTTGTAAGATCAATTTGAATTAATTAAAAAACTCACCAGTTATTTACATTGTCTATCTCTATTGATTTCCTGTTTCCAATCTTATTGATTTCTACCCCAATTATTATTTATTTTCTTCCGCTTACTTTAGTCTTACTCTTATTTTTGTAGTTTCCTAAGGTAGAAAGTTTTGACTATTGATTTTAGATCACTGTTCTTTTCTGATAGATGCATTCAGTGCTATAAATTTCTCTCTATGCACTGCTGTGTCCTTTCAAATTTTGATGTTTTTTTCAATTTTTATTCAGCTTAAAAATGTTTAAATTTCTCCTGAGATTTCTTTTTTATTTCATTTGTTATTTAGAAGTATACTGTTTAATTTTTAAGCATTTTGGGATTTTCTGGATACCTTCTGGTTATTGATTTCTAGTTTAATTCCATTGTGGTATGAAGGCAGCCACTGCATAACTTCTAGTTTTTTAGACTTTTAAAGAATTTTTTAAAAAATTATTTTAAGTTTGTTATATTTGTTTAAATTTTTTACATTGTGCTTTATGGCCTAGAATTTGTTCCCTCTTTGTGATGTTCCGTGTGAGCTTGAGAAGAATGTATATTATGCTGTTGTTGGATAAAGTAGTTATGTCAATTATATCCAGGTGATTGATGGTTTTGTTGAGTTTAACTATGTCCTTATTGATTTTCTGCTGGATGCATATGTCCATGTCTAATTAAGGGGTATTAAAGTATTCAATTATGTAATAGTGAATTTGTCTATTTCATTCTGCAAATCTATCATGTATTTTGAGCCTTACATATTTTGATCCTCTGTAGTTAGCTGCATACATATTAAGGGTTGTTGTGTCATCCTGGAGTATTAGTCACCCTATCATTATGTAGTGCCATTCTTTATCCCTTATAATTTATCACTGATAACTTTCCTTGCTCTGAAGACTGCTCTGTCTGAGGTTAATAATGCTACTTCTGCTTTCTTTGATTTGTGTTAGCATGGTATATATTCTTCCATCCCTTTATTCTTAATCTATATGTCTTTATCTTTACAGCAAATTACTTGTATACATTGTAAAGTTGGGTCTTGTTTTGATCCCCTCTGACAATCAATCTCTGTCTTTTAATTGGTTCATTTAGACCAATGACTTTCAAAGTAATTATTGATATAGTTGGATTAATAACTACCATATATGTGTTACTATTTTCTATTTGATAACCTTGCTCTTTGTTCCTATTTTTGTCTTTCACTTTTTCCTTACCTTTCCTTGGTTTTAACAATTATCTCACATTTATTAGCATATCCATTATACTTATTTTTAAACTCTTTTTCTTCTTTTTTGTGATGGAGTCTCACTCTGTTGTCCAGGCTGGAGTGCAGTAGTGGAATCTCAGCTAACTGCAACCTCCACCTACTGGGTTCAAGTGATTCTCCTGCCTCAGCCTCCTGAGTAGCTGGAATTACAGGTGTGCACCACCAAGCCTGGCTATTTTTTTTTGTATTTTTTTAGTAGAGATGAGGTTTCACCATATTGGTCATGCTGGTCTTGAACTCCTGACCTCGTGATCTGCCCGCCTCGGCCTTCCAAAGTGCTGAGATTACATGCTTGAGCCACCATGTGCAGCCATAAAACTCTTTAAGTGCTTTCTTTGGAGTTTGCACTGCACATTTACAAATCATCCAAGTCAATTTTCAACTAATACTGTATCACATCACAAATAGTGTGATTACGTTATAATAACAAGATGTTCTTAATTTCTTCTCCCTGCACCTTTTATCATTACTGTCATTTATATCTCAAATATTTTTGTATCAGCATACATAAACATATATGTACACATAAAGCATGTACATCAACATATATAATCAAATACACGGCTGCTATTATCATCTTGAACAAACTGTTATCTGACAGATCAATTAAGATTAAGAAAAATAAAAGTTTTTAATTTAACCTTCACTTAATTCCCTTTCTGATGCTCTTCTTTTCCTTATATAGATCTGAGTTTCTGATCTGTACTTTTTCATTATCTCTGAGGAATGTCTTTCAACATTTCTTGCAAGGTAAGTCTATCAGAAACAAATTCCCTCAATTCTTTATTTCTCTTTCACTTTGGATGAAAAATTTTTCAGGGTAAGGAATTCTAGGTTGTCTTTTCTTTTTTTCCCCCTCCCAAGACTAAATATTTCACTCTACTCTTCTTACTTATGGGTTTCCTGAAGAGAAGTTATATGTAATTCTTATCTTTACTCCTCTGTATGTAAAGGTTGTTTTATTTTTCACCTTTGGCTTTTCTCAAGATTTTTTCTTTGATATTCTGAAATTTAAATATAATATGCCTATGTGTAGTTTTTGCTTTGTTGTGTTTGAATTTATCTGGCTTGATATTTTCTAAGCTTACTGGATCTGTGCTTCAGTGTCTGACTTTGATTTTGGGAAATTTCTGTCTTTATTGCATCAAATATTGTTTCTGTTTCTTTCTTGTTTGCATTTTCATTACACATGTGTCACACTTATGTAGTTTTTTCATAATTCTGGAATATTATGTTTTTTTATTAATTTTTTCTTTGTTTTACAGTTTTTGAAGCTTTTGTTGTTATATCTACAGGCTCAGAGATTCTTTCCTTAGCTCCGTCCAGTCTACTAAGGAACCCATCAAAGGCATTATTCATTTCTGTTACAGTGTCTTTGACCTCTAACATTTCTTTTTGGTTCTTTCTTAGAATTTCCATTTGTCAGTTTACATTATATGCTGCTTCTCACATGTCAATTTTTCACCCTTAGCATGTTATTAACATATATATATATAGTTTTAATTCCTTATTTGGTTATTCCAACACTTTTGCCACATCTTACGCTAATCTGATGATTGTTAAATCTCTTCAAACTGTATTTTTTTTTACCTTTTAGTATGGCTTGTAATATTGTGCTGAAAGATGGACGTGATGCACTGGGTTAAAGGAACTCTAGTAAATAGGCCTTTAATGGTGTGATGGTATATTTTAAGGGAGGGGGAAGCATTATATACTCTTATGATTATGTCTCAGACTTCTGATGAACATGTATTCCTGCACTTTGAACTTCACCAGTGCTTCTAAGTTTTTGCTCTTGCTCAGGTAGGACAGGATGGCTACAGTGGACTGAAGTAGAGTATTTCCTTTCCTCCAGGTATGTTAGGCTGTGATAAAACTCCAGCATGCTAGCCTGTAGTGAGATAGTTTATCATGAGGACAGGCCTTGTTAAGAAGAACAGAATACTCCGTTGTATGTTTTAAATGGTTACCTTTTCCCTCCCTCTTCTGGAAGCATACGGGAATTTTTCTCCAATATTTATTGTGAGGACTTGGTAGAGTTAACAGAGGTAAAACTCACAAAAGGGAGGGGGCACCTCTGTGACTACGTCCTTCTGGAGCTTTTAACACTCAGAGTTGTTCATAGTCAACCTCCAGGTATTTGTCAATTACAGTTCAAGTTTTCCTGCTCCAGCACTGGTTCTCATGGACATTTCTTTTGGGTAGTTCCTGCTTAGTAAGTTGTGATTTTCCACTTCTATTTGCCTATCTCTACAATTTTGGGGGCAGTGGTTTGCCCTGTGATCTTACTTCTCTGACAGATCTAAGAAGACCTGTTAATTTTTCAGTTTGTTCAACCTTTTACTTACTGTTAGGATGTTGTGCTGACTACCAAGCTCCTTTCCAGTGTTCTTTTCATTATTGCTTCAAATCTTTCTGGAGTGTAGACTTCATCATTACCTATTTTATTTATGTGTGTGTGTTCAAATTAGCAATAAAAAAATTTGCTATATTTGGAACAAAAGGGTTTTGTTTTGTTTTGAGACGGAGTCTTGCTCTTTCGCCAGTCTGGAGTGCTCCAGTTGCACCTAAATTTTTAAAGCCCTTCACACCTTCATTAAAGGCTTCACTGCATTCTTGGTTCATCATGAGGTAGCCTAGATGACCACAGAAGGATATTTTCCATGGACCAGAGCTGACAACAGAAGCAAGAATGAACCAAACACCGTTCAGTTGCCCAAGACACTAGACTGTGTTAGAAAGTTCCACATTATTATATGCTTTTTAATTGGATGTGAAAGCATATCAGAAGAAATTGAAAATCATCCCAAGTTGATTTAAAAATAGCAAAGCCTGAAGAATAATCAAGTAATGGCAAGTTGTTTATTCTTTCCAATTGCTTTAATCATTGTAGAAAAGAAAAGCAATTTTTAAAGAAAAAAATCATGTTTGAGAAATGATAAATATGGTGGCGGGGGGAAGAAGAAGAAACTAAAATGCATTTTGTTATCCAAGACCTGGGGAGATAAGCTATTGACTGCTGAGTTCAATTAAGTTTCAGAGAAGAAAGTCAGAATTAGCAAATCCTTAACAGGCCACTCTGGCAGGAAATTAGTTTTTGATTAAATAACATGATTATAGAGTGAGGGAGTTTAATTCATAGGGATATATTGGATGACTTCCAAATATATTACTTCTTCCAAAGAATTAAAGAGTAACTTAAAATGGCATGAAATCATATTCTAAACAGCATAATAATAACAACTTAAAATTGGCAGCAACTAGTAATCTCTGGTTAATACTTAAATACTAGGTTGGGTTTGGCAATGTAATCATACTAGTGATTAAAAAAAAAAAACAAAACTTTTTTTGGGTCAAGTGCAGTGGCTCACGCCTGTAATTCCAGCACTTTGGGAGGCTGAGGTGGGTGGATCATGAGGTCAAGAGGATGAGACCATCCTGGCCAACACAGTGAAACCCGTCTGTACCAAAAATACAAAAATTAGCTGGGTGTGGTGGCACACCCCTGTAGTCCCAGCTAGTTGGGAGCCTGAGGCAGGAGAATGGCTGGAACCTGGGAGGGAGAGGTTGCAGTGAGCCAAATCGTGCCACTGCAGTCCAGCCTGGCAACAGAGTGAGACTCTTTCTCAGAAAAAAAAAAAAAAAAAAAATTGGTATGTTTAGAGTAGGTATGCATTCTTTCCTCTGACATTGTCCTTAGTCATACTATTGCTTGTATAATAAATATAAATTTTAAGTCTATTTAAAGTGTTTTTTGTAAATCTCCTCTTAAAGTTTAAGTAAAATTGAATTCCAGAAATTAATCCTATCTTGATTCTTTTTGACAATCAATAATTAGTAATAAAATTCATATTCCTTATTTAAAATGACAAATAAGTGTTGTAGGACAAATGAGAGCATCTACACCAAAGTCTGCAAATATGATGTTGTAATTCATAAGTAAGCAGTAGACTTAAACTTTTTTGGGTTAATAGCATGAATCATAACCTAAAAAACTTGACATAATATAACCCAAACATCATAATATTAAGGTGTTCAGGGAACATCTCATAGGACTCCATGTTAAGCCCACTTTAATAAAAGCATTTCTACTCTTGTCCTCTAGGACAGGTGACAGAAGTAAGAATATTAGGAATATGTTAAAGACAAAGTGCACCACAAAAATTATAACAGAAATAGAGTCTCAATATCTTTAAAATTTAAAGATAATCAAAATCATAAGATAAAGACTCCAATAGATAAGTGATGACTCTGATTTCATAATAAACAAAAGAAGAAATAGTGAAGCAAAACATGGAAAAATGTTTATTTTTTTTTGTACCAGGGCTGGGACTAGGGTAAAGCAAGCAAGACCCCTAGGACACAAAATATAAAGAGGGACTTTCTCTGGGTCATGTATGTTCAGAGTCAGCACACGAGGATGAGTACCTCCTTACATTTTGCCCCTTCGATGCTTCACTTGCCTCACTCCGGTCCCAGCTCTGCTTTGAACTAATCAAAGAAATTCAAATTACAGGAGGGCCAATCACTCTACCCCCTCGTCCTGGTATTCATGGCTTTGTGTATGGTATCCATAAACACATGCCATTCCATGACCAGTAGAATATGCCTAAAGCGATGGCATGTGATAATTTGGCTACTGCCTTACTCTCACTTCTTGGGGAAGCTCTCACTCTGAGGGAAGCCAGATGCCATTTTTTAAGGTCACACAAACAGCTCTATGCAGAAGTCCAAGAGATAAGGAAGTGAGGTCTCTTGCCAATAGCCATGAAGGAGCCATTGTGGAAGCAGATATTTTAGCCCCTGTCATGCTTTCAGATAACTGTAGCCTCAGCCAACATCTTCATTACAACCTCATTAAGAAACTCTAAGCCATAATTTTTTTATTTTGGCTGCTCTTGAATTCCTAATGCAAATAAGCTTATAGATAATAAATGCTTATCATATTTAGCATTGGGCCATTTTATCATTTGTGCATAAAGAGAAAGATATTCTGTGTTGGTATTGCAGTCTTGTCTTAACACAATGGTTACAAATACAGACACTTGAACCAAACTGTCTCACTTTGAATTTTGGATTTGTTGCTTATTAACTGTGTGTCCTTCGGAAAGTTTCTTAACTTTTTTGTATTTTACATTCTTCATCTATCTGTAAGTAGGAAAAATAATAGTACCTATACTTCAGGATTGATGGGAAAATTAAGAAACTGAATGCATAGAAAGTATCTACCAATTAATATACATTATACATGTGTATTATACAGTTAATTTTTCTGTGCTTATTTCTCATGCAGACACGTGTATTGTCACCAAAGAAAGAAGCACAGCTTTCTTTACGGGCAAATATATTTCACTAATACCTTCTGTACTAATACCTCAGATAGATGTGCATGGCTCTTGAGAAAGTATTTTGTATCCTCAGAGGTGGAGAAGTGGGATTTCTCCCACTTTGGTTTTAGGTGGGCAAAGTTTTCTAGATTAAGTACAGGAAATTTTTATTTTATGGTTACTTCCTTCTTGCCATATTAGAAATGCTCCCAGTTTTATTGTCCAAATGTTTAATGCCTACAACATTTGCCTTGCACTTCCCTGGAAATGAATCTTTTCTTCTCTCACATTCATTTTTTGTGTGCGGGTGTGTGACCTACATGCATTCTTTTCTCTTTAAAGGAATGTTTTTACTGCTCTACAGACATCAAGTAGCCTGAGCTGGAGGTTACCATGGTGATATGGTCATACACGATGACTTCAAGTTTGTATCTTGCTGAGTGGTTTTCAGGGAGAATTGGGGATTGTTGTCTTTTGCTGATAGACTCTAGTTGAACTTGACCCTCTCTGCCATTTCTTCTAAGAATAATTAAATAATCTTGGTGTTAGTGGATGTCCAGGATGGTTGTTTCCAAAAGCATAAAGTAGGTAACATTTATAATCTTTACACTTTCCTTTTTTGTGACCTTTCCCCAGCAACAGTATTATTCATTTTCTCTAGGCATTTGATGACCTGATATTACCTCAGACCTTTTTAACAAGAAATATGTGAATTCATTAATTCCATTTATATTGTTATTTAAAAATCAAAATCATATCACTATATTTGAGTTGCATTATGTAGACTCACCTCAGAAATCATGACTGTACTTTAGAGAAAAAAAAATTTGGGGGAAAGTGACACTGGTGGTAGAAATCTCTGCAGTCAAAAGTAGGCAATAAACTGTTTTTAGTTTACAACTACCATCATGCGTTGCTTGATGACAGGTACACAGCCTGAGAAATGTGTTGTTAGGTGATCTAATCATCATCCTAATAACATAAAGTGCACTTCTAAAAACCTAGATAGTACAGCCTATGCTACACACCTAGGCTATTAGGCATGGCCTATTTCTCCTAGGTTACAAATCTGTATACCATGTCCCTCTACTGAATACTGTAGGCAGGTGGAACACAGTGGTAAGTATTTATGTGTCTAAACATATCTAAACATACAAAAGATCTGGTAAGAATATGGTGTTATAATCTTATGGGGCCACTGTTGTACATGCTGTATATATGGTCTGTCATTGATCAAAATGTCTTTATGCAGTGCATGATTGTATAAAACATATAATTAGTTTTCAAATAATTCCATATATATATATCAGAACAACCAAATATATCCATTTATACTCAAAATAGAACAGTTTTTTCTCTGGCCCAAACACTTACTCGACTTGAAAATGGCTTCAGTTTAGTTATCTTTTCTTAGTAATTATTGTTTACATTAAAACTTTTTTGAATTGTCTAACATAGTTCTTTAGAGTTTCTCAAATTTTTGTTACCAGATTATATATCAAGTTGGGAATCAAAAGTTTTTAAAAATGCAATTACATTTCGATAGTGAAGAAAACAGAAATAAATGTTGCCAATAATTATCTTGTAACATAAATACATTTGAATATTATAATAGTTCTTATTATGTGTATCCATCATTTTTCTAGCATCTAACATTTACCGCACAGTATTTACTTAGTTTTCATATATTCAGTTGTGTCCTCATATAAATGAACAAGTTCTTGATTTTAGGAATCATGCCTAATGTTTTGTTGTTTGTTTCCAGATAGCAATTAATGAACAATTTAGTAAACATTAATTGAACAGAAAATTTGTTTAGAAACAATTAACGTATGCAAAGTTTCAGGGAAAGTGATTTCTCATCTTTTTTTGTTTGTTTGTTAATTTGGCACTAGTTCTTCAAGTTTCATTTCTTCTTTGGTAAAGAGGGATAATGTGTTTATTTATACACTCAACAAATTCTTACTGAGTACTAGGGTCTGTTCTTTGAGATATGAACCTAGGTCAGAAGAACTCTGCTTTTATGAAGCTTGCAGTAGTGAGAGGAAACAAATAAATAAATAAGCACTTACACAATATATAATTCCAATTAATATAAAGAACTTCATGATACAGTGACTGTGAAGCTATGTTAGTAGACTCATCCTCTCTGAAGAGGTGACAAAGAACCAGGAATACCTAGGTGCATGCAAACCAGAAGCAGTATTAGTTAGGGCAAACTTAAGTATGTTGAGTTTTAAGATAAAAAGAAGACCAATGTTGCTGAAGTATAAAGACTACTAATTAGAGAAGAGGCTAATTAGATAATGTCAAAGAAAGAGACTATGGAGTGTTCTTTGTAAATTGGGGTAAAGAATTTGGATTTTTTTTTTTAAGTACAATGGGAATCCATTGGAAGGTTTTAAGGGAGAATGAAACAAAATCTAATTTACATTTTTAACAGTTTTTAAAGTACTAGGTTATGAGGTAGAGAGAAGCTGGACAGCTAAGTCTGAAATATTTATTTGACATTCATGTCGAGATATCAGGTGGAAAGTTGTTGTCTAGAACTCCAGACAGGTTCTAGGTCAGGGTTGGAGCCCTTGATATTTAGTTGGTATTTAAAGCCATGAATTCTATGAGATAAGCTAGAAATATTACCTTGTGAGAATATTGAGAGTGACTTAAAACAGAACCTCAAAGCATACAACATTTAGCAGTTCAGTGGAGAAGAAAAGATCATAAAGGAGCAGTGTAGCAAGACAGAAGCAAAGAATAAGATAAGAGGTAAGAGGAGAGAATAAAGTTAATGTGGTAGGCAGACAGAAGCATAGGTAAGATACAAACAGAAAGGTGAATATGAGATTTGGTTTCATGGAAGTTGTTGGTGGCTTTGACATAAATAGTACCAAATGGAGTAATGAGGACAAAGCCAGACTAGAGTGAGTTTTCCTATGATGCTATGAAAACAATAAAAAGATCAAAGTGTAATGTGTGCCTCATAACATATGTAGTAGTAATAGGATTACTAATAGGACTAGTAATAGGACTGCTAATCGAATAAAAACAGCAATTATGTAATGGGTGTTAGCTTTCCATCTGACATTTTGCTAAGCACTTTTCATGTATTATTTTATTTAATTCTTATAATAGCACTTTAAAATCAACATTATTATGTATCTCCATTTTAGAGATAAGGAAATAGACATCTTTCCAAGGTCACGTTGCTTTGTCACAAGCATGAGAGTTACAGCATCAGTCTTAATCTAAAGAAATAAAAGGAGCAGATAATTATTGTGTATATTTATTTTTTATAAAATTTTGCTTTTTAGTTAAAGTAGCATTTCACTTACGCTAAGTTCTATTTTTAGAATTTATTTGCATAATTGAATCACAGAAAAGTGATAATCTCCTCAGCAAGATAAACAATTGATGGCTACAGAATGTGATGTTTCTGATTTTTAGTTCTAAAATTCAAACCTGGAGGACTAAAAAATATCTCTACAATGTATTTGTGTCAAAAGTTACAGACATAAAGAATGTATTTTGGACTGAGAGAAAAAGTATAAATAGCTTCTTACTTAATTCCTTTTTTTCTGAGAGTTACAGTAAAATAGCTAGAATGATCTATATTTAACCAGTTAAGATTCTTGAAATCAACATGAGTGATTTTAAGAATAATCAGGCTAAAAACACTTACAGCTTGTAAAAAGTGTATCTAAAAATGGAAGTGTGCTGTAATAATATATTGTGTTGTGCTAATTAATGTAAAATAATTGGCTACTTTAGTTGTACTAATTTCAGAAAGATTACAGAATGAAACATTAAAACAAACAAAAAATGTAGTCTTTTAAAAAATAATATAGAATTGAGGGCGACATGAAAGAAAATAAGAAAAGATGGTATTGACAGATCTGACTAAACAATTTTCTTTTTAAATCACCATACAAAAGTTAAAAAACAAGTGAATAACCGGGGAAAATGTATATAGCATATATAAAAGATGAATGGATAATATCTGCATGAATAGCCTTTGCCAATAAATGAAAGAAAAATGAGCAGTTCCAACAAAAAATAGAGCACAAATATGAACAGGCAATTCACAGTAGACATCACGTCCAAAGAACTTATTAAAAGATGTTCAAGCTCAGCAATAATGCAAAAAGGATATATTTGAAACAATGTTGAAGTAGTTGACTCCACTTCCTTTAACAGAAAGAAAGAAAAGGAAATTACTAATAGTAACTAGCATTGCCAGGGAGTGGGGAAAGAGACACTTTCCAACTTTGTAAGCAGGAGTGGCAAACATTTGTTATAGGGGAATTTTCAGAAAAGTCTCCAATTAATGAAAGTTGAGTAATTTCTTTTCTTCTAATGGGACTGGAGAAAATGAGTCCTACAGATACCAATTGTAAATGAGGTCTTCCAGTTGTCACTGGAATATAGTGCTTCTTCTCCAAGGTAGAAGTTCTCACTCTGGCTGCACATGAGAAACACATGGGTATCATTTAGACAATACCAGTGCTGGATATCTCCAACCAATCAGCTCAAAATCTCTGGAACTGGAGCATAGATATTGCTAATTTTTAGCATATTCCCAGGGGATTCTAACAAGCACTAGGTTGAGATCTCTGTCATGATTATCCTCACCTTTCCTATTAGGGAGAGTAAAAAATGTATCTAAAGCCCATTCTTGAGCCTCTAGTGTTCAGCAAACTTGCTAACTAAATTTAATGGAGAGAAAAGTATTTTTTTTCTCAGCTGAGCATGTCTAAAGAGATTTTGCTTAAATAGAGGCCTACAGGGAATAATCCTGAGATAGTAGATAGATTTCATTGTTGACACTGATCTCTGTCCAGGAAAAATGATCATGGATCAAAGCATCTGTCCTTCCTTCCTTATTATTATTATTATTTTTAAATGGAGTCTTGCTCTATCACCAGTCTGGAGTGCAGTGACGCTATCTCAGCTCACTGCAACCTCTGCTTCCTGGGCTCCAGCCATTCTCCTGCCTCAGTCTCCCAAGCAGCTGGGACCACAGGCATGTGCCACCTTGCCCAGCTAATTTTTGTATTTTTAGTAGAGACGGGGTTTCACCATGTTGGCCAGATGGTCTCAAACTCTTGACATCGTGATCTGCCTGCCTCAGCCTCCCAAAGTGCTGGGATTACAGGCGTGAGCCACCGCCCCCAGCCCCTTCTTTTTCCTTATTTACCTTCTAATGTGTCTGGAATTTAGGACTCTTCAAAAGAGTAAACTCTCACCTTCAGGGACAAGACTAAAATCAGAGCGGATAATATTCAAACATTTTAGGTACATTGTGTTTAATCAGGACTAAAAGGCAGATGAAGGCATTTAATTTCATTTTGCTCCTCTGTGCCTTGCAATCTCCTTTTCATTGCAATTAGGAGAATCACAATATGATCCATCCAAGAGAGAGACTGACTCGATTATGGCAGTCTCTAAAACAATATAGTTACAGCCTATTTGAAGACATTTTGGCAATAACTGCTTTAAAATTTTATATACCCTTTATGCTAGCATTTCCATTTCTAGAAATTTATTCTACAGAACTCTCTCACAATTGAAAAGAATTCTTGTTCAAGGCAATTCACTGAAGCATTGCTTGCAAGAGCAGAACTTGGAAAGAAATTATACAGCTATTAAAAATAATGAGGAAGATGTCCATGTATTGATTTTGAAAGATATCCAGGTTATGTTGACCAATGAAAAGAATACGTATATTTTTGTGATTTCTAAAGTATCAATTTAATTATGTTCTCCCAACTCTTTTCGTGAATGGTTTCAGGTTACAGTTGGTCAAAAGAGTAATTTCCTTGAGATTTGGAAAGCAGAAGCAAGCAATGGCTTTATTTTCTGAAGGTCATCATGGTTATCTGAAATGATAGACAAATATAGAGGTGCCTGTTGGGTTTTAACTTTTCCCTATGCATCTCAGCTATGTGTCCAACTCCTGGCCTTGCTGACCATCAGTCTCAGATCCAGAAAAGAAGTATACAAATGCTGACAGGTTCCTGCTTGGCTTTGCTCCAGTGTCTGTCTAGTTCTTCACTCCAGTTGCTGGCCCTAGTGACAATCCATGGCCCCAAGTTCATCACCAGCTACTTACATGGGAACCCATAAAGATAACACCTTCCTGTAGGTGTTTACCCCCACTCCTCTTTTATGATCCTTTTTTGGTGGTTGAATCTATGTGGCGTCTCAGATTGACTGTTGATGACACCTCTGGTCCTCCAACCTCCCTTTTCAGACTTTAATTTTCAAGCTTCTCCCACAATTGTTTAAGGTCTAATTCCTTCAAAAAAAAGTCTTCCTCTGTAACTGTTCTACAGCTTATTCTATAACTGTAATATTAACTATTAGTGATTCGCTGATTGTGTCCTGACTGACACAGTTACTGGGACTGGGGTATATAATCTCCATATGTAGCTTTCAATAATTCCTCCCTTTATTGTACATGCACAGACTCCAAGAAATTTTGTCTACTTTCTCTTTCCTTGATCCTGGGCTGGACTATCACTTGCTTAAACGAATTGAATACAGTGGAAGTAATATTCTTGGATTTCTACACTAGACCTTAAGAGATACTGCAACTTTTATTCCTTCTTCTTGAATCTCAGCAGCCATGGTGTAAAGAAGCCCAGGCTAGATAATTCAATAATTAGAAGTAATATAGAAAGACACCCTGATGCATGAGAAATCAATTTAGTACACTTGGTTAGTACATTGGGACCTCCCAGCTAGCTGCAGCCAGCTACATATGAGTGAATCCATCTACAATCATGTATAGTAGAATAACCACTCAACTGAACATTGCCTGAATTCTTGATCCACAGTAATGAGAAATAACAAATCCTTTTAAAATTAATTTTTTAAGCCACTACACTTTCAGTTGGTTTGTTACACAACCATAGAAACATCCATCCATACACTTGTTCATCCAGCACCTATAATATCAGGCATCATTGTATACACTAAGCGCGCAGTGCTGAACAAGATAGATAAGGTCCTTTTGTTTTGGAGATTACATTGTAATGGAGATAAGTAAAGAAAATTATTTCAGGCAGTGAAAACGAATTTAAATTGTTGTTGAGCTAGAGTTGGTGAGTGGAAGAGACCATCTTTGATCAATGCTGAAGGAAGACTTCTCTGAGGAGATGCCCTCTAAGTTGAGATCTGAAGAATAAGGCTTTCATTCTGCAATAAATTGTAAGGTTTCAGACAGAGAAAATTGCAAAATAAATGGGAATTATTTCCTGAACAGAAGTAAAAATTATGTGAGGAAGGGGGAGATGAAGTTCTTTAGTAGTCTTTCTAACATCTTATTATCCGTATTAAAATGCTTTGATTTTACTCTAAGTTTAAAACTATTAGGCACACTATAGACTTATTTAAAATATATTCAAGCATATGAATAAAGTGAGTTGGAATATGTAACAAATTCTTGACAATAGTTGTTTCTGAGGGGCAGTTTTAAGAGGAATTTTTACTTTTAAAAGCATATTTTCATGATGTTTCAATTTTGTATAAATGTGGAACAGACTTTTTCCTCAAAATTTTATTCTCTCCTTTTATATTAATAGGATTATCATCATGAACATGTTGAGACTATATATTTCTAACTCCCTTGTGGACAAAGTATAGTTATGCAGCTAAATATGTGAATGGAAATGAAATGTGTTATTCTCATCTGAGGCTTTTACAGAGTGAGTAGGTCTCTTCCATGATTTCTTTTCTCTAGTTTTGGCTGCCTGCGGAGGCCGATGAGAATGATAAAGCCATAAGATGGAAGGAAATTCAGTTCAGATTTATTGCACGGAGGACAACCACACTGATATATATGAGCCAAAAATAAATGTTAGTCCCCTGAAATTTTGGAATTTGTTACCATAGCTTAGTCTATCCTAACCAATACAACGAATATATGCATTACTTTTGTAATCTGAAGAAAAAGAGATTAAAAAGATTTCATTTAATGTAATAAGTTCTATTGTACTTCAAGTCAAGCCTGAAGCCCTCAGAAGCTTTGCTACAAATAGGTCAAATAATTAGTTGGAGTACTAGAGCAAGCATTTAAGGGTTTTTGTGAAACAATATTTAATGCTGCAGGTGACTCTGATCTTATAGTCTGTAGTAGATACATAAGGATTCTTGATATTCCTACTCTATTACCTTATATGTCAAGAAGCTTCTACTTGTATGTATCATCAGATTATACCTTTGCAAACCAGATTGCACTCAGTGTATCACCAAAATGTGGTAAAATACACTTTTGTTACATTGTCAGCTTTTGAGACCACTCTTAAACTGAGAGAAATGCTCTTACTATTCAAATTAAGTAACTTGTGCTCTAAAGATCAAACATTCCTAATTATATTTCTATGAACCTGGTACCATCTCTATTTACAACCTCTTATTAGCATCTGTAGCATCTATGCAGAGAACTTGAAGACATAATCTAAGTCTGCATGCCCATTTAGAAAACAATTTATCTAGGGG
>NW_012114364.1:5796476-5815738 GCF_000951035.1 Colobus angolensis palliatus | reverse complement strand
AAAAAAAAAAAAAGAAAACAATTTATCTAAGGTCAGGAAAACTGTAAAGATAATTCAAAGACAATTCTAGAGGTCAGGCAAAACTTTAAATTTATTCTCCCTTTAATTTATATTATTTCTATCAGGCCGACCTATGATGTGAAAGCCTTTTCTAACACCTGTCTGACTGCCTTTGGTAAAGTGCAACAAACTATACCTCTGTGTTCATTGTATAGAATTAAAAAATACATTCCCTTTTGCTAACCTAATATTTCTGAAAATCACCTAATTTAGCTCTGTTACTTGTTAAAAAAATGTAAACTATTAAAGAAAAGTTGTTGTGTTGTTACCTCTAACACTAAAATGTTTGTTTTAAAAATCCTGACAATTTAGCAAATTGTTGTACATCTATATAAGAAAACATAAACACCATGAGAAATGCACAATTTGAACACTCTATAACAACCTAGAAATATTTTATATTAACTTAAAATAACAAATAGACTAAAATTTACATCTGCAATGCTGTGAGTAAAACTATGTATAATATCATAAGCATGTGGCTAAAGATAAGAAAACATAATTTAAAGGCTTGATTTATTAGGATGGCAAAACTGTGGGTTGACACTTTTTCCTTTTTTATGTTTTATTAATGGTGCTATCATGTTTATGCATTAGGTAATTCATTTACTCAAAGTCATTCTTCATTTAGTCATACACAATTATTAAGGACCTACCTTATCCTAGGTTCCTTTTTGGCAGTTGGGAATATAATAGTTAAGACTAACAAACTCACTGCATTAATAAAACTTGCATTCTATTGAGGGAGACATATAGTCAACAAATATGTGACATAGCTTGCTGTATAATTTGGGTCTTCTAGAAAGAACACATTAAATGGAGGGTAAAATTTTTAAATTTTGTTGGAGTGCAAACCAGTGAAGGGGAAAAAGAGGCAGTTGGAATGAACAGAGGTCAGTCATGATGCTGTAATTGACAATGTGTCTGGCCGTCCACAGAAGCACTCCAGAACAAAAAATATCCATTAGAAATGGCTAGGTCTCTGTAGTAACACATTTCTCAGCCATTGGCTGATGTCACACAGAACAGAGTATCACCTATACTCATGGAGTTAATGGCTGAGAACTCTCAGAAAACTCCATTGCTCATTTCTAGGCAGCAGATTATTTCTTGGAAGTGGGTCTGACAGAAACATGTCTTTGTTCACTACATTTGTTATAGATGAAAATAAGGTAAGAAGAGAAAGTGATATGGGAAGTTTATTTTAAATAAGATGATGCAAAAAGCCATTGATAAAATGATAGTTGAGCAGAGACTTGGAAGTTAGCTTTAGTCCACATGAAAATCTGGGCAAGATCATTCTGGGAGAGGAGACAGAAAGTGAGAATGTGATAACATGGGAGTAAGCCATGGCTGAAATGAAGAAAATTAGTAGAAAGAGAAAGGAGATGAGATTGTGAAGACAGGCTAGGAACATAAAGGCTATGATTAGGATATTTTCTGAGTATTATGGATGGCCCATGGAAACTTTGAACTAGAGAGTATCATAATCTGTTTTACATTTTTATAAAATTCACACTGGAGGATTGTGTCTTTCAGTAGAGTGTTAGTGGTTAGTGGTAGGGCCATGAGAAGAGGTAGGAATCAGACGTACATTCAAACCATACCTTTCGATGAGTTGGATATAGAAAATGAGGGAAAGAGAAAAGTAAAGGATGGTTCCAGAGCTTATGACCTGAGGAAATGTATAAATACAGATGACATTTATAGCATGGAATTGGATGAGATCACCTATAAAAGTGAATATAAATAGAGAAGTATAGCTTTGATTAAGCCCTAAGGTACTCCAAAATCTAAAAGTAGGTATGAAGAGGAGAAGGTAGCAAAGGAGACAGTGAAGGACCAGTCATAAAGGTAGGGAGAACATTAGAAGATGTGGTGTCCTGGAAAGCCAATTACTAAAATAAAACGGGGGAGGGAATAATTACCAATGTCAAATGCTTCTAAGAAGTAATCTAAGTTGAGGACCTGGTGTTGAATTTTGGAAATGGTAAAATGGAAGTCAATATTGATAGGAGCAATTTCATTTGAATAGAAGAGATGAAAGCCTTGTTGGAAAGCAAAGGTAAGGAAAAGGGAATTCGAGCCTGAGAAAAGAGAGGCAATATAAGTGTGTGTGTATAAGTGTGAGTGTGTTTACATTTTATCCCTAGGATAGGTTGATTTTTAAAAGGTATAATGTATTTTGGTTTTTGTACTATAGTCATCATATTCATATATCTTACAGATGAGGGATCTGAGTTATAGTTGAGAGAGCTGGTAAAGCTAGTTGAATTTTATGGTGCTATAGTTAGAATATAGATAGTGGTAACCTCTTTATAAACACTGTGTTTTGAAAAAAGAGTTCAAAAAGTTTCAGTAATACAGAAGTTTCTACCTTGGATACCTAGAACTAAATATATCAATAATCAATATAAATTAAAAACATCTTTAGAGTTTGGAGCAACATCCAATTTGCTTTGGATCTTTGCATCTACAATTAAACCAGTAAAGGAGAAATTGATTGGTGGTTATGTTATAGTAATTGCTTTGAGTTCATACACACCATTATTGTTAGATGGTTTCCATATATATTATCTCACTGTATACTAAAAATGATCCTATGAACATCCTTTAGAGATGAGAATATTGAAGCGCTGAGCTTTATGTAACTTGCACAAAATCACATAGCTAATTTCACACGTGAAATTTGACTGCAAGTCTGACAGTAAACACTAGCTTATTCTAGTATGAAATGCGACTTATTGATTTAAAATTACCAAACAGCTTAAAAGAAGCAATTATTCATGCCCTGTGTGATATCAATCAAAACTTCTATGTACTTCAGAATGGATTCCAATTTAATAATTAATAATCCAGGAATTATACATGTAAATTGAAGTCAAATTGTTTTTCAAGATAGAAAGTCATTGGCTAACCAATTATATAATAGTTGATTCAATTAGTAAAAATGAATATCACGTTAAAAACCTTTTCAGGATTATTTATATTCTGTATATCTTTGTATGTTTTTAGCATAGAAATGTACTTGATATTTCCTTTTTTGAGGACATTCAATTATATAGCTGTTAACATCTTTAAAACCAATATATGTACAATATACAATTATGAAATTGTATATAATTTTTTATCTTGAGGGGAATAGACAGGGAAGAATAGATTGTAAATTGATATTTGAAATATTGACAATAATAGAACGTGTTAGCATATTTGATATTGATGGATAATGCAAAGATTAACATATTTATGACAGTCTATAAAATAGTGATCTGAATCTACGCTGTAGGACCTATTATGAGTATAATGTTAAACTGATAATGCATTCCAGAGCTATAGCAACTACTACCTAGGTAACCATAAAAATATATCATCTTGAATTTATTAAATGAAAAGGTTTTTTTTTTTTGGATTCAGGCTATTGCCATGTGTAAAATAAGAACAAAATTTAAAGTGATTTAGAATTGTGTAAAATAGATTTTAAATTACATTTTTACATGATTAGAAAAGATAAAATAATTACAACACTTGTTTCAATTAAATATTTCAAACACTATATAGTGATGAGTTACACTTTATTGTATGCTTTCCCATAAAGAATTAAATTTGTTTTACATTCTGAAATTTGTTGTGTGAATTAGCTATAGATAGATATTTTTATTATACTTACTTTCATTCAGTGAGAAAAAAAGCAACTAGAAAGCTTTTTAAAAATTTCAGGTTAGACAAATATACATCTTAATTTCTATTTCTCCTTTTTATTCGTTATTTTAGCATGATTATGTTGCTTCAATAGGGAGGCAAACTCCATCTATGCTCACCTGCCGTGTCTCCTGTACACTGCTAGCCCTATTTCCAAGTTTTCCAAGTTAAGTGTGGTCATGTGAGTAAATTCTGTCTAAAAACTATGTGAATGGAAATAATGTGTACCACTTCTGGACCTACTCCTGGCTATGTTCCATAACACTCTCCTCTGCCTATTATTAGACAGATGCAACCTTAATGTGGCAGTGACCCAAAACTCATACAGGTAAAGGGAAGGCACTAAAAAATGGTGAGAGACTGTGAAGGAAGGAACCTGGGTTTTTGAGTGAATGCAAATGAAATAGGCTGCATGAAATAAGGCAGCCTATTAACCCGGACTGCTCACTTTAGACCATAAAATGAGAGGGAAATAAATTTGTCTTCTTTAAGCTGCTTAATTATGCTAATTTTCTTTATTACAGCAGTGTAGCCTAAATAATGCACACTGATGAGGCCAGGTTCAATAGGAGAAGAATGCTTTCTCAAATTCACAGGTTCAAGTTAATCCATTTATGCCTGGGTCATATTCTTCCCCATAATGACATCACTTGTAGTGATAGGATCTTTTTCACTCTCTCTAGCTCTTTTATCACTGAGACCATATTTGTTCTACCTCTAATCAATGCTTAATTTGTTTGAGGTTTTTTTGTTTTTTTTTTTTTTTCACTAGAAGTGGGGCTGGCGATGCTGTCTGTTTTCAGGATGACCAGCAGGACAATATGTATATTGCAATTTTGTAAGAAACATTTAACTTGACTTGTTTGGTTTCTTTGTATGTTCTTGGCCTATTCTTGTGATGAAAAGAATCCAGAATATTACATAGTATACTTGTTTTCTCTCTTTGTTTTATTTTTCTATCTCTGGTGAATTCCAATTGATTCTGATGAAAACACCAACCTAATGACTTGATGCTTTTTTATATATACAAAGTGAATAGTGTATATTTTTCTTATATATATTTATTTATATTACATATTGGTATGATTTGTCTCTGTGTCACCATCCAAATCTCATCTCAAATTGTTATCCCCACATGTCAAAGGAGGGACCTTGTGGGAGGTGATTGGATCATAGGAGTGGTTTCCCCCATGCTGTTCTCCTGACAGTGAGTGAGTTAACACGAGAGCTGATGGTTTTAAAGTGTAGCACTTCTCCTTTTACCCTCTCTCTCTCTCTCTCTCTCCCGCTGCCATGCAAGTCGTGCTTTGGTTTGCCCTTGACTTCCACGTGATTGTAAGTTTCCTGAAGCCTCCCTAGCCATGTGGAACTGTGATTCAATTAAACCTCTTTTGTTTATAAATTATGCCATCTCAGGTAGTTCTTTATAGCAGTGTGAAAACAGACTAATACAGAAAACTGGTACCAGGAGTTTGGTTTGGGAGACTGCTATAAAGATACCTGAAAATGTGGAAGCAACTTTGGAACTGGGTAATGGACAAAGGCTAGAATAGTTTGGAGGACTCAGAAGAAGACATGAAAATGTGCAAATATTTGGAACTTCCAAGAGACTTGTTGAACAGTTTTGGCCAAAATTCTGATAGTGATGTGGACAATGAAGTGCAGGCTGAGGTGGTCTCAGATGGAGATGAGGAACTTATTGGGAAATGGAGCAAAGGTCACTCTTGCTATGCTTTAGCAGAGACTGGTAGTATTTTGCCTCTGCTCTGGAAATCTGTAGAACTTTGACCTTGAGAGAGATGATTTAGGGTATCTGGCAGAACTTTCTAAACAGCAAAGGATTCAACATATAACCTATTTCTGAAAGCATATAGTCATATGCATTCACAAGGAGATGATCTGAAATTAGAACTTATGTTTAAAAGTGAAGTAGAGCATAAAAGTTTGGAAAATTTGCAGCTTGACCATGTGGTAGAAAAGAAATATCCATTTTCAGATGTGAGGGCAATCTGGCATACAGGTTATACTGATGCAGAAGGTGGGTTCCCATGGTCTTGGGCAGCTCCACCTCTGTGACTTTACAGGGTACAGCCTCCCTCCTAGCTACCTTCACAGGCTGGCATTGAGTGTGACTTTTCCAGGCATACAGCGTAAGCTGCCAGTGGATCTGCCATTCTGGGGCCTGGAAGACAGCGGCTCACTTCTCACAGTGTCACTAGGCGGTGCCCCAGTAGGGACTCTTTGGGAGCTCCAACACCACATTTCCCTTTCACACTGTCCTAGCAGAGACTCTTCATGAAAGGCACTCCTACAGCAAACTTTTGCTTGGGCATCAGGTGTTTCCATACATCTTCTGAAATCTAGGCGGAGGTTCCCAAACCTCAATTATTGACTTCGGTGCACCCACAGGCTCAACACCACGTGGAAGCTGCCAAGGCTTGAGGCTTCCTCCCTCTGAAGCCACAGCCCAAGCTCTATGTTAGCCCCTTTCAGCTATGACTAGAGCAGCTGGTACATGGGGCACCAAGTCCCTAAGCTGCACACAGCACAGGGACCATAGACGTGGCCCACAAAACCACTTTTTCTTCCTGTACCTCCATGTCTGTGATGTAACGGGCTGCTCTGAAGGTCTCTGACATGGCCTGGAGATATTTTCCCCACGGTCTTGGGGATTAACATTAGGCTTCTTGATAATTATGCAAATTTCTGCAACTAGCTTAAATTTCTCCTCAAAAAGTGGGTTTTTCTTTCCTACTGCATCGTCAGGCTGCAAATTTTCTGAACTTATATGCTCCATTTCTCTTTTAAAATGGAATGCTTTGAACAGGTCCCAAGTCACCTCTTGAATGCTTTGCTGCTTAGAAATTTCTTCCACCAGATACCCTAAATCATCTCTCTCAAATTCTAAGTTCTATAAATCTTTAGGACATGGGCAACATGCCACCAGTCATCTTGCTAAAACATAACAAGAGTCACTTTTGCTCCAGTTCCCAACAAGTTCTTCCTCTCTATCTGAGACCACCTCAGCCCGGACCTTATTGTCCACATTGCTATCAGCATTTTGGGCAAAATCATTCAACAAGCCTCTAGGAAGTTTCAAACTTTCCCACATTTTCCTGTCTTCCTGTGAGCCCTCCAAACTCTTTCACCTCTGCCTGTTACCCAGTTCCAAAGTTGCTTCCACATTTTTGGGTATCTTTTCAGCAACAATCCACTCCTGGTACCAATTTACTGTGTTAGTTCATTTTCACATTGCCGATAAAGATGTTCCTGAAATGGAACAAAAAGAGGTTTAACTGGACTTACAGTTCCACATGGCGAGGGAGGCCTCAGAATCATGGTGGGAGGTAAAAGGCACTTCTTACATGATGGTGGCAAGAGAAAAATGAGGAAGAAGCAAAATCAGAAATCCCTGATAAACCCCCAGATCTTGTGAGACTTATTCACTATCACGAGAATAGCATGGGAAAAACCAGCCCCTATGAGTCAATTACCTTGCCCTGGGTACCTCTCACAGAATGTGGGAATTCTGGGAGACATAATTCAAGTTGAGTATGGGGGGCAGTGGGGACACAGCCAAACCATATCAAGAAACATTAAGAAAAGAAGGCTGGGCGCAGTGGCTCTTGCCTGTAATCTAGCACTTTGGGAGGCTGAGGCGGGCAGATCACAAGGTCAGGAGATCGAGACCATCCTGGCTAACACGGTAAAACCCCGTCTCCACTAAAAAAAATACAAAACATTAGTCAGGCATGGTGGCAGGCACCTGTAGTCCCAGCTACTTTGGAGGCTGAGGCACAAGAATTACTTGAATCTGGGAGGCGGAGCTTACAGTCAGCCAAGATTGTGCTACTGCACTCCAACCTGAGCCACAGAGTGAGACGCCATCTAAAAAAAAAAAAAGAAAAGAAAAACAGTTTAGGCTGGGTGCAGTGGCTCATATCTGTTATCCCAGCACTTTGGGAGGGTGAAGTGGGCAGATCACGAGGTCAAGAGATCAAGACCATCCTGGCCAACTTAATGAAACCTCGTCTCTAAAAATACAGAAATTAGCTGGGCATGGTGGCATGTGCCTGTAGTTCCTGCTACTTGGGAGGCTGAAACAGGAGAATCACTTGAACCCAGGAAGCAGAGGTTGCAGTGAGCAGAGATTGCACCATTTCACTCCAGCCTATGAGACAGAGCAAGTCTCTGTCTCAATAATAATAATGATAATAATAATAATAATAATAAAAAGAAAAGAAAAACAGCTTAAAAATCTAAGATATCAAATATTTAAAAAAGTGAAACAAAGTATTTTGTGTTCTTTCAATATCTGTATTAAGAAGTTACAAGAAGAATTTATTGGAATTGTTCTGTCACTAGCAGTGGCTAATATTTATAAATGCAGCTATATTAGGTTAATTAGGCTGCTATAACAAAATAGCATATGCTGGGTGGCTCGACCAACAGAATATTTTCAAAAAGATACCTATTATAAACACTGCTAACCTTTAGAAAAGAAAAAGAAGTTAAATGAATCAAGTCAGTTGTGAAACTGTCTTACTCAAAACATGTGAACAATAAAGAAATGATTTATTCCACTCAGACTATGGAAAATGTCTTTCTCTAATCATAAAAACAGCACAAAACACAGAATAAATTAAAAGACACGTTCAGGTAAATTAGTAGCAAAAAATGGCAGAAATTTATTTTTTTCACAGGTTTAGAGAAGTCTGGGATCAGTGGTTGGCAGGATTGGTTTCACTCTGAGGTTTCTTTCCTTGTCCTGCAGATGGCTGCCTTCTCACTGTGCCCTGACATGTTCATCTTGTGTGTCTGTGTTGTTTGTGTCCTAATCTCCTTTCCTTATAATGACCCCAGTCATATTGGATCAGAGTTCACCTTAAGGACTCTGTTTTAATTTAATTACTATTTTAAATATAGTTGCTTTGTATTAGTCCTTTCTCACATTGCTAATAAAGACATATCCAAGACTAGGAAATTTATAAAGGAAAGAGGTTTAATTGACTCACATTTGGGAGTTCCAAACCTTCCCACATCTTCATGTTGGATAGGGAGGCCTTGGAAAACTCACAGTCATGGTGGAAAGGGAAGGAAACATGTCCTTCTTCACATGGCAGCAGCAAGAAGTGCTGAGCCAAAGGGAGAAAAGCCTCGTTAAAACCATCAGATCTCATGGGAACTCACTATCATGAGAACAGCATGACGGTAACTGCCCCTGTGAATAAATTACTTCCCATCAGGTTCCTCCCATGACATGTGGGGATTATGGGAACTACAATTCAAGATGAGATTTGGGTGGTGACACAGCCAAACCATATCATTCCACCCTTGACCACTCCCAAATCTCATGCCCTCACATTTCAAAACACAATCATGCCCTTCCAACAATTCCCCAAAGTCTTAACTCATCCCAGTATTAACTCAAAAGTCCAAGTCCAAAGTCTCATCTGCAACAAGGCAAGTCCCTTCTACCTATGAACCTATCAAATCAAAAGCAAGTTCATTACTTCCTAGATACAGTGGGGGTACAGGCAGTGGGTAAATACACCCATCCAAAAGAAAGACATTGGCCAAAACAAAGGGATCACAGGGTCCTTGCAAGTCCAAAATCCAGCAGGGCAGTCAATCCTTACAGCTTTCAATGATCTCCTTTGACTGCATGTTTCACATCCTGGTCATGCTGATGTAAGAGGGAGGCTCCCATGGCCTTGTTCAGCTACATCCCTGTTGCTTTTCAGCATACAGCCCACCTACTGGCTGCTTTCACTGGTTGGTGTTGAGTGTCTGTGGCTTTTCCAGGTTCAAGGTGCAAGCCTTTGGTGGATCTGCCAGTCTGGGGTCTGAAGGATGGTGGCTGTCTTCTCATAGCTCTACTAGGCAATGCCCTGGTAGAGACTCTGTGTTGGGGCTCTGACCACATTTTCCTTCTGAACTGCCCTAGCAGAGACTCATCAGGACTACCCCCTGGCAGAAGACTTCTATCTGGACATCCAGGCATTTTCACATATCTTCTGAAATCTAGGCGTAGGTTCCCAAACCTCAGTTCTTGTCTTCTATATGCCTGCAGGATCAACACCACATGGAAGCTGCCAAGGGTTAGGGCTTGCACCCTCTGAAGCAGTGGCCTGAGCTCTACCTTGGCCCCTTTTAGACATGACTGGAGCAACTGGGACACAGGGCACCAAGTCCCAAGGCTACACACAGCAGGGGGCCCTGGACTTGTCCCGGAAAACCATTTTTCCCTCCTAGGCCTCCAGGCCTGCAATGGGAGGGGCTAATGTGAAGCTCTCTGACATGCCCTGGAGACATCTTCCCCACTATCTTGGTGATTAACATTTGGCTTCTCAATACTTATGCAAATTTCTGCAGCTGGCTTGAATTTCTCCCCAGAAAATGGGTTTTTCTTTTCCTTTGCATCATCGGGCCGAAAACTTTTCAAATTTTTATGTCTGCCTCCTATTGAATGCTTTGCCACTTAGAATTTTCTTTCCCCAGATACTCTAGATAATCTCTCTCAACATCTCAGTTCCACAGATCTCTAGGGCAAGGGCAAAATGCTGCCAGTCTCTTTTCATAGCAATAGTAACCTTTATTCCACTTCCCCCAAATTTCCTCATCTCCATCGGAGACCACTGCAGCCTGGAGTTTATTGTCCGTATGACTATCAGCATTTTGGCCAAAGCCATTTAATAAGTCTCTAGGAAGTTCCAAACCTTCCCACATCTTCCTTACTTCTGAGCCTTCCCAGTCTCTAGGAAGTTCCAAGCTTTCTCACGTTTACCTGTCTTCTTCAGAGCCCTCCAAACTGTTCCAGCTTCTTCCTGTTACTCAGTTCTGAAGTAATTTTCACATTTTTGGGTATCTTTATGGCAGCACCGCACTCCTGGTACCAAAATCTGTATTTGAGTTTTCTAGAGGGACAGGACTAATGAGATATATGTATTTATGAAAGGGAACTCACTAAGGAGTATTGACTCACATGATCACAAGACAAAGTCCCACAATACACCATCTGCAAGTTGTGGAGCAGGGAAGCCAGTCTGAGTCCCAAAACCTCAAAGTCTGGGAAGCTGAAAGTGCAGCTTTCAGTCTGTGACCAAAGACCTAAGAGCCCCTGGCAAACCACTGGTATAAGTCCAAGAGTCCAAAAGCTGAAGAACTTGGAGTCTGATGTTACAGGACAGGAAGCATCCAGCATGGGAGACAGATGAAGGCCAGAAGACTCAGCAAATCTGCTCTTCCATCTTCTTCTACCTGCTTTATTCTAGCCGCGCTAGCAGCTGATTGGATGGTGCCCACCCACACTGACCCACCCACATTGAGGGTGAGTTTGCCTCTCTCAATCCACTGACTCAAATGTTAATCTCCTTTGGCAGCATCCTCACAGACATACCCAGGACTAATACTTTGCATCTTTCAATGCAATCAAGTTGACACTCAATATTAACCATACACACTTTCTGGGGCCCTGGGAGTTAGAACTTCATCATATGAATTTCGAAGGGACACAATTCTCCCACAACAGTAGCCAGCATTTAATAAATGCTAACTATGAGTCTTCATTATCCTAAACATTTTTCATGTGCTGACTTGTTTAATCTGTGAAACAAACTGATGAGCTAGATACTATTAGAAATTCCATTTTACAGATGTGAAAACTGAGGCACAGAGATGGTAAACAATGTTCTAGAAGTCACAAAGGTAGTTAGTGGCAGAGGGGGGTATAAATGCAGGTAGCCTTCCCCAGATCTGCTTTCTCAGCCACCATAGTGTTACGTTAATTGGCCAAATAAAGCATGAAATATATTGAAAGTGAACTTGCAGCTCAGAAGATGACTTCGTGCTTTGACTCTACCAACTATGCCTTTTTGGAAAGCCATCTGATCTCTTTGGGTCATCCATAGTCTCCTTTTTTTGTGAGGAAAAACTGACAAAATGATGAAAAGCTCTTATGCAAATAAGAAATACAATATAAATGTCAACAGTTGTGGTAATTTAATCAGTAGGAGTATGTTTGTCACTTATATTTATGGCAGCCTAGCTACTCAGCTGAGATAGGACTGTGTTGAGAAAATAGATCTATGACAATATGGATGAAAGAATATCATATTGTGTGTGGCAGTAAACCTTTTTGGCTCCTCTAGTAAATTCCACATGGTACTAAACAGTCTCAAGCCTTGTACATTTGTATATTATAATTTTACAATTAAGTGCAAGATATATTATTTTAAAACCATTCAAAGATGAAAAAGAACCAGGAACTGTTGTGCCAAAGCTCTAGGCTCCAGTGTGATTTGAAGCTGGCCTGGCATTTGTAGCTAGTTGTTCGCCTATTGGATGTAAGCAGTCTCATCAAACACCAGCATCAAAGTCACTCTGAGACTGTCCCAAAGCAAGACAAAACAAGACCACTTATTATTTTTTAAAACACAGCAAAAACAAGGTCACTGTGCCATCTGCAAAATAACAAACGTCTCCCTTTCATGGCTAACATGAGTGACTTCTACTTCTTTACCAATTACAGCTTTAGCCTCATTCTCATCTGCCTTACATATAGATGATACTTACTGAGCTATCAGAACACAGAATTGCCCCCTGCTTTTCGTCAGCACTTAGACTGAAGTCCTGCTTACTTAGATTCTCCTCAAAAGCACCCAACCAAAGCACAAACCCCATAGTAGATTTTTTTTCTAACTGTCTCTATATTAGTTTGCTAGGGCTGCCATAACAAAGTACCACAGACTGGGTGGCTTAAATAATGGAAATGTATTTTCTCACAATTCTGGAGGCTAGAAGTCCAAGAACATTAAGTGTCAGCAGGTTTGATTTCTTCTAAGTCTCTCTGTTTGTCCTGTGGATAGCTGCCTTCTTGCTGTGTGCACATATGGTCCTTTCTTTGTATAAAAATATCAATCTTTCTATGTGTCAAAATTTCTTATTATTAAAAAGCTAGTCGGACTGGAATAGAGCCCATCTTAATGGTTTCATTTTAACTTAATCCCTGTAAAGGCCTTATCTGCAGATATAATCACATTGTGAGGTGCTATGGTCAGGGCTTCAACATATGAATTTTGAGAAAATATGATTCAGCCTATGAAACCTCTTGCTATGATGTCCCACAGTTTCCTATGTGTATTCTTCCTCGCTGCAATGAGTGATAAACTCGGCTTGTTCAACTGCAGGTATGTTTCTGGTGGTCTTTAGCTGAAGGGTATTGACACAAGTACTGCAATTGCCCAACTAAAATCTAGGTTTTAGTTACTAGCATTGCTAGTATTACTAGCATTTAAAGTACTATCTTCCAAAGTGATAGACTTCTAAAGATCTGTTTGGTTCATAAAGTTTAGGAAGAAAGGACATCCAAAATGGAAGCCATTTCATGACAGACCATTTGAACATCTCCACTTTGCCTTTGGCTTTACAGATCACATAGGCTTGAGGTAATGCTCCATTCACACATATTTCTAGTTTATCCTTATTTTTGTTTGCATAAAAGTGGGAGGTTGTGAATATCATGTATCCCATCTTGTCATAAATAGTATCACACATGATTCAGTACAATGCTCTAGTTTTATATATTCTTACGTTCTTCCTACCCACGTGGAGGGGAAAAAAGAGGTTTATACTGGTGTGAGCTGCCCAATTTAGTTACTAACTGTCCACCCACTGTTCTTTTCTTTGCACCTCGTGCTTATTCTGCGGTTCGAATGATCAAATTAAATGGTAGACCTGATTAACTGTAAGAACTTTGTAAGCTTCTAACTAAAAAATTTGCTGCTTCTGGCTCACTTTATTTTTTCCTCACAGAAAAGCGGCTTTATACTTACGGCTTATTACTGTCTGATAATTTATACAGTATTTGCCTACACACACATACACATTCAACTAATTTGATTCTAACACCTTAATTCATGTGCCCATATTCTGTGGCTTGAAATCTCCCTATGGTTGCATAGCAACCTCTGCAAGTTGCGAACAACAAAATGACTTGTTGTGGGGTACTAGGAGAGAGAGTTTCAAGTAACACTGAGCCAGAATTTCCATGAGTAACTTTTTGTTTCTCATATACTTTGATAGAAGCATGTTTAAAGGGGGAGGATTGGAATCTGAGATTAATCAGAGAAAAACAAGTATTAGACACCAAAAAGAAATGTTTAGACAAGTTGATAAATCAACTGGCTTGATGGGTTCAATGGTTTTTGTCCTTTGTTGAAATGTGAGTTTCAATCTGTGACTTGAATTTTAAATGGTGTGAGCAAAGAGATTTATTTTTAACATAATGAGATTAATTCATAATATATTGAAGCTAAAGCCAAACTATAAATGATATCAGGTGCTGGAGGTAAAGCTGTATGAGATACAAACACTATTGCAAAGATGTTTCATAAAATAATTCAGTTCTGTTTTCCACGACAATCAACAATTTTTTCTGGCTTTTGTTTTAGACCTCTGATGTACTAAGGGTAGGGAGGTCAAAAGTCTCAGTGCCTTAGGACCCTATTCTTTCTGAATAAAATCTGTAGTCTTCCTATGGGAGGTCCAAACTGGAGGAATAATTTTTTTCATCTTATTTAAGCAGGTTGCTATTTGTAGAATTTGTAGTGTTGACAACTCCACCCTTAATATCCATTGTATGCCTAATGTACCTAATTAAAACATATGCACACAGAGAAAATTTCCCATTTATGATGTAGCACACTAGGGAATGTTTTCTAATACTATACTTTTCATTTGATTGCATTATAGTGTGCCTTTTAAATCCATTCTCTAGTATCTTATTCTTCCCATATCTATTACTTTTTTTCTGTCTGAGCTGCTTCTGATCATCTAAGTAGTTTCAGTGTGCCAAAAAGTAGTGGCTACAATAACTATTTTCATCCATCCTGAATTTAGGCCCTGTTAATTAATTTGTGATTCAGAAAATCATTTTAGTAGTAATGGACTACTCCTGGTGCTTGGAGACTGCACTCTCAATGAGATCCATATTTTGTATTTTGTATGCAGAAATATTCAAGAGTAGTACTTTTGCTGACTCTGGATCTGATGTCTATAATAAACCCTAAGATCAATACCATATAAAGTCAATCATCTAGTGGAGGGAAAGCAAACTAATATTTATTGAGCACCAACCATGTCAGTGTCTATTTATATGCTATTCTCAATGTGAACAGCAATGAGGTGGGTATTAATACATGACTTAAGTAATGAGATAACCAAGTCTCAAAGATATAAAAAAAAAGTAATCATGCCCCACATCTAAGAAGTAACAGGTGTAGCACTCAAACCTATTCGTCTGAACTGTATACTCTTTCCTACAACCCCACTGTGAGATTCAGGGACTTAACATTTATTAACTACTCTTTGTCAGCTACTGGTGGGAGATTTATATGTACTATATGTATAATATA
The DNA here is from genome assembly GCF_000951035.1 of Colobus angolensis palliatus. NCBI lineage: Eukaryota > Metazoa > Chordata > Mammalia > Primates > Cercopithecidae > Colobus > Colobus angolensis. The sequence continues at coordinate 5,800,565 of NW_012114364.1, read as the reverse complement.
TTCTATAAGGTGCTCTGGATCCTTCAAAGACTTCTAATCCATGGCTTCTGAACTCAAACACCTTGTAACATATTTCAGAAGATTAATTTTATGAGGCAACATTAAAGTAACAGAACAGAGGTAGAGATAATTGCTGCAGGAGCTGAGAGACTTCACTAATCCTCAGGTTGTAGCTCGACATTCAGGAAGCCTATGTTCATGTTCTACTTTTCTGCTTTTGTCACAAATTGCAGGAGCACTATATATTTACGACTTTCTGCATATTGAGTGATTGTGGTACAAATGGGTACAACCCAGCTCTACCACTTACTACAGTGAATTCTAGGCAAGTCAACTAATTTTTTGTGCCTAAATTTCTCCACATGTAAAATGTACACAAAAATAGCGCCCAGTTTATGATATTGCTGTGATGATTAAATGAGAGCTAGGAATGATGGTTAATGATGATTAAATAAGAGCTTAGAAAATTTAAAATTTTTATCATTATATAAATGTTGTTTCAAAAATAGACTTTGTGATCATAAAAACCTAAAGTTAGTTTGGTGTTAACATGGTTAGAACTATAACAACAGAATTTGTGTTCGCATGGGATGTGATTACTCATATACTCACAAAATCAATGAAATTTGCTTCAGTGAGTATTTAGCATTTACTATGTGCAGGCATTTGGTTAGAAAAAGAAAATGAAAAAAAAAAAAAAAACCAAGACAAAAATCCTTGTTCTTGTTAAAGTTATAGTCCAGTAGGGAGCAGAGGAGACACGCAATAAACAATAAATGTAGTGACTAGGTAAATATTATATATATATCTGGCATCCAAGTGAAAAGAATACTCAATCTTAAAGAGTTATGAGCTGAAAGGAGTTATTGTACTTTAAAAAGTGGTCACAAAAGCAATTGACAGCGTCATGCTTGTCCTAACTTTAAGGTATCTTTTCATAACTGCTTACTTTAATGTTAATTAATGGTTAAGCACTTTTATAATTCTTACAACTTTGTAAGATAGGTATTTTCAGCCCTGTCTTTTAGGTGAGGAAAAGAAACTTGCATTTGGTGACATGTCTGGATGTGGTAGAGTTTGGATATAAATTCAGCTTCATCTGACTTTATAGCCATGCTTCTAACTAGTAGGGAATTATGTCTATTCCTGCCTGAGAGCTATTTTTTTCCCTTGGCAGCAAAGATTATTAGGTTCAGGTTACTGGTGTATGATTTGATACAGTATTCCTTTCTTCTTGTCATTAATGATTTCTAGGTATTGTTGAAACTGATGGTAAAAAATGTTAGTAAAGGAAAGTAAGAGAGGGCATCTAATTCAGTCCATCATTTCAGAAGCAGAGCCATATCAGAAATGTAAATTGTAAAAAATGCCCCAGAAAACAGGAACTGGTTTAAAGTTGTAATGGGATGCCCTCTCTCACCACTCCTATTCAACATAGTGTTGGAAGTTCTGGCCAGAGCAATCAGACAAGAGAAAGAAATAAAGGGTATTCAATTAGGAAAAGAGGAAGTCAAATTGTCCCTGTTTTCAGATGACATGACTGTATATTTAGAAAATCTTATCGTCTCAGCCCAAAATCTCCTTAAGCTGATAAAACAACTTCAGCGAAGTCTCAGGACACAAAATCAATGTGCAATAATCACAGCATTCTTATACACCAATAACAGACAAACAGAGAGTCAAGTCATGAGTGAACTCCCATTCACAATTGCTACAAAGAGAATAAAATACCTAGGAATCCAACTTACAAGGGATGTAAAGGACCTCTTCAAGGAGAACTACAAATCACTGCTCAACAAAATAAAAGAGGACACAAACAAATGGAAGAACATTCCATGCTCATGGATAGGAAGAATCAATATTATGAAAATGACCATGCTGATCAAGGGAATTTATAGATTCAATGACATCCCTATCAAGCTACCAATGACTTTCTTCACAGAATTGGAAAAAACTACTTTAAAGTTCATATGGAACCAAAAACCTGGAACCAAAAAAGAGCCTGCATTGCCAAGACAATCCTAAGCCAAAAGAACAAAGCTGGAGGCATCACGCTACCTGACTTCAAACTATACTACAAGGCTACAGTAACCAAAACAGCATGGTACTGATACCAAAACAGAAATATAGACCAATGGAACAGAACAGAGGCCTCAGAAATAACACTACCCATATACAACCATCTGATCTTTGACAAACCTGACAAAAACAAGAAATGGGGAAAGGATTCCCTATTTAATAAATGGTGGTGGGAAAACTGGCTAGCCATATGTAGAAAGCTGAAACTGGATCTCTTCCTTATGCTTTATACAAAGAATTAATTCAAGACGGATTAAAGACCTTTACACTGTTGGTGGGACCGTAAATAGTTCAACCATTGTGGAAGAGAGTGTGGCGATTCCTCAAGGATCTAGAACTAGAAATACCATTTGACCCAGCCATTCCGTTACTGGGTATATACCCAAAGGATTATAAATCATGCTACTAGAAAGACACATGCACGCATATGTTTATTGCAGCATTATTCATAATAGCAAAGACTTGGAACCAACCCAAATGTCCATCAATGATAGACAAGATTAAGAAAATTGTGGCACATATACACCATGGAATACTATGCAGCCATAAAAAAGGATGAATTTATGTCCTTTGTAGCAACATGGATGAAGCTGGAAACCATCATTCTGATCAAACTATCACCAGGACAGAAAACCAAACACTGCATGTTCTCACTCATAGGTGGGAATTGAACAATGAGAACACTTGGACACAGGGCAGGGAACACCACACATTGGGGCCTGTCATGGGGTGGGGAGAGGGGGGAGGGATAGCATTAGGAGAAATACCTAATGTAAATGACGAGTGAATGTGTGCAGCAAACCAACACAGCACATGTATACATATGTAAGAAACCTGAACGTTGTGCACATGTACTCTAGAACTTAAAGTATAATAAATTAAAAAAAAAAAAAGAAATCAAGGATTCAGAACAAGGAAAATGGCCAAACTAACAGGAAATTGGAATGAGGGGAACATATCTGAATTGATCTGACAAAGTCTGACAGACTTTTCAGACGTTTTGGTTTAAAACTGGCTGTTTCAAAAACAGCCAGTTTTAACCTGTTTTACATATGGTATTATGCATGAAAGTTTCTTCAGGCATGCTTTATTTTAAATCCATCAATTATTGCAGACTTCTCGTTCAATTGTTAGGTGAAGAAAAATGGAAAATGTGCAGACAGGGAATAGGCTAAGGCTGGCAAAAGGAGAATTAAAAGAATATTTCTACATGTTTCAGTAATCACTTATTTTTTCTTTTTTTTTTGGGACAGAGTCTTGATCAGTCACCCAGGCTGGAGTGCAGTGGTGCCATCTTGGCTCATTGCAACCTTCACTTCCTGGGTTCAAGCAATTCTCCTGCCTCAGCCTCCTGTGTACCACCAACTATCTTAAAAAGAAAACATTACAGATAACTTTGGAACCATTGTGTATTCTTCTGCAAACCTATTTCTTTCTCATCCTCTCTCTCCTTCACTACTTCTCCTTCCCGCGAGGTAACCACCCCTTCACTACTTCTCCCTCCTCTGAGGTTTTCCTTTATGTGTCCATCATCACCAGGAATCTTTTTATATTTTATGATATATGTTGGTTTCCACAAACCATAAATTAAGTTTCCAATTTTACCTATGTACAGGAATTGGTATCCTGAAAAAGTATCCTGACAAATGCCTGGAAAGACTGGTTAAAATATAAGAAACATTTCTCAAGCATGAAGTTAAACTCATGAGAAAGGAAATCACAAAAAATGAGGATGGAATAGAAAGCCAAAATGACAAGGGACCCTGAGGTTGTAGATATCCTACTATTGCTTTTTATGTATTTAAAGTTATACTATTAGGGTAACTATAGTCAATAATAATTTAATTACACATTTTAAAATAAAAACATCTGGGTACAGTGGCTCACACCTGTGTTCCCAGCACTTTGGGAGGCTGAGGCAGGAGGATCACTCAAGCACGAGAGTTCTCAAGACCAGCCTGAGCAACATAGTGTGTGCCCCTGTCTCTACAAAAAAATTAAAAAAATTAG